>NC_134501.1:30058671-30146171 GCF_040206685.1 Ascaphus truei | reverse complement strand
GCTGGAAATACCTAAAATAAAGAAAGAGAAGCCAAAATGGTGAAGTACGTATATTTGGGATATCTCACAACGCAAGCACTGCTCCTACTTACGAAGTGATAGATAAAACAGGCATGTCGTTACAGAGACCATCTTAAGCGGCAACAATGCAGTGAAGTATATAATCGGTTCACATCCACGGATACAGAGGACGCCGTCTATCTACAGTCTTCAGATGTCCAGGACTGCTTGTAATCAGATTCCTCTTCTCTTTGGTGAATCGATTTCGCGATGCCTGCACGTTAGTTGAAAACAGCTGCTGCTGGTGTGGTGTATACTCCGCCGACACTTCTCAACCAGTGAGGATTAGTAAAAGTTATATATGATTTAAGGTGTGCAGCATATAATTGAATTTGCACTATAGCAGCCTCACGCATAGCACATAAGCGGTAAGCTAACTTTGGCTAGGAACGTTCTAGCAGAGGAAACACTTGATTCACAAGTACAGTGATCAAAAGGTATATGGCAGGACATCCCTGCAAATGAGTCATGCATAATTTAACTCCGGACTTCTGAGGCACCCCGCGGGGCTGGTCCCAGAATGTCTGACCAGGTCTGAATTTAACAAAAGAACTGACATGTTAAAGTGCTAAGTGGGGTGGGGGAGATGTAAACAGCTTTCCTCTAGCAGATGTCCGGGGTGGGAGACAAGATGTCGCCAGGGAAGTGGGCTTGGTTAGGTATACTAAGCGGGACAGGTGTGAAGTCCGCGCATGTCCGTGGCATACCTTGAAGCCCCTTTGCCCGGTTTCATGAAGGTCTGGCAATATTGCCATAGGTGGGAAGTTTAGTTTCCACGCCACGATTTGCTGCATTGTGTACAGATAGGACTTTGATGCTTTTAAAAGTCCGTGCAGCCGATCGGGAGTTGGATTCATCTGAGCTGGATTTGAAACTTTATCACATTGTAACCTAAGTCGATAGTTCTTAAGAACTAGGGAATCCAGAACCAATCCTACAGCGGAACAACGAACGGAGTACCTTCGGCGGAGAAAATGTGGTTGCGAGCGGCGCCACTAGCCAAAGACTATTTCGCGGCTCTGTTTGCGCACCAACCCCGCTCCTGGGAATTGGTGCCAAGAGACTTTGTTTCTGGGAATCTCGTTCCGGGAGCATTTTGTTTCGTTTTGCCCCGTCCCAGTAAGTGTTAATTCATACTATTTCGCAAATCAAGCTGTGCATGTTCATGTTGTTCCCTTGACAAAGACCACCCTGCTTTTTAAACCTATGTGAATCACCGCCTAGCTGTGGGACAGAATCCATAGCATTGCAGCTAGGGACAAGGAGAAGGCACACGGGAGCCTGGACATTAGGTAACACCTGGTCCCACTGTTATCTTGTTGTTCCGCTCCAGCAACAATGCAGGCAGCACTTTACAAAATAGGCAATAGAACAGGGGTAGCCAACTCCAGTCCTCAAAGGCCACCAACAGGTCAGGTTTTAAGGTGTCATGGAACAGAAATACCCCTGTCTGCCTTTTCTGTTTCAGCCCCCCTTCCCTTGGCAGTTCCCCCTGCTAGCTGCACTAGAAAGTCACTTTCCTTGCAGTTCTCTCTCAGTGCAGATGGAATGGATACATTATGTATCTCTTTTTCCTTCCAGTCTGTCATACCCCTGGTTGCTCTGGCAACTTCTCCAGTCCTCCTAGTTTTGGGCTTTCCCATTTCCCCCCTGTCTTTTGCTGACAGTTAGAGTAGTCTCACTGAACCTTTAGTGTGACCCCTGCCCCTCACTTCCTTTTCCACCATTACCTCTGGATGAGTGAGCACTGCTGTATACTCCTGTATGGTAGGATTATCTTCTCACCTGCTCTTAACTACCAAGGCACCCACAGAGAGACACTATTCATACATAACATCTCTTCACAAGTGACTATTTTATGCTACTTTCCCCAAATAAAGTAAGAAAAGAAACAGAACTTGTTGTGCTTGGAAAAGAGGGCCGAGTTGACACTATCTGGGCTAAATCATCTTACACATGACCCCTGGCTTCCAGAATAGTGAGAAGATACCGTGTGCCTTACAGACACTTACAGGAGCTGCTACTCCAGACTCCATGATAAGAAGCAGTCTCAGAAGCACCAAGTAGCTCAAACTGCACACAGCCTGCAGCCTTAACAGACAAGCAGCATCTTACACTGCAGCCTTTCAGACAGGGCAGCAAGCTTTAACCAGCAAGCAACCTTGCACACGAGGCAGCAGCTTTGCAGACAAACAGTGCTCCTTACACAAAACCTAATTGCCTTTCTCTGTCTGAGTGCACCCCCTGCACAGCACCATAGTGAGGATCCACCATCTCACCTACCCCATGCGCACGTCCCCACGGCCAGCGCCATCAAGGGCCACGCCACACGCACTGGCTAAAGGCCTACACACACCTACAGCATGGCAGAACTCAGAGCCTCACCAGACATCACGCAGGAAAGCGATCACTCAGACACAGAGACCGCTGCGCATCTGCAACAGGCGCAGGCAGGCGCAAGGCCCAAACGGTCACACTGACACAATAGGCCCGCGATAAATATGAGACTGACATTGAAGCGCACCGCGCTAAATTAGAGTTGGCCTGGAACACTACCACACTTGGGATACGCAATGTCGCCGCCGCTGGCAATTCTGCGCAACAGCTCGAGCAGGCAATAACGAAATTAAGGACCGATTACTCGCGTTATCAAGAAATGTCAGAAGTATACATTACTTACCTGACCAGGGCCAACACCAGCGAAAGCCTGCAAGAAAGAGACTTACAAAATGACATTGACCTTACACGTGACAGCCGCGTGCGGACCGCTATCACAGACGCACAAAGCGTGAGAAAAGAGCTCCTCCTGGAGACCGCGTCGCAGCGCTCCAGCACATCAAGGCACTCATCAAGGTCTGCAAAATCAGCGCTTTCCAACGTGTCCAGTGCAAGCGCAAGCGCTACCAAGGCGCGAGCCACCGCAGAAGCCGCACGCGCCAGGGCCGAATATAGTCGCAGAGAAGCAGCCATAAGAGCAGGAAGAGCGCGCATAGAAGAGGAGGAAAAGACAGCCGCCGCTAATGCCGCTGCTGCTACCGCTGCCGCTACCACTGCCGTTACCGCCACTGCTGCCGCTAATGCCGCTACCGCCACTGCTGCTGCTAATGCCGCTACCGCCACTGCTGCCGCTACCGCCACTGCTGCCGCTAATGCCGCTTCCGCTAGCGCCACTGCTGCCGCTACTGCCGCAGCGACTGCGCGCAGGAAAGCCGAATTCGATGCGGAACTAGAGGCACTTAATCAAGAGAAGGAAGCCGCCATAGCCCAAGCTGAAGTCCTAGAAGCAGCCGCGCAACAGGACGGCGGGGAGCAACCGTACAGACGGATAGCCTCAGAGGATCCAGCCCAGCGCACTGAAGACTACGTAAGGAGCCTCTTCAGTGTAAACACCAGCGCACCATCTCAACACGGATGGAGTGACTCCACAGACACCGAAGACTTGCTAGGCCCACGAGGAGAAGATGCTGTTCCTTCAATGGTACATGCTGCCTGGGATAGCCACAGCCGCAATTGTGATCCACACGCCAGCGCGCACATGGATGCACCACAACAGGCTCGCAATCCAGGTACACCCATGCGGGAGAAAACAGCCCCTCACACTGGCCAGCAGCCATCACGCGTCCACGCCAAGGAAGAGGCGACCGCACAGATCCTCCCAGCAACTACCTCAGAACGGGACAAACACGCCGTTGCCTCAGGCCTGACAGACATAGTCAAGTACATGATCCGGCGTGATCTGGTGCAAGCAGGACTCACCAGCTTCGACAACCGCCCTGAGAACTACCGGACGTGGAATTTCACGTTCAAAGACGCAATCAACAGTTTGGACTTCTCAGCAAGGGAAGAGCTCAACCTGCTATTCAAGTTCCTGGGGAACGAATCCAGAGAGCACGCGAATAGACTGCGGGCGGCAAACGCGCACCAACCCCAAGTAGGTCTTGACCTAGTGTGGGAAAGGCTAGAAGAGTCCTACGGCAGCCCCGAAGCAGTCGAGGATTCGCTCTTCAAAAGAGTCGACAGCTTCCCCAAGATCACAACTAAAGACTACTCGAAGTTACGAGAGCTCGGGGACCTGCTGCAAGAACTGGAGTTCGCAAGGAAAGACCATTCCTTAATAGGTCTCAACGTCCTAGACTCAGCTCGTGGAGTGAGACCCATCATGGAGAAGCTACCCTTCAACCTCCAAGAAAGGTGGATTTCACAAGGTTCCAAATACAAAAGGGAGAAGCAAATCGTCTACCCCCCATTCTCAGTTTTCTTGAGCTTCATTCGCGAAGCAGCAAAGACGAGGAACGATCCCAGCTTCATCTTAGGGGTGCAGACCACATCCAGCGCCAGCCACCGAGGAACGAAAGGTCAGCAGCGAGATACAAGGAGTCCAGAACACCCATCTCGGTCCACGGGATGGACGTGTCCCCTACGACCCACACGAGTCCCGGCCAGGCGGCCGACAGGAACAAGAAACCAAGGGACCTCAACAAAGAATGCCCTATTCACAAAAGGCCGCATCCGCTTAACAAGTGTGTCGGATTCAGAATGAAACCCATAGAGGAGCGAAAGAACTTACTAAGGGAATGGGGAGCTTGTTTAAAATGTTGTGCTTCCACAACTCATTTATTCAAGGACTGCAAAGAAGCTATGCAATGCACAGAGTGCGATAGCGACAGGCACATAGCCGCTTTACACCTGGAAGCTATGAAGCCCAAAGCAAGCAAAGCCCCTAACCCTTCGACAAAGCAGGGTGGGGAGGAAGAGGTGGGAGATACACCCCCCACGACGTCGGTAGCGTCCAAATGCACAGAAGTATGCGGAGAAGGGAACGACGTCAGATCTTGCTCTAAAATATGTCTGGTAGCCGTGCACCCAGAGGGACAACCCCAAAGAGCTAGAAGGATGTATGCAATCATCGACGACCAGAGCAACCGATCACTGGTCAGGTCAGAATTCTTCGACATGTTCAATATTCAAGACAGTGCTTCTCCTTACACTCTCAGAACATGCGCAGGGCGAATCGAGACTACAGGGAGAAGAGGGAATGGCTACACCATGTGCTCAATAGATGGCAAAGTGAACATGCCCCTTCCCACACTCATCGAGTGCAATCACATGGCAGAAGATAGGAGTGAGATCCCCACACCAGACGTGGCGCGACACCATCCCCATCTAAAAGCTATTGCCGATCGTATCCCACCACTAGACGAAGGCGCCCAGATCATGCTGCTACTTGGCAGGGACATTATGAGAGCACACAAGATCCGCGAACAGCGAAACGGGGACCACAACGGCCCAACCGCTCAAAGGCTCGATCTAGGATGGGTGGTAGTGGGAGAAGTATGCATAGACAGAATACGAGGACCCGACAACGTAGGCGCCCTACGAACAAACTTCTTGGAGTACGGTCGTGCATCCCACTTCAAACCCTGTCCGAACCACTTCCAGGTCCACGAGAAGCTCGAGACCAAAAGGAACTATGGAGACGCGCCTGTGGCAGGAAAACACCCCAATGGCATAGGGGGTACAGTGTTTCAGACCACAAAAGACGACGACAAACAGGCGCCATCAATGGAAGATAAAGAATTCTTAAGGTTAATGGATAAGGAGCTCTTCAAGAACAAATTAGGCAGTTGGGTGGCCCCACTACCTTTCCGCTTGGCAAGAAGACGCCTCCCAACCAACAGAGACCACGCCATGTCTAGGCTCGCTTCGCTTCGCCGTAACCTACAAAGGAAACCGGAGACCATGGAACACTTTGTGGCCTTCATGCAGAAAATCTTCCACAGCGGCCATGCAGAGTCGGCGCCCCCACTGAGAGAAGGCGAAGAATGCTGGTACCTCCCGTCGTTTGGCGTCTACCACCCCCAGAAACCTTGCCAAATTCGAGTGGTATTCGACTCCAGTGCTCAGCATCAGGGAGTCTCCCTAAACGATGTTCTCCTCACCGGGCCGGATCTGACGAACAGTCTTCTGGGAGTGTTGATCCGCTTCCGCAAGGAGCCAATCGCCATAACAGCAGACATTCAACAGATGTTCCACTGCTTCCTTGTGCGAGAAGACAACCGTAACTACCTAAGATTCCTGTGGTACCAAGATGACGACATAGAAAATGAAGTCACGGAAAACCGCATGAAAGTACATGTCTTCGGGAACAGTCCATCACCTGCGGTGGCTGCCTACGGCCTCAGAAGAACGGCCCAAGACGGAGAAGCAGAGTTCGGGAAAGACGCCAGGAACTTCGTCGAAAGTGACTTCTATGTGGACGATGGATTAAAGTCAGTTCCCACCGAAGAAGAAGCCATAGATCTACTCAAAAGGACGCAAAAGATGTTAGCAAATGCCAACCTAAGATTGCACAAAATAGCCTCCAACAGTGCCAGAGTGATGAAGGCGTTCCACGCAGATGATCAAGCAAACGATCTCAAGAATTTGGATCTGAGGACCGACACGCCTCCCATACAGCGGAGCCTGGGGATAAGCTGGAATCTTAAAACAGATACCTTTACGTTCCAGGTAGCCATCGAAGAAAAGCCCTTCACACATCGCGGAGTCCTGTCCACCGTTAACAGTCTTTACGATCCACTAGGATTCGTGGCTCCCGTCACTATACAAGGGACGTCTTTCCTCAGAGAAATGTCCTTCGAAAAACAGGAATGGGACACCCCACTACCCACAGAAAAACGGAAACAGTGGGAGACGTGGAAGCACTCCTTGAAGGCCCTTGAGCAACTTCAGATCCCACGCCCCTATTCACCTATATCTCTCACCGCCGCACACAGCAAAGAGCTTTGCGTATTCTCAGATGCCTCCACAAAAGCTATAGCAGCGGTGGCCTACCTAAAAACCACGGACGTGGGTGGAAGTCACCACGTCAGGTTCATCCTTGGCAACGCTAAGCTGGTGCCACAACCCGACCATACTATACCCAGACTCGAGCTATGTGGTGCAGTGTTAGCGGTAGAACTGGCGGAGCTCATCGAGAACGAGATGGACAGCAAACCAGATGCCGTCAGATTCTACACAGACAGCAAGGTGGTACTGGGATACATATACAACAAGAAAAGGAGATTCTACGTATATGTAGCTAACCGTGTAGAAAGAATCAGGAAGTCAACCCAACCAGAAAAATGGCACCACGTGCCCACAGATCAGAATCCCGCAGATCACGCCACCAGATCAGTACCCGCATCTCAACTGCAGAGCACGTCGTGGCTCACAGGACCAAAGTTTCTTGCGCAGCCCGCGGAAACGCCACCAACCCCAGTTGGCGACTTTGAACTCGTGGATCCCGAGAAGGATACGGAGATAAGGCCCCCACAAGTATCCGTGTTACTCACCAATTTATTGCACAAAAACGCATTCGGATCACATCGATTCCATCGCTTCTCAAGGTGGACAGCCCTTCTGCGAGCAGTAGCCCATCTCAGGCATATAGCCTCCTCCTTCTGCCAGACACCAGATGGTAAAACTACCGGCTGCCACGGCTGGCACATCTGTAAAGAGCTGCGCACCGTGGAGGAATTCATAAAGGCTAAGGCAACTGTTCTCAGTCATGTTCAGAGAGAAACGTATGCGGAAGAGATCAATTGCATTTGCAGAGGGAAGAGTGTTCCCAAAAACAGCCCACTTTGGAAGTTGAATCCCTTCATCGACAATGACGGCCTCATGAGAGTAGGAGGCCGCATCAACACGTCCCAACTGAGCAGGGAGGAAAGCAATCCTCTTATCATCCCCGGCCGACATCACATCGCCACTTTGTTGGTGCGCTACTACCATGAACAAATCATGCATCAAGGACGACACTTCACCGAAGGCGCTATTAGGGCGGCGGGCATTTGGATCGTTGGCATGAAAGGTGCGTGGCCAGTAATCTACACAAATGTGTCAGGTGCCGAATGCTGTGAGGAAAGAGCCAAGACCAAAGGATGGCAGATTTACCTATCGGCAGACTTAATACAGAACCCCCCTTTACTTATGTGGGACTCAATGTATTTGGGCCCTGGATGGTCATCTCACGTAGAACGAGAGGCAGACGAGCAAACAGTAAGCGATGGGCGGTACTCTTCACCTGCATGAGTACGCGAGCTATACACATCGAGATTATAGAATCTATGGATGCTTCAAGCTTCATAAATGCCCTCAGAAGATTCTTTGCAGTCAGAGGACCAGTTAAACAAATACGCTCCGATTGAGGCACCAATTTCGTTGGAGCATGTAAGGAATTACAAATAGACACTAAAGATAATAGAGACAATAGTATCCAAAGATACTTGCGCGACCAAGAGTGCACGTGGACATTCAACCCTCCTCACTCCTCTCACATGGGCGGAGCATGGCAACGCATGATCGGGGTAGTCCGGCGTATCTTGGACTCTCTGATGCTAAAAACCGACCTGATTCGACTCACTCACGAAGTGTTAACCACATTCATGGCCGAAATATCAGCGATAATCAATGCTAGGCCTTTGATTCCAGTGTCAACAGATCCAGAATCGCCAAGTATTTTGACACCAGCAATGCTGCAAACCCAGAAAGTAGGGAACATCCCCACCCCAATCGAAGGCTTCCACTCTAAGGATATGTACAAATGACAGTGGAGACAGGTGCAGCGCTTGGCCAACACATTTTGGGATCGCTGGAGATGCGAGTATCTGGTGACACTCCAAGAACGCCATAAATGGCAAACGGTTAAACCAGATATCCAAGTGGGAGATGTGGTTCTGTTGAAAGATAAACAGGTGGCAAGAAACGAATGGCCCATGGGACTTATAATCAGAACCATCCCAAGCGAAGACGAAAGGGTCCGCAAGGTAGAAGTTCGGGTGACCCAGAATGGGATCATTAAAACCTTTTTAAGACCTATCACAGAGACTATCCTCCTAATGCCCAAATCGGACTATAATAAGGAAGAACTGATTACCAGTTCTATGAACTCTGAGAGACATTGTGGCCCATCAAACTGACCTAGAGCTGTGCCTCCACCTACCTTACCGAGATGGCAAAGGACGTCAAGCTGGTGGTACCGGCCGGTATCCCACCGTTATGTGGACATGAAGTTGTTATGTTATGTTATATTGCACATATGTTCCACATACACCTTAAATAGTGGTATCTCCAGATACCAGACTGGGAGTGTCATGGAACAGAAATACCCCTGTCTGCCTTTTCTGTTTCAGCCCCCCTTCCCTTTGCAGTTCCCCTTGCTAGCTGCACTAGGATATCACTTTCCTTGCAGTTCTCTCTCAGTGCAGATGGAATGGATACATTATGTATCTCTTTTTCGTTCCAGTCTGTCATACCCCTGGTTGCTCTGGCAACTTCTCCAGTCTTCCTAGTTTTGGGCTTTCCCATTTTCCCCCCTGTCCTTTGCTGACAGTTAGTGCAGTCTCACTGAACCTTTAGTGTGACCCTTGCCCCTCACTTCCTTTTCCACCATTACCTCTAGATGAGTGAGCACTGCTGTTTACTCCTGTATGGTAGGATTATCTTCTCACCTGCTCTTAACTACCAAGGCACCCACAGAGAGACACTATTCATACATAACATCTCTTCACAAATGACTGTATTTTATGCTAATTTCCCCAAATAAAGTAAGAAAAGAAACAGAACTTGTTGTGCTTGGAAAAGAGGGCCGAGTTGACACTATCTGGGCTAAATCATCTTACACATGACCCCTGGCTTCCAGAATATAAGGATATCCCTGCTTCAGCACAGGTGGCTCAATCAATGGCGCAGTCACTCCAGGACTGGAAATCCCAAACCTTAAAAACAATTCTTGTACCCAGCCTCTTAAAAGGCACCAATACAACTAATAAAATGGATTTAAGAGACATACTGGGCCTGGTAGGGAATTATAGGTGCACTAAATACAAAAAATTTCCCCAAAATGTAATTTTGGATTTTTACACTCCAAACCAAGTGAATGATTATGTGAAACTTACCCTCTTTTTGAGATAGTTTCTTATGTTCATGGTCTATGATATATGGGTAGATTAGCCTGTATTCCAATTTTCCCCTCTCCTTCCTTTTCCCTATCCCATTCCCCCTCCCCCAATATCCATCCCACCAATTTTTTCATTTCCAATAGATAAGGATCTTTCCATATGTATTGAGATATCTTTTACTTTGCTTCTAGTGAGTTTTCTCATCCCATTCTCTTTTTTCCCCCTCCATTTCCTGGTCCGTCTTCCTCCCGTAACCCCCCTTCCTAATCATTAAACTCTCTCCTCCCCCCCTTTTTTCACCTTATTCTTTCCCATCTCATCCCTCTTTATCTCTTTTGTTTACTGTAATTTCTTATTTTATTGATGCACTTTTTTATGTATTTGTATATTTATTAGTACTGTTATTTTGAATTGTATTCATTCCTTAATAATTATTATTAACTTTATTTGCCTGTAGCACCTACAAATGACTTATCTACCAAATATTAGATACATATATTGATTAATAATATTAATCTAGAAACTCCATGGTAAAACTAAGTATGTATTCCCTGGATCTATCTCTCCATCGTGTGTATACAAACTACAACAAGCAATTACTTTAATTGGTACTTGTTGTTAGATGAGGGTATTTAAACCCCCCTGTAGATGTCTCAGACAACCGCCTGACAAAGCACATGCGTGTGCGAAAAGCGTAGTGGAAGAGTTACTTCGTGTATCAGGCTCTATGCTATTTGTTTATTATACCTAGCCCTGTGTGCACTTCTTGCACCTAGCCAGTCCTATTTTGGTAAGTAGCGAGTTACGGAGTCGCGGGGGACTACTACATACGGGTAACGTGGTGACACACTGTCACGATGGACTGACCTTATCAACAATTTTATATTTTGGGGATCTCGATTGAGCACACAAGTTGAGCAAAATAAACTGACATTTATTTCCTTAAAGCTGCAGTTCAGTCTTTTTTTTTTTTTTTTTTAATTAATTTTTTTACTTCAATAGTTTCATGGGCAATCTCTAATTACCTAAAGAACTATATAGCTGCCAGTCAATTCGTTCTCCATGTATTGATCGGCGAAATTTGGCAAGATCTTTAGAGATGGCATATGTTTTTCTTCTGCTTCTGTCACTCAGTGGAAGCTCATGAATATTCATGAGCACTCCTGCACTGACATGTGCTAGAGGGAGGGCAGGGCTGACAAAGGGGTATGCTAGGGCTTGTGACAGGACATGAACAGGCAGTGCCTTAGCAAATGGCTGTTAAAATAGAATACAAGAAAATTGGTCTTTCAAAGTTGTTTTTTTAAAAACAGAAAATGCTAAAAGTATTTTTTTCTTACTACAGAACTGATTTATTTAAAAAAACACACATGCAGGATATTGACTGAACTGCAGCTTTAATAGACAGACACACGACAACCTTAGAATATACTTGACAAAACACTTACTGAGGGAGAGAAAGGGATAAAATGTCCAGAGATGAAACAAAGCACCAGAATAATTTATTTTAAAGTGCGGTCCTTTTGCAAGGGGCGCAAATTGCCAGCCCAAGATGTCCTTGAATAGTGCAAAGTTCGTTCTGGTCCATTGAGGTTCGTTAGATAACCCCCAGCACTAATGAAAACCTGAAGCAGAGTTCTGTCCTTGGTTCCGATGAAATTAACTCGTTGCGTTCCGGGATCGTTGCTGCTGCTCTTATCCGCTCTTAGAAGCGAGGTGAAAATTCAATCACATTGTAAGAGAAAGACAACGGGAATAGCTCGGGGGGCATGTATATAGGGTCTGATATCATAGTTCCAACATACCCGCCCAATCCCCTTCGTGGGAATTTCCCACTCACCAATACCCAACTTGCCCACAGTTTGCAGAGTGGGCACTACAGGGATTTCCGGTTGGTACAGCGCCTGTGCTAACCTGACACCTTGGCTGCTTACCATATGGGTACTTCTCTTTTCCCTGGCATCTCCCAGGCTAGGAGTTGGTCTCAAGGTGTGAACTAGCCCAGATGACTAACAGGATCTCCCATTCAGCGAGCATCCCGGCCAATTCACACCTTCTGGCTCTGGGGGTTTCATTTGCAACACTCCCCTAGACTCATAGGCACTGCCTCAACAGGGGGTCTCTGAAGTCTGCATAAGAAAGTGGCCCCAGCTCATGGGCGTTAAAACATTTGGTCACTGGATGCATTACAAAGGCAAGTAGAAAAAATGTATCCTGCCTGTACTTTTAAAACTGCAGCCAGAAAGGCACTTTATTAAAAATATATGTTCTACTGCTTCTAAAGTTATACTTTTAATATGTGTGTGCTTGAGGTGTTACTCTGGGGCTGCACACCAAAAATCAGGGTGCTAGCCCATTCCGTTCCCGAGTTAGGGGCTTCTCCTTGTGCCGGCAATGCTGGGCTATGGGCTTTCAACATCAATTGACTTGCGGTGAGCCGAGTTCCCACAGCAATTGCCTGCCGCCTTTCAAGTTACCTACTAACCGGGACTGGATACATTGTAACCGGTACCCACTTGAGACTGAAACTGCAACCCTTTGATTCAATGGACCTCGCGATTGCGAGTTCAAGCCTCAGTAATGGATACCTATGTTACTCAATGGAACAAAGAGACTGCGCTACACTTCTCCAATTAGCTTGCGGCTTAGCCCGCGCAGCGACATCTTGTGTCCAAAAACCAGTAATGCAGGTATACAATGCAATACATTACCGCAGGCCTATACAATCCTGCAAAACGGGGACAAAAAGTCGCAGAGGAGAAAATAATACAAGTGTAGTGCATATAAAATGAACCCCTTCATCCCCAATACGAAGTAGGGTTAACCAGCCGAGCCTTCTGCCTTTATTAATGCGCTGATTAACCCTATTTTCGTTACACACACACGAACCCGGAAGCAGTACAGTTACATGGTGATACTGGTTGATCCCAGCGTGTGGAATCGATCAACACGAACTCAGCACCCTCTCCAGACTCCTAATCAACTGGTGTGGCAGTATTGAGCTCGGACCCCATATCAACTATTGCACTTTTTACCTTATTCATGTAAGTTACTACTTGCATTGTTATTTGTATTTGTTTATACATACCTCTTTACTCTCTGTGCTCTCCTGTTCTTTTTATGTTCTCAACCTGACCTGTTGATGGCCCTTGAGGACTGGAGTTGGCCATTCCTACGATAGAATACAGGGAATTTTAATACAATAGAAAGAACATGACATCTCAAACTTATATAGGATGAACCACGCAGCCATCTTTGATTTATTTTAATGTTATGCTGTCCCAATCCTAGTAATCCTCCCCCCCCCCTCAAAATATAGGGTAATTGTTGGATTAAGCTTTGAATTAACTCTCTACACATGAATTAAAGGCAGTTTACAATATCCTAGTATTTTCATCTGTTTTACATCTGAATTCCTATTATTTGGAAGTTCAACCTTTCTGCTTAACTCTTTGATAGTATCTATGAAAATGTATTGTGTTGTCCATTAGGACAGTGTTTTTCAACAGGGTTCCCTTGCAATTTTCAGGTTATTTGAAAATTGTACAAAATACAGAAGAATTTACAATGCACCTGATCTCAGATGCGCTATTAGAGAGGGTTGGGGTTCCTTACAATGCATCTTAACTCAGATGCTCTATTAGAGAGGGTTGGGGTTCCGTTGCATTTCACAATATAATTATAGGGTTCCTAAACCAATACAAGTGTAGCCCGGTCCTCCCTTTAGCCCTCCTTCCCTCCACTACAAGCAGGGAACATGCCGGGCAGTTAGGGAGGTTGTAGGGGGGGCAACCTGGTCGCCAGAGCCCTTCGGCGGGACCCCGGACAGGTCGTCGCCATTGTGGGGTGTGTCGTGCATGCGCAGAAGCAGTTGCGCATGCGCAGAAGGTTTCGAAGTGCGGAGCCAATCTTGCTCCACCCTGCGCATGTGCAGTAGCAAGGACATGCGCGGCCATTACACTCAAAGGCTTGGCGGGGACTGCAAGACCCACAAAGCACAGAGGAAGTTAGTAAGGTGTTGGTGCGCAGCCAATAGGGCTTCAGGGTTTCCTGTGATGGGGAGGGGTGCCAAGCGAGTAATTAAGGGGTCACCCCCATTAGGCACCCCCTTCCACCGTCTGGGAGGTGAGGGGTTAACCCAAAATGTACGTACAATACATATGTTCCCCTGCTTTATAACCAAAAGATATGTCCCTTGGTTATCCTATTCCCACATTTAGAGGGAATTAATGTATTTTTATTCCCCTGCCTCATGGCAAACTGTTTTATTTGCTATATATGTATATTGGTACAATTATTGGAATTTGTACCTTTGCAGTGTATGCAGCAACCACATAGACTGGGATCCAGCGGGAGGGAAAGGGTTAATGTTAATTTTGTGTTTATGACCCTTTATTCCTTTTCCCGCCTTTGCAGGCTCCATTTTGCAGTCTCTCCATAGGTCGCCATTACAGCCCCATGTAACCGTATGGAGATTCCGGCGATTTGGGCCCGTTATCATAGAAGACCTGCAGGTGGCACCCGAGAGGAGGAGCGGCGGTTCCCCCATTGAAAGTCAATGGAGCCATTCATTTCAATGGGGATTCCTCGAGGCCGATCTCCAGGAACGGTTTGGAAGCCATCCAAACCGCAGGCTGCAATAGCGGATACATTATCTGAAAGAGAGCTTAGATCACTCTCCGGTCAAGGTCAGGTTCAATTGGCGTGGGAAACTTAGGTTCTAGGGCACCCAGGAATAAAATTATTTTTGCCCCTAGACCCGAGGAACCCCTCACACGACCCCAACCGGGTCCGAGAGTTAATGACCCCGGTAAAGGGTCACGCTCGTTATAAGGGTCTCACCATAGACTCTAATGGCGGAGGTAAAAGCCGCGAGTAAAAACGGCTAAGTCAGAATGAGCAGAAACCCAAAACCCATAACTCCGGTTCTGTTCAACATAGAGGGCTTAGATTCGGCCACCATGTAGTCCTAGTTCCGGCAGGATTGCATGGCAAATACCGACCCTCTCGGGGCAACAGAACGGAGTCAGGGTAATTGTAAAGTTTGGGTTTCTGCCATTGACTTGCATGGCAGAAAAAAGCCTCGTGTTCAAAAGTGCTTTTAAAACGGCAATTGTGTAACTCCGGTTCGGTGGGTCACAGCGAGCTGAAACTTGGCCACCATGGAGCGTCCCCTCCGGCACGAGTGTCTGGCCCAGCCGAACGGATTATTTTAATATGTGTAGATATTAAAGAATATACGGTTTTGCAAGGTTGGTATAAAAGCCCGGGAAAGTTTCTGGCTCTGCTTTATGTTAATGTTCAGGAGGGCGACTCTTTGTCTACAACAGCCCCCCTGATCAAAGACTTGACTACTCTGATTGTGTACAATAGGGCGGAGGAACGCAGAGCCTGAGTGGTCTTTAAGTGCCATAATTCACACTTACAGTCAAAGGGTTTTCTGACCAGATACAAGTCTGGTAGACTTTTAGGCGCCCTGACTTTAGTGTGGGGCTAGAGAAATGAGACCCCAAGGGCCAGATGTGCGCATGTGTCAACTAACTGGGGGCATGGTCCAACAATGCTTCCCACTTTAGCTGGCAAGGAGGGATTGGGTGCAGATAATTGTCACCCAATGTCTAGCACCCCATGCTACGGTATAGGACTGGAATCCCATATAAACCAGTGTAAACCCTATACCCATTGTTTTCGTTTTTACCAACTACTTGATTCCTGATAGCTGTATGAATGTATATAATATATGTATTTGACATCAGCATGTATTAGGCAATGTGGTGCATGTGTTATCTATGCTTGCTGTGTGGTTTTATATTTACTAGGGGTGAGGCCGGCCGTGTAGGTTTCAAGGGGTTATTGTTAACCCATTGTTCTACATATATTTTGGGCTTATAGGCATTTTCCCCTTACCTTGGGTATTAGGGGTCCATCAATATCTTCATAGGGGATTTCCCCGGTCTGATACATATTCTATCACAGGAGGATGTCAGGGTTTGTTTTAATATTTTTTGTATTTTATGTTTGATTATTTGTGCTGTTAAATAAATCATAATTTTCTTTGATATTTGTTCTGAGTAAACTTGAGTGCTGAGTTGGGACGCTTTTCTTTTTCTTTTCATTGTTATATATATATATATATATATATATATATATATATATATATAGACAGTGGTTGACAAATCACCAAAAAATCTACTCGCCACACAAAAAAATCTACTCGCCACCTAGTACCAAACGTGTGCTGCTTGGGCCAATAGGCGCTCGCCACGATGTTAAATCCACTCGCCCGGGGCGAGAAAATGTATAGGTTTGTCGAACACTGTATATATATATATATAAACACAGAAAAAGAAACCCCACAGAAAGCACTCAGACTAATGTTGCAAAGAATAATAATAATAAATGTATTGAATCAAAATATAAAGAAAAACAAAAACAGCTAACCGAAACCCTAACTAACTGGACTCAGAAGAGTGTTAATGGACAAAGAAAAATAAATAAATGGGACTAACTTTTATGACAAAAATAAAAGGAGAAAATGATAAATATGAAATATAAACAAAACCTCAACAAATGAAACCACTATGGGGACCAAGTACCCATAGTGATTAACAACTGGCCGGTCATATAATGAGGAGATGATATAAAACAATAAAGTCAGATGCCCTAAATTCCAAAAAGAGATATGTGGTGTAAAATCACCAGGAAAGGTATAAGCATGACACAAATAATACCACTAAGCATGCTGAACTCATGTATGGGGCACTGTAATGAAATTACCTTATAGCATGAAACTACAAATATAGCACATATACATAAGGGGAAGGAACATGAGAATTATTCAGTGACCCAAACACAAACCTAGAGTAAAGACACATGTAGGAGTACAAATCATATACTTGAGACCAGTATAATCACTGGTAGATTACAATGGCATATGATAAAAAACCAGAGTATAGAATATACTCAGCTCCTGTTTGGCATAGGTAATCAGAGTCCAATGCAGCTTAGAGTCCTGGATGGTGGTCACCCCAGCCAGAGTGAATCACCAACATATGAAGAGAGTCCCAGATCAAATAATAAAGTCCAATTGAGACCAGCAGTCAGGGCCAGCAGCACATAGATACGACAACGCGTTTCGCCCCAAGGGCTTCTTCTAAAGTGGTAATTGAGCAGTGGAGCAAATCTGGTTTAAATAACACATAACAAACATGACAGACTAAAACGACCACACTAGCAAGGCTATATACTTAATATAAAGCTATTTATTAACAACAACTAATGCTGGGTTCCGGAGGGTAACTGATAAGCACCAAAATCCAGAGGGGTAAAAGTGAAACCCTACTCACAGGACACTAGATGCACATAAGCAGTTCAGACTGGAATCGCACTGATGCTCTCCAAAGATGGCGACCGGAGCTCTCTCACAGGCATCTCCACATGTTGGGGGTGGAAGGTGAGTCACACGAACTGCGGGACTTCCGGGCGGATATGACGTCACGCCCCGCGGCGCTCCCAATGTCAATGTTCCTCTCTCACTCCTCTTCCCCCACGGCTTAACCAGCTGCTATGCAATGTCCTCCGTGAACCAAATACCAGCTCTAAAACATAAACGCGTCGGGAAGATTTCTTGTGTTTAATTGTGTATTAATGGCAGTGGTCTCAGAATTAATCACGGGGGTCCTGGGTGCTATAGGTACATGAGGGGTGTCGTTTCTAACAGCAGGAGTCTTAGCATTGGGAAAAGATAGGACAAACGGAAGTGAGCAAGGGAAGACTGCTACAACAACAGGAGATTTAGTAGCGGCAGAGCTTAACTAAGCGGGTGCTGGAGAACTTTTAACTACAGTGAGAGAAGACTGCAAGTTTACAAAACCAGGGGTAGAGGGAGTTTCAGATTCGGAAACCTGATCCTCCAAAAAGGAGGGCTCTGACTGTTCTTGTATTAATGAAGCAACAACAGATACGCTGATCTCTGAAGTGGTTACTTGAGGAGAAGTGTCTGGGAAATCATCAACAAAGGCAGAATCCACGAAAAGAGGGTTATACTCTGAAGCAGGGATTTCAGCTCTCTGAGTGACAGAAGAGGTAAGAGAAATACCTGGGAGAGGGGACTCTGTGAACAAGCTTAAGGCTGAAACAGATTCATGAACAATACTCTTAACTGGGGCCAGTATTTTAGTAAAAGTTTCAGGAGGCGCTGCAGCGGGAACTTTAGCTGAGCCAGGGGGGTTACAGCAATGAAGTCTAAGGGCTCAGCAACTTGAACTTTAGGGGTGGCATTATATGCCACGTCTGCTGTCAGACTCGAGGATTGAGAACTAGCAAGGGTTAAGGCAGGCAATTCTGGAGAATCAGAGATAGAGAAATCTGACTTAGAAAGTGAGGGCAAACAGGGTTCATTCTCTGACGCTAGGAGAGACACATTGGCCTGGGAAATACAGGGATTTACAGTGGGGGACTCATAGGCCTGACTAGCAGGGGTTAACACAGAAATAACCTCGGGGACAGAACACAGGGGGGTTAAATCGGGACTAGGGGCCGTGGCAGCTTCTTCCTTATCTGGCAGCGACAGAGAGACGGTTTGGCAATTCTTAGGAGAGGGTGGTAACCCCACAGGTTTAGTAACAGGACTGAGATAGAGAAACAAGGGGAGCGCGGATCAGAATCACAACACAAGCAAATAAATAATTATAAAATATGGTATTTGGCACTGTGAGTTCTTAAACAGAAAGTCCACTGCTAGTAGTAACTTAAAGCTGGAGATGGTGAAGTTGAAAAGATATATTACTAACAATACTCACACGGGCCAGTGTGAGCAAAAGCCTCTCTGGGCTTAACTCTGCAGAGGGTCTTCTCCTCGAGCCACACACCTTCCTCCCGTCTACTATTCAGCACACAGGTCCTCAGGATAACAAGTTGCCCCCAGAGTAAAAAACAGAAAAGGAACCAATGGTAGATGTAAATATGTATACAATAACATATAGTGGGAGAGGGCTAATGAATGACCTCCAAGGGGGTGATAATAAAAAAAATATATATATATATATATATATGTGTGTGTGTGTACTCACACGGGCCAGTGTGAGTCAAGACCCATAAGGATGGATTTCCTGGGACTGTTGGTCTCCTTTCTATCAGCTTTGCTGCAAAAGGTCCTTAATGACTCCAAACAATCCCCCAAAAATAAATGGAGAGTCCAGATAAAAAGAACACTCAATTAATAGTAAAAAATTGAATAAAAAAAACTTAGCAACACATACAGTAATTGGGCGGGTGTGGACAGGCTGTGGAGGTGTTCTCCTCACTGGCAACTCCTTCCCTCCGGCGTCTGCAGCACGCTGGAGTGTTGGAACGCACAATGTTGTCTGGAACGCACCCCTCACTTCCTGGCTACGGAAGCCTCCGATGGACAAAAAATATGAACAGCAACAGGATCGAGCAACGCATTTCGCATGCGTCATCAAGCTTCCTCAGGCTCTATGGATCAGGATGTGTCTTGGTGGTTTAAATACCCACTGTGACCCGGAAGTAAAATGAACGACAGGTAACCTTGCAATACATACTGTTATGATGTAGTATAGATACTCATACAGATGAACAACCTCAAAAAAGGTGATGACCTAAATAATGTGTGTGTAAATGTAATGAATAAACTGAAAATGATCCTTGAGCTCCCTCTAGTGTCCTAACGTGTAGAATTGTGACCACACTATAAATGTGACCCTCACCCTATCTCTAAACATTAAATATTTTAAAAATGGAAGTGTGCATCATCACTATATGAAATAAAGAAATATATCATATCCTTCTCCTTGTTAATTATACAAAAGTGACGAAGTGTTGCATATTCTGATGGAATGAAATTCCTTATTATCCTTAAAGTGAACAACAGAAAAACACCATAACTGAGTTGAGGTGAAAACCTAAGTGGTACCAACATTACTAAATACATCAAAAACCACATTGAATAATCA
The DNA here is from genome assembly GCF_040206685.1 of Ascaphus truei. Lineage (NCBI taxonomy): Eukaryota > Metazoa > Chordata > Amphibia > Anura > Ascaphidae > Ascaphus > Ascaphus truei. The sequence goes on along the minus strand of NC_134501.1, from coordinate 30,126,199 downwards.
TAGCATAGCTAATACATTAATCCCTCTATTGTAAAATACTTTGCTCAAAACATCAGTGACCAGAGTTAATATCTGGGTGGCTTAGACATCAATACATGTACGTACATCAACACTAGTAAAAACTTCCAAAGTACCGTTAATAACAAAACATTCCAAATGAAGAGTTTCATAAACTGCAAAAGTACACATGTAGTATACCTTATCACGTGCAAATGCGGGATACAATATGTAGGGAAGACGGGTCGCCAGTTCCGTAGACGCATATTGGAACCCGTTGGATCTATTAGGAATGAGCTAGACACCCCGGTGTCATGCCACGTTAGGGGACACCACGGGGGAGACATTAACTCCTTAAGTTTCCAAGGCATTTTTTGCCTCAAAACCAACATGAGAGGAGATTGGGATAAAACTCTTTTACAACAAGAGTCCCGTTGGATATACCAACTATCCACTCTATCCCCATCAGGTTTGAATGAGGGCTTCCTCTTCACCCCCTACGTATAAACATTTAGACTCTTCTAGTCATTTCTGACTCATTCATTCATTTGTGATACCGACCAACATTGGATACAATCCTGACCTTATCTATTTAGTCTCCTCTGTAATAAATTATTTCCTTGGGACACATACACTGGCGACACACTTTATTCGAGCTCGGCTAGTCCCACGAATTCGGGTATACCCGGGTGTATTGAGGTTTGTGACTGTTTTCTGCCCGAGTGCATTGGGTTATTTTCCAGGCAGGGATTGAAGCATTTTATTCCCACTGGCTGCAATACTGCACAGTATATATATATATATACTGCATTACAATTCATGAATTTATGCCATCTGGTAGACACGCGAAGCATTGCAGCCTATTAAATCCTAATCATTATCATTTAACAGATCAGCCGCCCGTCAGCCAGGCATGAACCCAGGCTGGAAAGGCAAACACAACGGGGCTTGTCAGAGGTGAGGAGCGGCGCATTCCAGGTATCTGCCAGGTACATACTGGGTATTTGCTCGAATAAAGTGTGTCGGTGCAGTATTCCTACACTTCATGCTAAATGAACAGCAACCGTAATTAGGTTAGAATACAGTTTTTTTCACCTAGTCATCCAATCAATGCCACATCCCATAAATGGTCAATAAGAAACACATATTTGTTTTAAAATATTTTATTGGTAATTGAAGGCAAAACACGTATATACTGTATACAAGTATAAACAAGTTGCCCCCCTCCTCCAATTAGATATACTTACCAGCCAAGGAGCAGAAATACCATGACGCGACATCATAATAACATTTACCAATTATGATTAAATATTCTATACTGCCAGTATGTGGGGCAACATGCGAGTGGCTCATAACTCTTTGATCCAATCGAACTGACTAGATAGGAAATCGATCGCGGTGATATCTTCTTTACACTGCTGATATTGATGTCGCGCATTGATGACGCGACGGAACTTCTGACCAATGAGCACAGGGCATTACGGGTAGCTACGGCAACCTCCCACATAATAATAACAAAGGGAGACATTGTAATCACACTGTAATTACTGCTGAAAGGGATGTCGCGCATTGATGACGCGACGCTACTTCTGACCAATGAGCTTAGGGCATCACGGGCAGCTAGAGCGATCTCCCACATAATAACAACAAAGGGAGCCCCTGTAATCACTTAGCAATATCCCGAGACAGCTTACAACAAACTATATACTGTTAGCCAAGTGTGAATGACAATTACAGACTGCCGTTTGCTGTAATTATGGGATGTCGTGCGCTGATGACGCGACGCAACTCCCTGCCATCATTGAGCTAAGAACTCTGGGCCACATGACTATAATCCACAAATGAGATGTGTGGCTGGCCATGTGACTTGACATGGCCAATCATGGCCTTCTTTACTGATTTTGAAGTGTAGGTAGGGTGTATACTCTGAGGACCTATCATAGCTTGTAACTAATTAACCAATAGGGTAAGAATTATGTGTATAAATAAGTAAGGGAATCACTCTGTATTTGCCCCCGATGAAGCCACTACAGGTGAAACATATGTAGGGCAGGCTAAGCGCTACCACCTTGTTCGCTGGCTATATCGGAGAGGTCTGCTGCCTAATTTCCATTCAGAGTGTTTCGGAGACTTCATTAGGAAGCACAACACTCTGACTACTCCTTATTTTTGCATGGTTCTAAGTACAAGACACATACTTTGTGATCTTGAGACAGCTGCTAATGTTCACCATGACAGACCCACAGGCTCACTAAACTTTGAACCTGACGGTCTGGCACAAATGTGTGTGTATATTGATCTATAATTGCATCTACCTGGCTCAACCAAATTCATTTTGAGCGCACACATCATTTCAGGCTACACCCTTCACATTCATTTAGGAGTAGTTTTCAAACGACAGTAAATTGTATTGGAATCACTACCACCTCTAGTATAATTATATAGTTGTGGGATACTTTGATTGACAATAGTGGTTCCTGGTCTACACTGTCAGTTTGCATTAGGCATACAGTTAACCTCTCCGTTTTTAATTTAATAATTTTAATCACTTTGGTTCACACTATTACTGCTGCAATATATATTTTAATAGTTTATTAATAAATAGTAAGTTTTAACATAGGTATAGGTGTCCTCTTGTGCGGCATACAGGGAGCTTTTCTTTACCCTTTTGTCCAACATTAACCCCTTCCCTGCCAGCACCACCTCCGCACTGTATTGCAGTTTTTGTTCCTATACTACACAGGTCACATCATTTTGTTTTCCCTCCTTTCACATTGGTATAGTGCAAGGTGCACACTCTATGACCTTTAGGTCATTTCAACCCACTCTGAAATATTAATAACCTAAATACATGGTGAAAATGTATTGTGACAAACGCCGATCTTTTGTAGCGCTGACGTCTGTCTAGGTTCTTCCCGACACAGTCTTCTAGGGTTAATTATACAACAAACAGGAACATGCAAAGTATTACGTTGCTTAACTCAGGCTTCTGCCTGCTTTATTTTCATCCAAGTAAGGTACTGCAGCTTTAACATGTGTAGGTTAGAGGCACTCAGACATTTTCATTCAGCGGTTTACTTATATCAGTGTCATAGTATTTCCCACACTGTTATTTCAAGTAACAAGAAACCAAATTATATAAACAAAATCATATCCCTTTCAGGGATCTAACTACACGTCATAATCAGCCTCTAACTGCTGCTGGGCCAACTAACCTGGTTCCCCAGCTTAAAACAATGCCCTCTCATTTAGGGTCACTAGATACAGCATAGTATTTTAGAAACAGCAATACATATTTGTTTGTCTTATCTGTTCATGGTGGGAACTCGGTACCAAGTGTCCAGGCAAATCCTCTGGTACTGGGATACTTGGAGGGGCCGTCCACCCCGAAACTGGATGCAGGGGAGCAGCTACACCCCCAGCCCCCAGGCTCTAAGGAGAGAGACTGAAATGCAAACCTCTCTGCTCTAAATACCTGTGCAAGTGATTAGAAGAGCAGGTGAGGGAGAACTAGACCCATTGTAATCTGTGGTCTGGATTTTCCATCCACCAGCCTAAGTTAATGTGAAGCTGTGGAATGGATCATTTTTAACTATTTCTGCACTTTCTGACCTAAAACGGGGCAGAAAGCTGCCTAACATCTTTGGACTATGTCACAGTATATAGATGTGTAGTCGAATGAATAAACTAATAAATTATCATTAAGCTCCCACTAGTGTCTAATATGTGAAATTATAGCCACACTCTAAATGTAACCCTAACCATATCAATATACATAGAACATTTTAAAAATATGTGTATACCCTCACTATAGGAGATGAAAATATAACATATCCTCCTCCTTGTTAGTTATACAGAGGTGGCAAAAGGATTCTGAGGCTTTGGCAGGCAATAAAGCAACATTTAAAAACAATCTTACAAAATCTGAAAGGGCCACCCTTGAATTACTTACAAAGGATGACTCAATAGTCATCAAACAGGCCGACAAGGGCAGAGGAATTGTTATAATGGATCGGGCCTATTACCTCATGGAAGCACAAAGGATTCTGAGGGATGAAGTAACCTATGAAGTCATGAGTTCGGACCCCACAATACGATATAAAAAAGAGATTTTAACGATATTAGAGAAAGGGAAATCATTAGGGATTTTAAAAGACGCAGAATTTAAATATCTATTATGTGAGAACCCAGTTATGGCCATATTTTATTTTTTGCCAAAAATCCACAAGGATCCACTAAATCCACCAGGGCGACCTATTATTGCGGGTATCGGTTCCCTCACATCAAATATATCTGAGTACATTGATGTATTTTTACAAAAGTATGTAATTTTAGCAGAATCATATTTGAGAGGCACCACACATATTTTAAATTATCTATCAGAGATCCGATGGGAGGATCATTACATTTTGGGCACCTGTGATGTAACCAGCTTATATACCTCAATAAGACGCATAGGTGGATGAATGCAATCCGTAATACTCTTGAAAGAGATACTACATTGAAAATAGAACAAAGACATTTTCTTTTAGATTTTATTTGTATTAGAACATAATGTGTTTTTATTTGATGATATTTTCTATCTGCAAAAGTGGGGGACCGCAATGGGGATCAAGTTCGCACCGGCCTATGCTAACACCTTCATGGCAGAATGGGAGTTGGAGCATATTTGGTCCAAGAATCCATTTGGTGCGGACTTGGTCCTATGGAATCGTTTCATTGTTGACGTGATTTTTATTTGGAAGGGAGGAAGGGAAAATCTACTCCTTTTTTTAGAATATCTGAATAATACGATATAAATCTTAGATTCACTTCAGAATTCAAAGATAAAGTAATTAATTTTCTGGATTTAACTATCTTTGTGAAAAAGAATGAAATTAAAACAAAAACATTTTTTTTTTTTTTAAAGTAGATGCAAATAATTTCCTACTAAATAACAGTTTCCATCATAAGCAGTGGCTGGATAATATCCCATACGGTCAGTTTAGACGGATTCGAAGAAACTGCTCGGATGAAATAGCTTTTAAAGATCAAGCTGATATTCTTAAACATAGATTTTTAAACAGAAAATATAACCCCGTTCTGATAGAGGGGGCTCTTGCAAAAGCATCCTCCCTAAATCAGAAAGATCTTTTAAAATCAAAAGCCAAAACTATCAACACGAGACAGGGTGTACCTTTCATCACAAAATACGATAAAGATGCGCAGAAAATGACGAAAATCATAACGAAACAATGGCATCTTCACTAAATGGACACGGTGCTTTCGGAAATCACAAAAGAGGCATCCAGAGTGATTTTTACTAGAGCTAAAAATTTGAAAAACAGCTTGGCCCCTAGTATGTTACCTAAATTGAAGACTTCAGAACAAAAGAATTGGTTACCTAAACCAGTGGGGTTCTTCAGCTGTTTCAGCTGTAAAGCCTGCACCCAAGCGTCTAAAGAAAAAAACTCTTTTTTTTTTTTTTTTTTTTTCAACTTAATTTTTATTAAAAAAATTTAGGGAGAGGGGAGGAATGAAGAAAATAAAAAATGGGGGGGAGGGAAGGGTACAGAAAATATTGATGGGAGAAAGTTCACATTCATTTACAATTTTACCTAACAAGACTTCTTAAAATATTCTATCACACAGTTAATATAAATATAAAATATAATATAAATATAAAATATCAGAAAAAAAACTCTTTTAAATCCAAGTCAACAGGACAGGAGTTTGCAACTAGGGGCTTTATAAATTGTAGAAGCACCTACGTGGTCTAGCTCCTGGAGTGCCCGTGTTGTCTCCAGTACGTCGGAGGAACTTCACGGCCCCTTAGTGTCCGGGTACTGGAGCACATGGGCAATATCTGATGGAGGTTGGCCACACATTGTGTACAAAGACCCTTTGATATTGCACATAGTGCAGAGCCCTCTGGTTTAGTGTATAGGGCCCGGGTGAGCAACCCTTTCGCCATTCGCCACTTGTGGCGAATTGGGAGTCAAAGTGTGGCGAATTGAGTAACCACAATATAAGGGCCGACGGGACTCCTGCACTCACTGTGCGGCCCACGGCGGCTTTCCGCTCTCCCTCTCGAGTTCGCTCCCGTTCCCCCATGCTCTCTCCCCTCCCCGATCAGCCCGCTCACGCTCTCCCCCCCCCTGGATCAGCCCACTCTCCCCCCTCCCCGATCAGCCTGCTCTCCCCCCTCCCCGATCAGCCCGCTCTCCCCCCTCCCGGATCAGCCCGCTCTCCCCCCTCCCGGATCAGCCCGCTCTCCCCCCTCCCGGATCAGCCTGCTCTCCCCCCTCCCGGATCAGCCCGCTCAGAGAACTGCAGGCAGCAGCGCGCTCTAGCATTGAGGCACTTCCGTGCCTGCTAGAGCGCGCGCGTGCAGTCCTGCCTTCTCTGCCGCCTCCTCCAAGCAAACCGAGGTAGAGAGGGAGGGGGTGTCATTGGAGGTGCAGGGGGGGTGTCATTGGAGGTGCAGGGGGGGTGTCATTGGAGGTGCAGGGGGGGAGTCATTGGAGGTGCAGGGGGGGTCATTGGAGGTGTAGGGGGGGGTCATTGTTGGTGCATGGGGGGGGTTATTGGAGGTGCAGGGGGGGTCATTGTAGGTGCAGGGAGGGGGGTCATTGGAGGTGCAGGGGGGTCATTGGAGGTGCAGGGGGGTCATTGGAGGTGCGGGGGGGTCATTGGAGGTGCAGAGGGGGGGTCATTGGAGGTGCAGAGGGGGGTCATTGGAGGGGGGGGTCATTGGAGGTGCAGGGGGGGAGAGTGATGTGAGGTGCAGGGGGGAGAGTGATGTGAGGTGCAGGGGGGAGAGTGATGTGAGGTGCAGGGGGGGAGAATGATGTGAGGTGCAGGGGGAGAATGATGTGAGGTGCAGGAGGGGTGAGTGATGTGGGGTGCAGGGAGGGAGAGTGATGTGAGGTGCAGGGGGGGAGAGTGATGTGAGGTGCAGGGGGGGAGAGTGATGTGAGGTGCAGGGGGGGAGAATGATGTGAGGTGCAGGGGGGGAGAGTGATGTGAGGTGCACGGGGGGAGAGAGATGTGGTGTGCACGAGTTGTGAAGGATGTGAGGTGCAGGGGTGTGGGATGTGTGTGGTGTGCAGGGGGGTATTGTGTGTTTGATGTGGAGAGGGAGTATTATGTGTGTGGGTGAGGGGGAGAGATGGGGGTATGAGAGATAGGTGGGGGAGTATCGCAAAAGTTGATTGTGAGGGGTGCTGGGGGAGATATATGAGGATGATGATGATGATGAGAGGTGCTGGAGGAGAGATGATGATGAGGATTTTTCCCACGCGCCCCAATTTTTTTTTCCTTGGAGCAGTTCGGCCCTTCTCGCTTAACGAGTTGTGCAGGCCTGCCTTACTTGGTAGGGAAGGAGCGCGCTCCGGCTGTGTGGCACGCTCCCCTTTCTCCCAGCCCGCTTCAGTGGTGTGATGCGCTTCCTCCCCTCCAGCACCAGAAGTTGATGCGCTGACACGCTCCTCCCCATCCCCTCCCCTGGCCAGGCCCGCCACCACCGCTTCCTTCCCTTTCTTTCTCAGCCACCATGATCTGGTTAGGAGACGGAGCTGATGCGGGGGACAGAGGCTGATGCCTGATACGGGGGCGACGGGGGCTGATGCGTGGGACGGGGGGGAAGGGGGCTGATGCCTGGGACAGGGGGTAGGGGGGCTAATGCCTGTTATGGGGAGGGGGGCTGATGGCTGGGATGGGGGACAGGGGCTGATGCCTGGGATGGGGGGGGAGGGGGGCTGAATCCTGATACGGGGGAGGGGAGCTGATGCCTGATGAGGGGGACGGGGCTGATGCCTGATACGGGGGACGGGGGCTGATACCTGATACGGGGAGGGGTGGGGGCTGATGCCTGGGACGGGGGGTAGAGGGCTGCTGCTGCCTGATGATGAGGGGGCTGCTGGGGGAGATGATGAAGGGTGCTGGGGCAGATGATGAAGGGTGCTGGGGCAGATGATGAAGGGTGCTGGGGCAGATGATGAAGGGTGCTGGGGCAGATGATGGAGGGTGCTGGGGGAGATGTTGGAGGGTGCTGGGGCAGATGATGAAGGGTGCTGGGGCAGATGATGAAGGGTGCTGGGGCAGATGATGAAGGGTGCTGGAGGAGATGAGGGGGTTTACATGAGATGATGATGGGGAAATGGGATGAGGAGGAAGATAGTGGTGGTGGCATGAGGGGGTGAGAGGAGGAGGGGGGTGAGGGAGCTTGAGGGGGGTTATGGTCTGAGAATTTATAAACTCTTTCAAACCACGTGTTTAAAATTTTCGCATGCGCAACATAATACCTACATTTTTACATGGTGTGGCTATTTTCACTTCTAATTCGCCACACCTGTGGCTACATTGAAAAATAGGTTGCCCACCCCAGGTATCGGGGGATAGAAAGTATCCCACAAGGTCAGAGAGGTGGTAACAGGTTAATAAGATTAAGCAAGGCAGAGACTTTTTGGATATACCAATTAAAAACTATGGTGCCTCAAGGCCTCAATGTCGATATAGACATTGGGGCCTTCATTTGTTTGTATCATTTATTATCATCTATTTTTTTATATATTCCTCATTTGTTTCTGTTTTATGTTTTTTTCAGATACTTTCACCATTATCGCCATTTCTAATGTTGTTTTTTTATAAATCTTAGGAAATTTCATGTTAAGCCTGTATTGAGGTTTAAGTTATCCAGAGCTTAAAAATACAAACTCTGGTTATTGAAGTTTTGAACAAAACATGTTCACAATAGAGGATTTAATGTATTAGTTACAGTAAGTCACGATTATCTAATGTGGGTGTAGATGTATTTAGTAGTGCAGGTTGATACCCCTTAGGTTTTCACCTTAATACATGTATGGTATTTTTCCGTTGTTCACTTTAAGGATAATTGTTTATAAAATAAAACCTTTTGTCACCTCTGTATATCTAACAAGGAGGAGGATATGTTACAGTATATTTTTATCTCCTATAGTGAGGGTATACGCCTATTTTTAAAATGTTCTATGTATATTGATATGGTTAGGGTAACATTTAGTGTGTGGCTATAATTTCACATATTAGACACTAGAGGGAGCTTAATGATAATTTATTAGTTTATTTATTCGACTACACATCTATATACATATTCACCATGTATTTAGGTTATTAATATTTCAACTGTAATTCTAGGAAAATCCTATGTTAAGTCTGTATTGATGTCTAAGCCACCCAGATATTAACTCTGGTCACTGAATTTTTGAGCAAAGTATTTTACAATAGAGGGATTAATGTATTAGCTATGCTATGATTATTCAACGTGGTTTTTGATGTATTTAGTAATGTTGGTACCACTTAGGTTTTCACCTCAACTCAGTTATGGTGTTTTTCTGTTGTTCACTTTAAGGATAATAAGGAATTTCATGCCATAGAATATGCAACACTTCGTCACTTTTGTATAATTAACAAGGAGAAGGATACGATATATTTCTTTATTTCATATAGTGATGATGCACACTTCCATTTTTAAAAATATTTAATGTTTAGAGATAGGGTTAGGGTCACATTTATAGTGTGGTCACAATTCTACACGTTAGGACACTAGAGGGAGCTCAAGGATCATTTTCAGTTTATTCATTACATTTACACACACATTATTTAGGTCATCACCTTTTTTGAGGTTGTTCATCTGTATGAGTATCTATACTACATCATAACAGTTTGTATTGCAAGGTTACCGGTCGTTGGTTTTACTTCTGGGTCACAGTGGGTATTTAAACCACCAAGACACATCCTGATCCATAGAGCCTGAGGAAGCTTGATGACGCAAGCGAAACGCGTTGCTCGATCCTGTTGCTGTTGATATTTTTTGTCCATCGGAGGCTTCCGTAGCAAGGAAGTGAGGGGTGCGTTCCAGACAACATTGTGCATTCCAACACTCCAGCGTGCTGCAGAGGTTCCAGACAGAAAAGGAGTGATCTGCGCTCATAAAATTGTGATAATGTGCTTAGGTATAAAATTGCATAATGCAAAGTGATAACAGTGGTAAACCCAAAATAAATATATGATTAAATCAAATATTAAACCTGTTATGATGGAGGTAGGTGCGGCTGTGCTAGTGGGATGGCTCCACAAACCGAAAACTAATACAAGAACAAAAAGAGAAACAGCGCAAAAAGCCTCATAGTGTAGTATAGTAAAATGTGTTTATAGTTTTAAACAGGCAAGTATTGCACGTACATGAAAGAAAGTATTTATCAGCATGACATGTCACTGGCACCAGAGAGGAAAAAGAGAGACCCGATCCGGCTGCTGGGCTGAAACAACGTGATCCACGGTTGCAGTTTGCCTGGTGGTAACATGTCCCTTACATGGCATGCTGATAAATACTTTCTGTGATGTACGTGCAATACAAACCTGTTTAAAACTATAAAGACATTTTAATATATTTCTCTATGAGGCTTTTTGCGTTGTTTCTCTTTTTGTGCGTTCCAGACAGCATCGTGCGTTCCAACGCTCCAGCGTGCTGCAGACGCTGGAGGGAAGGAGTTGCCAGCGAGGAGAACACCTCCACACCCGCCGAATTACTGTATGTGTTGCTAAGTGTTTTTATTCAATTTTTTACTATTAAATGAGTGTTCTTTTTATCTGGACTCTCCATTTATTTTTGGGGGATTTTTTGGAGGCATTGAGGACCTTTTGCAACAAAGCTGATAGAAAGGAGACCAACAGGCCCAGGAAATCCATCCTTATGGGTCTTGACTCACACTGGCCCGTGTGAGTACATATACATATATATATATATATTTATATATATATATATATATATATATATATATATATGTAGCGGTCATGTAAAATGGCTACAGTCATCTCTCCTGCTGACAGTAAGGCCTGGTAAGTTGTGGGCATGCCAGCAGTAATTATGGAGGTTTGCCCTCACACCCTGGTGGGGTGCCCTGTGTATGGATGGGAGTAGTCACATGCTCTGACTCCATGGTTAGTGATGTCAGAGGTGTGTCAGCTTCCAGAGTGTACATAAGGTACAGCACTGAGTCTAAAGTTAGATCTGCGTCCAGTTCTGGCAGGAGTTCAAGTTCAAGTACTAGCCTGAGTTAATAAGAGTTCTAGTTATGTTATAGTAACTGAAGAGGAGACTGTGTCCAGGGACCTGGCACAGGGCAGTGATCCCTGCGGGGATAGGGAATCCCTATCTAAGGAGAGATACACCTTTTAAAGGGAGGCACTGACTGGACATGAGTGGCTAAGAATATACTGCGAGGGGCAGCTAGCCCACATCAACCAATAAAGATGTTCTCATTCACAAACCCTCTCGTGTACATGTGTGGAGTGAATGTACAGAGAGGAGCACCACGGAGGAGTTCCTCAACAGGATCATCCCCTTGCGGACGCAGGGACCCTGATGAGGTGGAGGCGCTGCACTGGAACTAGGTGAGACTCAGCACACTACCTCAGCTGCCTGTCTGGATGGGTCCTCCCCATACACCATCATGCGGGAGACTCAGGAGTCCTGTTGCCAACAGGTGCACCACCAGACACTACCACACTGTAATGGGGGCCGGTTAGACCACAGGGGCCAATGTGAGATTGGGTGGGTCAGGCCGGTTCAGAAATACCGTTACATTTGGAGGCGAGCTGGGCACACTGGGAAACAGGGAGAGAGTCTGCTGCCACTCTGTGCTGTGTAGGGACGGACCTAGGGGTGGTCAAGGGGCTGACGGGATATTGTCAGTTCGCAGGGACGACCTAGGTTCCTGAAAGGAGTGAGGGGTCTGGAGCCGGGCTATAGCTGACCGAGTCACTTTGAGGCAGTGCTAGTTGGTAGGACGCCAGAAGGGATAGCCTGTTAACGTGGTCAGGAATCCTGGAGAGGGTCTGCGCTAGGCTGACCAAGAGAGGTAGACGCCCCAAGTACTGCATGGCAGAGCCAGAGTACTCTAGCCCATTCCAGACACTTACCATAGGGAGCACAGACTGGGAGGAAGGAGTCACAGCAGACACTGAGAGAGTGAGCCTAGCCTGAGGTAGTGCAACATGAGTCCATGAGTCCAACATGAGTCCAGCCTAGATCAGGTACACATGTGGTGGTGCATCTGAGCAATCTTTATTGTACTGATGTGGAGGCTGCCCCGCAGAGCGGAGTCCCATGTACGATAACTGTTACGAGAGAATGGAGGATCCGCGTGGTGCGGAGAACACAAAATGGCGACCAGAGGCTGATGGGGAGGGCACCCGTGGCGTGCGCCCCACTGAAGAGCAAACTGTCGCCGAGTTATCGTTAACCAATCTGCTCTGGAGCGGAGCGAAGGCCGTGGCTGCCCCGTTTTTATCCTGTCTGGGACACCGAGGGGCCACCCTTGAAGAGTGTGAGGAAATTGTGATAATTGGGGGAGAACCCCGCGAGGAGAGCAAACAAACTGACTTTTTGGGCTTAAAAGCCAACCAAAATGGTGGTTCCCGCTTGCTAGGGAAACCGCATGGGACAGTCACAGAGAAAATGGCTGATGCAGAACTTGCAAAGAGCTGGCCGGGAATGGCGCGAACAGCAGAGCCCCGCCCTGATGGGGGGCATGGCGCGAAAGCTATGGCTGCGCCTTCATGGACAGTGACTCACTCGGCCCCTGTGCTGAGTCAACCGCTTAGTCTATGGGACCCTCCCCTGATTTCCACCAGGGGGAGTGACTTTCAACTATGGCCTGTGGGAATGCACCCACTGGGCCCAGGGACTGATATCCAGACGGCGCCACTACAAAAAGTAGTTCCGGCCGCGGAAATGATTTGCAAGAAAGAGGGATATTTTGCACGCAAAGCTGCTGCAAGGAGAAGGCGGGAACTAGCCGCTGGAAAAGAATCCAGCTCTGAGGAGGAAACTGGCGCGAAAACGCAGACCGCGCCCACCAGGACTGAGAGAGGCGCGACCTTAATTAAGGGGCATGATATTCCCCTGTGGGACCCGCCCATAATTGCAACCCCTGGGGGCGGGTTTCAGCTATGTCAGCGGAAGGAGGAGCCGAAGCAGGAAGTTGCTGGCCCAGAAGCTTCTACCGGTCAGTCACGAGGAACCACTGACCTGGAGAGACCCACACTGAAAGTGGTCCCCACAAAGAGAATGGCCTGCCCCTCCGCTGTGGGAACTATGGTCTCCACCCAGCCCTACTCAGTACCCGGTGGGCTACTAGTAGTAAGGGTGGCTAACACTGAGACGGTGGTCGGGCTCTGCCTACAATGCGGGCTGCCCGGAGGCACGGTCAACACGGCGGCACGTTGCCCACATTGCGGGACACTATACTTATGGCCTATGCCAACGTTTATACCGATACAATCGGCTGACCCCCCGGGGGACCAGGCTAGGCGAGCCGCCGAGTCCCCTGGCACACTGTGGATAGGACGTGCGAGTCCCGGAGAAAGGGGACTGGAGCCGGTCAAGTCGGCTGGGTCGGCTGCAACCGAGACAGTCGGGTCACCTCCTGACCGCACCGAGAAGGGAGAATACTCGGACGAGGATCTCCGTGAACTAGCGGAGGTGACATCGAGGCCCAGGATAGAACTGGGGAGGACGACACCCCGTGGTACCAGCAGCTGTCAGAAAGACAGGACGTCCCCCGCAGATCGGCGAGCCGAGAGACGGAGTCCCTCCGCCTCAGAACGTGGCGGCGACGGACGAGAGACGCCGGCACCCCTACGGGCGGGTAAGAGGAGTCCCTTCACTTACCTTCCCCAGCAGACGGTGTAGGAGCGGAGAGGCCATGCCAGGCCGCAGGCGCACGTGGAGAGACGGCATCACTTCTGGTGAAGATGACGGCGGAGCTTCCGGATGTCGTCATCGAAGAAGAGATCCCGAATGGGGGTCCAACCCGCGATGACGGTGTTTCCGGTTCTGGGGAGGACATCACTTCCGGTGGCGACAGCGGAACCCCTAGAAAGAATGCAGCGACGCTTCGGCGATCGGGGGAAGGTCCCCGATCACCTACAAGGCCCAGGAGTTGGATGGGCGATCAAAGGACTGAGTAGGGTGAGATATCCTCATTGGACCAGTCTACGGACAGCCAGGAACGGGTCGTAACCCCGTGGGGTCCAATCTCTTGCCCATACGCCCAATCCCACGCCCTAGCTAAAACCCCTGCCCCAATCACACAGTCCCCGGGTTCCCCGCCTAGTTTGGAATCTGTGGACATATCACCAGGGGGAGAATGGAGACGGATTTGGGAAAGACAGCGCAGTGGCGCTACGGAGGGCGATTCTCGGGGAGGGGGAGAGTGAGAGTGGCTGCGGTAGGCCGGTGGTTGCCCCCTGCAGTTCCTGCGACGATGAAAAAGGCTCCGGGATCTTCTAGGTGGTCTGTACCACGATCTGAACGGTCGTCGGGGGTATTTTCCCTTGAAGATGATAGGGAGTCAGGGGGGTCAAATAAATTTAGAGAGACCCGTTGGTGGGCCCCACTATTCGAAGGATACTCCGCCTGGATGGACCGCACTCGGTTCCTCATCCGGCGAGAAGATGTAGTGGATTACTGGTGGGCTGTGGGAGAATTCACACCTGAGCAAAGGGACAGAGAGTTGCAGGAGCGGTGGCTGCAGATTGAGCATAGGGAGATAGAACCCATGGGTCCTAGTATCCTATCAGACCCCGTGGACCCTGATGAGCCCCTATCATGGGTGTTACCTGGGAGGGCAGGTAAGGCTGACCTGACCAGGATAAGTAGGGCCGAGAGAACCATAATGGCTCGGTATAAATCATCCCACGGGTTGGAGTACCCGTATGTCCCTGAGCCTCTCATGGATGAGATAGAGGACAACCGGGATAGGTGGCTTAGGGAGGCCATTGAAATGCACTTAGTAGGAAGAGGGAGTTCCGTGATAGGGAAGAAGGCCGAGGAGCGCATAGAGCACTTAGTGCGTGTATGGGGCATTGGCAGAAACATTTATAAACACAGGGTGACATATAGGCCCAAGAGGGGACTGCCTAGGCACTATCACGTCACGGTCATAGACATGGGCGGTAGAGAAGTCAAGAAACCTGACCCGAGTCACTATTTTTAGGGGGTACATATACATTACGCGGGTTCGTGGCTGCTGGTCGGGGCGGGCTTGGCGGAATGTACTGTAGTCATTTTTGTTATACACCATGGAAATTGTACGTGAAGTTAATCTAATTATGTGTTGTATTTCAGTGCTTACTGGAAAAGGGTATACAAATTTAGGTCCCAGCGAGGACGATGGGATTCACCAGGGGGAGAATGTAGCGGTCATGTAAAATGGCTACAGTCATCTCTCCTGCTGACAGTAAGGCCTGGTAAGTTGTGGGCATGCCAGCAGTAATTATGGAGGTTTGCCCTCACACCCTGGTGGGGTGCCCTGTGTATGGATGGGAGTAGTCACATGCTCTGACTCCATGGTTAGTGATGTCAGAGGTGTGTCAGCTTCCAGAGTGTACATAAGGTACAGCACTGAGTCTAAAGTTAGATCTGCGTCCAGTTCTGGCAGGAGTTCAAGTTCAAGTACTAGCCTGAGTTAATAAGAGTTCTAGTTATGTTATAGTAACTGAAGAGGAGACTGTGTCCAGGGACCTGGCACAGGGCAGTGATCCCTGCGGGGATAGGGAATCCCTATCTAAGGAGAGATACACCTTTTAAAGGGAGGCACTGACTGGACATGAGTGGCTAAGAATATACTGCGAGGGGCAGCTAGCCCACATCAACCAATAAAGATGTTCTCATTAACAAACCCTCTCGTGTACATGTGTGGAGTGAATGTACAGAGAGGAGCACCACGGAGGAGTTCCTCAACAGGATCATCCCCTTGCGGACACAGGGACCCTGATGAGGTGGAGGCGCTGCACTGGAACTAGGTGAGACTCAGCACACTACTTCAGCTGCCTGTCTGGACGGGTCCTCCCCATACACCATCATGCGGGAGACTCAGGAGTCCTGTTGCCAACAGGTGCACCACCAGACACTACCACACTGTAATGGGGGCCGGTTAGACCACAGGGGCCAATGTGAGATTGGGTGGGTCAGGCCGGTTCAGAAATACCGTTACATATATATATATATATATATATATATATATATATATATATATTATCACCCCCTTGGAGATCATTCATTAGCCCTCTCCCACTATATGTTATTGTATACATATTTACATCTACCATTATTCCTTTTCTGTTTTTTACTCTGGGGGCAACTTGTTATCCTGAGGACCTGTGTGCTGAATAGTAGACGGGAGGAAGGTGTGTGGCTCGAGGAGAAGACCCTCTGCAGAGTTAAGCCCCGAGAGGCTTTTGCTCACACTGGCCCGTGTGAGTATTGTTAGTAATATATCTTTTCAACTTCACCATCTCCAGCTTTAAGCTACTACTAGCAATGGACTTTCTGTTTAAGAACTCACAGTGCCAAATACCATATTTTATAATTATTTATTTGCTTGTGTTGTGATTCTGATCCGCGCTCCCCTTGTTTCTCTATCTCTGTTTTCTTTTACTTGGGAGAAAAGGACATCTCCCTAGAAGGGTCTGAGCAGCGGACAGGGGGTCCCTAGGTGTTTACATTTACGAAGAAAGAGACACAGGTGTTCCCTAAATTGGTAAAAAATTTCCATTATTTTCTTTGCTTTATTAAAAGTAATAATATATAGAGAGCGCCCGGGTATCTTTTTTTGCACAAAACTTAGTAACAGGACTGGCAGAAAAGAAATTGTGATTAGAAAGTGCGTAGGCAGCGAGAAGAGAATCACTCTCTCTTATGATTTGGTCAAAATCTAGGGACAACATACAAGAGGTATCTAGAACCTGAGCCAGTACCCTAGGATCCACAGTTTTTTGATCTGAGGTGGAAATAGCAAGGTGCAGTTGGGAGTACAGGGCCTGTTCAGACTTTCTTGTCTCTCTAAGTTGCTGAGATTCAGTAAGGATTTCTTTACGAATCAGTCTTTCCAGAGGGGTTAAACCTTCATACATGAACGCTCTCTCAGGCAGAGGCAGTCTCTCATACAGGTACAGATCTTCAAACAGGGACTGGTCCGCAGGCCGGGACATAAGTTCAGTTAGAAATTCACCAACCCTCACCACAGCATGGTTCGGTTTTGTGGGGCTGAACATACTGTCACGGTTGTGCTCGGCACAAACCAGGACCGGACCGCGGGGCTGAGGTGGGGTTACTTAATCACCGACCTGAGACCACGTAGTCAGATCCGGATTGCACAGTTCATAGTCGTACATAGCAGGGTCTGGACTGGAGAAGGCAGCATAGTCAGTGAACGAGCCAAGGTCGGGATTGGAGACATCAGGGTAAACGTTATCCCAGCGGAGTTTCGGAAACAGGAAGTCAAGTAGGTCCCGCTTCAGCGTAATAGCTGCAGACGGGAGTGGGTTCTGCGCGAGTGGCGACCACGGCCAATGGTACCTGTCTCAGCAAGGAGAAGGCTGACCGGAGTGGGCACATCGCCAGGCAGCACTGGTAAACCAGCGTTTCAGCACAGAAGTCCAAAGCTGACCGCTGGGAAGGGAGAGAGCAGCAGGCAACAGGATCCAAACAGTAACCTCTGCTAGGGAAGAATGCAGCAGGTTCCAGAACCAGACAGGCAGAACTCAGGCCTCTGCGTAGAGAGAAGCAGCAAGTCTTCGGGAAACAGGAACACAGGCCTCTGCGTAGAGAGCAACAGGAAGCCTTCGGAAAACAGGAACACAGGCCTCTGCGTAGAGAGCAACAGCAGGCCACTGGAACCAGGACTAGAGACGAGAACTGGAAACTAGAGCGTAGCGAAATAGTTAGTAACACACGAAACAAGCCAGAGGGCTTGTGGCAGAACACATGTAACGTCCATAAAGGATTTATGCTCGGCACTGGATCAGTGCTGGAGCCTAGTATATAAAGGACAGTGAGACAATCACAGGAGGGAGGTGTGTGGGAATTCCTCCAATGACAGAGCACTGCACAGTTCTGCACAGTTCTGCCAGGCTAAAACCAAAAGCAGAACCGGATTCCTTACAATACCAATGAGAACAATCTGAGATTAACCTATGAGATCGACCCAGACAAAATCTCTTTCCTGGACCTATTGATATCAAAGGAAGAGAGTGGGGATTTAACAACAACAATATTCCGCAAAACCACAGCTACCAATAGCATTCTAAGAGCAACTAGTCAGCATCCACGTAACCTGATAAGAGGTTCTTGTATCCCTGTGGGTCAGTTCTTGCGACTCAAGCGCATCTGTACAAAAAGCTCTGACTTCGAAAGACAGGCCATATTTATAAAAGGCACATAGTTACCATCAAGAAGGCCTACAGTATAAGAGAGCTAGAAATTCCCAGAGAAGTGAACTTTTGCGAGATCAAATTCCAGACACAGATTCAAACACCATTAGATTCATTGGAACATTCAAAGAACAGTGGGATAATGCTCAATCCATCTTTGAGAAACACTGGCATATACTGAGGGCTGATTCAGATCTGAGAGATGTTTTATCCCAAGTGTAATATTGTAGCCATTGACCACCTTTGAAAAAGCGCCTCTGCGAAACGTACGACAGGTGGGGGGCGGGACCAGGCTGACGTCATGATGCATGTATGCAGAGACGAGGGTGAGAGGCACATCTGAGTGCCGGTTTACCCGCAAGACGCCACGACACAGGTCTGATTCACATACACTTTGCCAATTGTGAATATGGCTACAATATTACACTTTATCTAGCTATTCCAATTGTATCCATTGCTATACCATGACGATGGTAATAGCAACATTTTGGTCTTTGAAATAGATACAGTTGCAGTGTTACTTGAGCATTTCTTCTTGCATTGCATGCTATCAATACAGCTACTGGTTGCTGTATTAAGTGTGTGTGAATCTGCGGATGCACCCAGTCTATCTGCGACTTGTTTGTTCCTCACTGTATGTTTTGTATTTGTATGAGCCGTTGATCTTTATTGTCTGTAGTGCACTTTATTTTCCACTTAGGAGGCTATAACTGGATACGGACTAGATCCGTGCCAAAGAGCCATTTCAACACATTTTGTGGGCTCTTTTGCATTTTATGCATTAGAATGTACCATATAGCTATTTGTTTACCTAGCAAAAAAACCTTCATCTTATGCGATCTTATACTATGATTTAAGGCACTCCAATACCAGTGGATGTGCCTTTATAATATTGACTTCAGTTTAGGTACATCATCATTTTTGGTTTATATGGCACTAACTGCAGGTTTATTGTAGGAACAAACATTTGTCATTTATTTGTAAATTTGAACATGGTCAGCCTCATGTTACCTGTGTATACCCAACAGGTTTTTAATCACTTTTAGTGCTGTACCTAGGGGTTATCCTGTATTAACTGTGACCTATTGAGGTCATTCATTACTATTAGTAACTGCACCCTAAGGATTCACCTTTGTTTCAGTTTTTGTATTGAACACTTTGGTCTGTTTTATATGTTTAGTCACCATAGCGATTTATTCACTTTTGTATTATTTAGTTTAGGTAATATATTTATTTATTTATTTTATTTTATATACTAATAAAAGTTTATTTTTAATTCATTCATCATATCATAGTTGACAATGAGTGCTTTCAAGAGGGTGTACTTTTCTCCTACTTCATAGTATTGTGTATTATTAGAGATTGTCAGCTCTTATTCTGTTGGTAGTTTATTATTTCCAACAATCATAATAGGTAAGAGCGCTTTTGTTATATATATATTTTTTACCAGTTAGAAAAAAATCAAGGTGGATCTACACTCTGAGAACTCTGTCACCTAACGGCCTTAATGAAGGCTTTGTTTTTCATCCATTCATCTAGACAGTGACTTTTATCTCAAGAAAATCAAAATAATGGGGTCCACTAGACCTCTCCTCCCCACCCCCCAACCTACATATTCCATTCTCTAGGTAGGCACTATCGGAGGCAATCTAGACAATATATAAGTCTGTGCATCTACCTTTGGTACGTGATACTCATCATATATGCCCTTTGTATTAATTAGGGCATCATTTACTGTATTTATACAGTGGTCTGCTAGCCATACCCCCACATTGATTTGAACCACTTTCATTGTGTGTCCACTCTTATTTAGGCTTATACATCTAGCATTATTCTATACACCCTAGAGATGGTTTGTTTCCTAAATAATTAGTCCCATCATCATTAGTATTTATGTTTTGATGTATCAGTATCATCAGTTTATTCTCATATCATACTGTACTGAAGGACTTAATTGATTTTTGTTACTAACCAATACGGATTTAGCCCCCCCACCCCTCCCTATATATCCCTGGCATTTCCAGGTGTTTACTTCCAGCCTTGACAAAGCAATAGAGTGAAACCTACGTCGGCAAATGACGTGATGATGTGATGACGTCACAACGTCCCCAGTGAACGATCTGTGATCATGGTCAAATCACACCCGTTTTAAACCTCTGTTCGTGTAGCAATGTTTCTCTAATACATTGCTGCTAGTTTACATTTTTGGAGTAGTTTGGGAGCTCTATCGGGCACTGGCAATTACTATTGGCTATATTTTTCATGCCTAAATATGCCACCCACCCTAACTTAACCCTGCAGAGATACCTTTTTGCAGAAAGCTGCACCAGGCAGCTCATGCCGACTTCAGCATCTGAACAGCAGCTGAAATAACGAAGTTATGTGATCGCAGCATGTGGTGCTCACTCCGCTTCAAAATACTAAAGTACTAAAGTATCCAAACTTGGTCAAATATAATTGTATATTAATTGTATTTTCAAGGACACTGTGAGAGCCAAACTAGGCTGTCCCTTTGACCGACTGTATGCAACTCCTAATATATCGGAATATACTGTTTGCACCCGCAGTGACACCGTGAGAGCCCTAATTAGACAATCCCTCTGTCCGGGTCATACCTAGCAGAAAGATACTATTAACCCACTAGACGCCGACGCACACATTGGGGAGCCTGCACTCTGTGAATATAGTCTACTTAGACACAAAGAACACTGTATGACACAAAGACACTGTGCATACAGATAAGGCCCTGTAAGATGCACTCAAAGTCTGAAAGGAGAGAGCACCCTGCTGAACATGCAGTACAACAGAGAAAAACTGGGCCAAACAAAAATAGTTGTAATGTTAAAATACTTTATTAGGGATTACTAAAAAATGGATTGGTACCAAAAAATGTAGCGAATAAAGTGAACTGAAATCAATACAGTGCTCATGCCCCTTAGGGGGTCTGAAATTGGCGGGGGGCCAAAAATAGTCAAAATGTAACTAAAACATAAGCACTGTGAAATTCCAGAAAACGCAGACGCCTATGCCTGTTGTATCAAGGCTATAGGGGCTGTTTCTGGTACATGACGTCACTGGAATGCTAAAAAATGTTAACACTCACATAAAGCACTAGTGTGTATATAGACTGATGAACATATGAGGCCACGCATCGGTATATGTACTGTAAAAGTAATGACAATGGCGTACAAAAATGATCAACAGTATAGGTATAGGTAAATACTAACACTGGCTAGATATCATACTGATAAAAGCTAGCAATATACAGGTATGTCCACTCAGGTAAATGGTCAAAAGACAAATGGGAAGTGCAGCAGTAAAAACCCCACATAAACTGACCCTGTTCGTTAGAAACTACAAACAGGGACAGAAAGGGAGGGTGGGGAATCCCTACACACAGGGACAGAAAGGGAGGGTGGGGAATCCCTACACACAGGGACAGAAAGGGAGGGTGGGGAATCCCTACACACAGGGACAGAAAGGGAGGGAGGGGAATCCCTACACACAGGGACAGAAAGGGAGGGTGGGGAATCCCTACACACAGGGACAGAAAGGGAGGGTGGGGAATCCCTACACACAGGGACAGAAAGGGAGGGTGGGGAATCCCTACACACAGGGACAGAAAGGGAGGGTGGGGAATCCCTACACACAGGGACAGAAAGGGAGGGTGGGGAATCCCTACACACAGGGACAGAAAGGGAGGGTGGGGAATCCCTACACACAGGGACAGAAAGGGAGGGTGGGGAATCCCTACACACAGGGACAGAAAGGGAGGGTGGGGAATCCCTACACACAGGGACAGAAAGGGAGGGTGGGGAATCCCTACACACAGGGACAGAAAGGGAGGGTGGGGAATCCCTACACACAGGGACAGAAAGGGAGGGTGGGGAATCCCTACACACCAATATATGCTAACCCTGTGGGGGGAGCAATACAGCAGGATCGTGTAGTCCCCCAATCTGGCCCTCAATAACATACCCCTACAACACACGGGGGGGGGAGAGGGGGGGTTAGAGGACAGAAAGAGGGAAAGTGGACCCTCAAAACTCTTATCTGTGCTTGCCCTGGGTACACGATCCTTGTGGAGCAGGCTAGGTGAGTGCTGGGTGAGTGCGCGGCTGAAGGAGACTCGGTCTGTGTGACGATCAGGTCTGCTTGGAGCTGCAGGCGTCCATGATGGATCTATCCCTCTCTGGATGAAGCTATCGCAAAACGTACGTCAGAGGGCGTCATGACGTCGCACACCATGATTTCCATCATGGACGCCTGCAGCTCCCAGCAGACCTGACCCTTGGTCTTTTGTTTTTCCAAATAAATTTGAAGATTCTGCTTTGAATATTTTTGAGCTCGGACATTGCTATTTCTATTGGTAGAGTCTGGAAATAATATAAGAGTCTTGGCAGTATATTCATTTTAACTGTGGCTATTCTTCCCAGCCAAGATATCTGATATTCGTTCCAGCTCTGTAGATCTTTTTTTATCTTTTCAAAAAGGGGAGGGTAGTTATATTGGTATAAGGATTTATAGTCTTTTGTTATCTGTATCCCAAGATATTTAATCTTTGTCAGACTCCATTTATAATTAAAGTTTGCTTGCAAAAGCTTAACTTCGGGAGCTGATAGGGTCAAATTCAGAGCCTCCGATATGTCTGTGTTAATTTTGTATCCCCAGATTTTGCTAAATTTATCTAATTGACAATGTAGATTCGGGAGGGATGTCAACGGATTGGCTAGAGTTAGGATGATATCATCCGCAAAGAGGGATATTTTGTAGTTTGTCTTTCCAATTTCAATTCCGTGAATATTCTTTTCGTCTCTGATTGTGGATGCCACGGGTTCTATCGAGAGGGCAAATAAAAGCGGAGACAAGGGGCATCCCTTTCGGGTACCATTGTTTATTTTTATCGGATTCGAGTCTCCCCCTGGGAGTTTCACGGCAGCTGTGGGTTTTATAGAGGGCCCTGATCCCCTC
The DNA here is from genome assembly GCF_040206685.1 of Ascaphus truei. Lineage (NCBI taxonomy): Eukaryota > Metazoa > Chordata > Amphibia > Anura > Ascaphidae > Ascaphus > Ascaphus truei. Next base: position 30,102,991 of record NC_134501.1, on the reverse strand, counting down.
TAGGTACTTGCCCCTAAATCCAAATTTAAGCAATTTATCTTATCCTGTCAAATGCTTTTTCAGCATCAAGACTTAACAAGATAGCCTTCATGCTAGAGAGATGCACGTGGTCTATAAGGTTAATAATTTTTCTCGTATTGTCAGAAGATTGTCTTCCCGAGACAAACCCGACCCGGTCAATATGGATTAAGCTAGGCAATATTGGGGTGAGTCTGTTTGCTAGTATTTTGCTACAGTATATAGTTTTAAGTCTGAATTAAGAAGGGCTATGGGTCGATAATTATGTGTATAATTGCCAGATTCGCTTTGGTCATTGATGTGGGAATGGACTCTCCCTCCAGGAACGAATTAAACACATCCAGCAAATATGGGAATAACACAGTCTTAAATTTTTTATAGTACTGATTTGTGAATCCATCCGGGCCTGGCGTTTTGCTAGCTTTCAACTGAGCTATGGCTCCTAATAATTCTTCTTGGGTAATTTCTTTGTTTAGTTCTAGAATATTCTCCTCTGTTAGTTCTGGAAGCTTGCAACTCTCCAAATATCTGGAGATAGCTTCCGATCCCGAAGATCGGTCTTTAGGAAAGTTTAGGTTGTATAGCTTAGAGTAGAAGTCAGAGAATTCCTTTGCTATCTGTTTTTCCTTATATAATTTTTCCCCCGATCTGTTTTGAATAGCCGAGATTTGCGATTTGGTTCTCAAACCTCTAAGTTTGGTTGCTATTAGACGGTCGGCTTTATTGCCTTTGTCATAGTACCTTTGGTTAGTCCACCTTAACGCTCTCTCCACTTCGTCTAATTTGGTCTATTTAAATTCAGATCTGGTTTTGTTTAATAGTTTAAATAGCTTTTTTGAGGGGTTATTCTTGTGTTTTTGTTCAAGGAGCTGAACTTTCTCTGCTAATTCGTTATATAATTTTTGCTTAACTTTTTTCTTATGTGTTAGCTAACCAACCCAGTCAGAGAGGGCTGAGCTACATGTATAGATAGTCTCCAAAGCAGAGATAGGGGTTTTTGGTTGGCTCACTATTTCGCTTATGTTGATTTTTTTTGCTGTTTAAAGCGACAGGCACAATAAAGCCTTGTTATAATTTCACGTTACAAAAGTCTCCATTGTGTACCTCTGTACCTGTCCTCCTACATATGGTGTCAGAAATTTGGGATGAGAGGTGGCCTTTGAAGTTTAAAGGGCTGGAGATTGCCTGTGGAATTTTGTTATGCTTTTTGCCTACAAACAGTCTGAGCAACTTAAAAAAAAAAAAAAAAAAAAAAACTCATGCAGCAGAGACCAGAGTTAAAGTGATACACACCACTGCACTGAAACTTACAAAACCACAGATGGACTCTTTTTCCCAATCCCAAGAGGAGAGAGAAAGAGACTGCTGAAGCAGGTAAAACCTTATTTGCCTATCACAAAGTGTAATATGGTCATTGAAATAGGGGTTTTGCCTTCCAGCCATAGTCAGGGTTCAAGAAGTGAGTCAGCCCTTAAAAAGGGATAGGTGTTTGTTGTTTTCAAAAGATTCGCTGAAGCAGTGAATACAGATGGTGACCCACGAGCGGTACTGATTTTGCAAATAAAGGTTGCTACACCACATAGGACTACCAGCTGTGAATGGAGTATATGCAGAAAAGTGTGAAAATTGATGTAAGACTGTGCTGAAGCAGGGGAATTTTTAGCAAACAAATGCTGAGTGTAAAATTGCCCTACAGGGGAAAAAGGGATCGCTGAACTGTGTAAAAGGTATTCCAAAGCCAATTGCTGAGTGTTGAGTTACCCTGCCGGGAGTGAAAGAAATATTCCACTGCAAAGAATGTTGTTGTTTTTCTGCAAGTAAAAAAAAAAAAAAAAAAGTCTGCCTATGTATCTTGGGAGAGTGAATGCCATAATACCCAAAGATGAGACTGAAAATTACTGAACTCAAGCAGAAAACCAAATTCTGTTGCTGAAGCGGAGGGATTGCATATAGCAAGTAAATGGTTTAAAGCAAATGTCTTTGCTGAAGCCAGAAAATGGCCACCCAGCTGAAGTCAAATACAGACTTTGTAAAAATAGGGAAGAAAATGTGTTCCTGGTGTAAAGAACCCCACCACACGGAGCAGTGTCCCTTCAGGCCTTATTCAGACGATGAGAGTGAATGCATGCACAGTAATGCCAATGTTGTAAAACTTACTAAAGGAAAGAAAAAGTCTACAGAGATGCCTGGGAGAGCTATGACCTCTACAAGCAAAATATGCCCACCTGTAGGACTAGAACTGTTGGGGGTTCTAGCAAATACAGTGACAACAGCTGCAATAGTGCCTCCTGAGGTCAGGAAGAAAAATATACCTGATAGCCCAAAATGGAGGACAAAATACAGCGTTCCTGTAATGAACCCTACCCCACGGAAGAGTGGCCCTTCCAGTCCGATGAGGAGGAAGACATCTCTTATGGGGAACCCAAACCGAGTCACACCCACAAAACACCCCAAGAATGGTGGGGGTGCCTGAACTCTGTACGAACCGAAAAGACCGCTCTCTATTTTGACGAATATGATCGGCAGGAGAAAGAGCGGGAGCAGTGGATCACCGAATATTTCCGTCAGCTATTACAGTTGCAAGAAAAGCCAGGTGGATCCAGTGACGCTGCTAAAATTTCAAATAAAGATGGAGACCCCAGTGTCCCTGAGGGGACGGTGTCATCCAAAACAAAAAGGCGAAAAAAGAAAAAGAAAAGCAGTTCTTCACTTACCGTGGAAGGAACAGACACATCTGCAGATCTTGCGGAGGAAAAGGGGGCCCGAAATGCCCTGCAGCCTAGAGAAAATGGAGAAGTCGTCCCGCGGATGACCGTATATCCAGAGGGCCCAAGGCAGAAGTCGTGTACCCCAAAGAAGTGTCTGTCCGGTGCTAATAGTGAAAAAACCTCAACCAACCATCCCAGGGAAGCGGAGCCGGAACCGGTGAGTGACGATCCCTTGACCAGCCCTGGGGATGCCCTGAAGGTTGCCAGGCGTGACTGTGATCGGCTACGGGAAAATAACGTGAAGCTACAGAAAGATGTGCTCACAATGTACTCTTTGGCTAGGACAGAATTTGACGATCTCAAGACTGAGCTAGATACTGCAAACTCTACTATTACCGCCATGGATGAAAAGCAGAGCCAATCTGATAAAATGATGGCTAAGCTGAAGAGGAAGTATGAGAAGGCACTGAAGCAGATGACAGTCTTCCAGCAAGAGATGCACACTCTTCGCATAGAGCTGAATGCCTCACGACAGGAGGTCAACAGTGTCCGGACAGAGGTAGACGTATCTCAGAAGGAGGTTCATACACTCCGCAGAGCACTGGATGCCTCACATCATGAGATCAATAGCTGCCGCACAGAACTGGAAGTCTCCAGAAAGGAACTTCATAGTCTCACTGAGGAGCTGGACATTTCAAGGAAAACTATCCTACATCTTAACTTAAAGCTCAAAGTCTCTCAGAAGGAGCTTCAGAACCTAAACCTGGAGATGGTAGTCTCACGCCAGGAGCCAGCCCGCCTCCAAGCAGATGTGCGAAAATGGAAGGTGGACTGCAAGGAGGTCCTGAATAGTACAGAGACTGAAAAAAGAGAAAATTTAAGATTAAAAAAGGAAAATTCTGAGTTGACAGAACACGTCAAAGGTCTGCGTACACACCTCCAATATGCTGAGGAGAAGCAGCAAACGCTGCAGGAAGAAAAGCTGCAGGCTGCTAAAGAGGTACAAGCGCTGCAGGAACGTCTGAATACCCAGTACGTCCCCACAGAGCAGTATGAGGAGCTAAAGGCCACGCTGCATGTCTTCAGAGCATCATTGGAGGCAGAGCTTCGATACCAGGTGACTCTGTATGAGAGGGAGCGTGAGAAGGCTCAGAAACTGGAGCAAGAGCTGGAGAGACAGAGAGACTGTTCCATTCCCTTGAGTCAGTACACCAAGGAGAAAACAGACCCAGCGGCAACCTTAACGACAAAAATTACAGAGCTCCAGAATATGAAGGAGACACTGATACAGACTCAGAGAAAGCAAAGTGTGCAGATAAATTCCCTGAGAAGAGACTTGCAAGACGCACTCAAACAGGTTGAGACTCTGCAGACCAGTAACTTACAGATTCCTCCAATACGGAAAAAGGTATTGGCTCTGCCCAAGCACCGGTATCCCACAGTAACTAATGCCCGTGAGGACAAGGGTACAGTGAGAGTTGGGGACTCCACGCATCTTCGAAACAAGATTACGAAGTTTGAGCCACCTAAGAAAGCACTAGCCAAACCTACAGCTGCCCAACAGGCAACAAACAGAGGTAGGAGTGCAGAATCAAAGCCAGAAGAATCCTTAGGGTGTGGAGTGGATAGGAAACAGGATTCTTCTTTTAAATGATTACCTCAGGAGAAAAGAAAAAGACAAAACATGCAGATAGCCTGCAATAGTGCATTACCCAGGGAAAATAGGATTATAAATGAAAAGAGCAATTTATTACACAATAAGAAGCCCATCATTTGAGGTTTCGAAACGCGTTGGAAGGTTTTCTGGCACCGCAGGGACACCGTAGCAGTGGACATTCATTGGTGACGTCAGCGGAGGAGTTGATCGAGCGTTCTCCGGCAGCAATTCTCCACGGACCACAGAAGTTGATCCTCCCTCAGCAGCAGACGTTTTGCACCCCATGGCGATCGGTTGATCCGGCGGAAAAGACCTTTAAACCATTGCACATGTCCTATTCACTTCTGGTGAGTAGGATTCCAATTTTTATCAAGGCGGAGCAAGTTCAAAGATCAATTGGTCTAGTGCAGAGGCACTTGCATATTTTAATGTAATGCATTGTATTTTTACTGTTTAGTTTTAATATTGTGTAATAAATTGCTCTTTTCATTTATAATCCTATTTTCCCTGGGTAATGCACTATTGCAGGCTATATGCATGTTTTGTCTTTTTCTTTTCTCCTGAGGTAATCATTTAAAAGAAGAATCCTGTTTCCTATCCAATCCAGTTCTATTTCCTCTGGTTTGAGCTCAGGGACCAAGTGGGTGAAGAGATCAAGCAGGTAGGGTCGCAGCATGTTCATCTCCACTGACTCCGGTATATACCGCACTCTGAGATTCTGGCGGCAGTCTCTGTTTTCTTGTTCTTCCGCACTTTCCTTTAGCGCTTGAATTTCACAGTTCAGGCGGTTTATTTCATCTTCCGCGGAGGAATAGTTGTGTTCGATTTCCTTTGGATTGAGTCTGTCCTTTCGGCCAGAGTGTCCATATTCTTTCTGAGGGAGGTAACCGCTCTAGAAAGGTCCGCCTCGAATTTCTGACTCATTTGGGAGAAGACTCCCTCTAGGCATTCCTTACTTATTCCTGGGCAGTTTTTCTCTGTCTGGGCAGAGAGGACATCCGGTCTCCCAGACACGCCCGTCTGGCCGCCATCTTGGTTAGACCCGCCGCACTCCGAAGGTTTTTGTTGCGGCATGAAGAAGCTAGAAACGCTTTGCTGGGAGGGTTTCTTCAGCTTATTGCTCATCCACCACAAAGCCTCCGACCCCAGCAAGGTCCTGGGGGCACTTTGCACTAGCTTGATAGGTGTTATCGGAGGTTATGAGGTGATCTCCTCAGACGTCTGTGCACCTTGCCGTCACCTGGAGTCTTACCTTGACTTATTTTTATTCTTTTTTATTTATTATTTTTTTTATTTTTTTTGGGGGGGGGGAGGGCCGAGATGTAAGGACGGTGCAGGCACTGGGGGGTCCTTGTGCTGGAGCAGAACAAAGTTAATTATTTATTTATTTTGTTATAGTGTGTCTGGGAAGCTGCAGGGATATGGGACCCAGTGCTTCTGGCAGCAGGAAAGATTCTTCCCTAGACAGGGTGTCTGGTTTTTTTTTTCAACTTCAGTTTTTATTGGGTTTTACAATGCATACAATGTGCCACATTCCATATTTTGGTATCACATTACCCATATAAGTACTACCTCCATCCCCGTATGTGCAGGGACAGAGCACCAACATTTGTCAACGTTGACTTACAACATTTACACACTAGACTTGACAAACCTAACCCACATGACTTGGACAAGACAACTGTAGGTTTACACAGAAAGGAAGAGAGGGGGGTGGGGGGGTCGGGGCGGAACGGCATTGAACTTGTTGTATGGATGTGACATCCTTGACTTCTTCTTTGCGACTGTATCTTTCCTAGGCTTGGAGGCTTCACTGCTCTGTCAACTAGTCTCGGGGCGTGTCCTACCTGTCCCCTAATTGATAGTGCCTGAGTCTTGCCCCGTCATCGGAGAACGCAATCAACTCTATTAATGCAGGATTGCATCGGCATCTACCCCTGGGATGTCTGTTTGGGCAATCCAAGGAGCCCATACTTTTAGGAAATTTGAGCCAGAGTCGTTGTACCAACTAGTCAACTGTTCCATCTGGCATACCAGCTTGTGTGCCGCTTTTGGCAGTCCCTGGATTCATCTGCCCAGAAGGAACAGCCACGGATCCAGGGGGATCTCCAAGTTCAGGATCCTCTGTAACCATGCCCTAATGTTTTCCCAAATCGGGACCACCCTCGGGCAAGACCACAGCATATGTTTTAAATCCGCTGATTCCCAACACGGGTGTCTGCTTTTAACCCTGCTTTTGGGATGAGAGACGCGGATCTAGCCGATTTAGACTCAGGTCGTCCGCCACTGTATACTTGTTTGAATGCAACTTTTCACAAAAATTCATAGTTTTCATTACCACCATCTTGCTATCTTGGATGTGTCTTAGCTGGTTACAGCGTACTTCCTAGCAATCAGGAAATTTTCCGTTTCAATCTCAACATTGATTCATTTTTCATGTACATTTAATGGAATGGAATACAATGGAATATTTTACAACATGTGTCAATTCAATTGAGCAAAGCATATTTGTATAGCATTGGTGCTATGTTTCAATACTGGAAAAATATTAATTGCCCCTTTGATTAACGGTGTATTCTGAACAAAAGGTGGGCACTTTCATTAATTTTGTGGGTTGGGCTGGTAAAATAAATTCGGATTTTGGTTTTGGTTGTATTTTTGGTTGTCAAATATATGTGCAATTTGGTTTTGGTTCTGTTTTTTTAAAGCACAATTTGTTCGTTTTAGATGTTTGATTTTCCTAAGTCATGGGGAAAAAATAGGTAAGAAAATGCTAAAATAATGAAATAATTGATCAATAATGTATGCATGGAATTAGGTGCATTCGGTTATGTGTTACCAGCATTCTTCGCATGGGCTCTGTGGCGCAATGGATACCGCATTGGTTTTGGTTGTATTTTTGGTTCATAATTTTTATTAGCACCGTCATGCCATTTTGGATGTGTCTTAGCTGGTTACAGCGCACTTCCTAGCAATCAGGAAATTTTCCGTTTGAATCTCAACATTGATTAATTTTTCATGTACATTTAATGGAATGGAATACTTTGGGAAAAAGTGTCTTTTTATGTATCTATTTTAATGTATTATGTTAATTTTGATCATTTGTTGGGGTTCATTTTTACATGTTGGAAAACCTTCATATTACTTGGAAAATGTAGGTAGTTGCAATGAGGAAGAAACACTCAGCCATATAACACTTTCTGATACCGAGATGCAATAATAGATCAATAATGTATGCATGCAATTAGGTGTGTTCGGTTATGTGTTACCAGCTTTCTTCACATGGGCTCTGTGGTGCAATGGATAGCGCATTGGACTTCTAGGTGGTTGTTATATTCAAAGGTTGTGTGTTTGAGTCCCACCAGAGTCGAATTTGTAATGCATTACGTGGACATTTTATTCATTTTGCAACTTTATTTGTTGATTTTGCAATAAACACATGTTTAGATTTGAAAATATGCTACTAGTGAAACGTAAAAAAATGAAGGTAAAAGTCGCGGGGGTAGGTAGTTTATTCAAGTGTGAAAAGTAAGTCATAAATGCATGTATACTTGTGTGAATGCAACTTTTCACAAAAATTCATAGTTTTCATTACCACCATCTTGCCATCTTGGATGTGTCTTAGCTGGTTACAGCGTACTTCCTAGCAATCAGGAAATTTTCCATTTCAATCTCAACATTGATTCATTTTTCATGTACATTTAATGGAATGGAATACAATGGAATATTTTACAAAATGTGTCAATTCTATTGGTCAAAGCATATTTGTATAGCATTGGTGCTATGTTTCAATACTGGAAAAAATATTAATTGGTCCCCTTTGATTAACGGTGTATTCTGAACAAAAGGTGGGCACTTTCATTAGTTTTGTGGGTTGGGCTGGTAAAATAAATTCGTATTTTGGTTTTGGTTGTATTTTTGGTTGTCAAATATATGTGCAATTTTGGTTTTGGTTCTGTTTTTTTAAAGCACAATTTGTTCGTTTTAGATGTTTGATTTTCCTAAGTCATGGGGAAAAAATAGGGAAGAAAATGCTAAAATAGCATAACAAATAATTAAAAAGGCTAACACGAAGTGTAAGATCATAAAAACAGGTCAGAAACGAAAAAATATAACGGAAAAACTTGAAATAAATAAAAATGATAGGGTGAGAAACCCCTGGAGGTAAAAACTTGGCATAGGGCTCTAATTTTGGTGCTAAAAAATATTTGGGTTTTGACTTTAAAAATCTTAAGGGTTTAGGTTTTGTATTTGGTTTTGGAACTTAAGCTTCTTGAAGGTTCTGGATTCACACACCCAGTTTCACCCATCTCTATTGGGAACCAGTGGCCAAAAAGTGTCTTTTTATATATCTATTTTAATGTATTATATTCATTTTGATCATTTGTTGGGGTTCATTTTTACATGTTGGAAAACCTTCATATTACTTGGAAAATGTATGTAGTTGCAATGAGGAAGAAACAGTCCGCCATATAACACTTTCTGATACCGAGATGCAATAATAGATCAATAATGTATGCATGGAATTAGGTGTATTCGGTTATGTGTTACCAGCTTTCTTCACATGGGCTCTGTGGCGCAATGGATAGCGCATTGGACTTCTAGGTGGTTGAGATGTTCAAAGGTTGTGGGTCCGAGTCCCACCAGAGTCGAATCTGTAATGCATTACGTGGACATTTTATACATTTTGCAACTTTATTTGTTGATTTTGCAATAAACACATGTTTAGATTTGACAATATGCTACTAGTGAAACGTAAAAAAATGAAGGTAAAAGTCGCGGGGGTAGGCAGTTTATTCAAGTGTGAAAAGTAAGTCATAAGTGCATGTATACTTGTGTGAATGCAACTTTTCACAAAAATTCATAGTTTTCATTACCACCATCTTGCTATCTTGGATGTGTCTTAGCTGGTTACAGCGCACTTCCTAGCATTCAGGAAATTTTCCATTTGAATCTCAACATTGATTCATTTTTCATGTACATTTAATGGAATGGAATACAATGGAATATTTTACAAAATGTGTCAATTCTATTGGTCAAAGCATATTTGTATAGCATTGGTGCTATGTTTCAACACTGGAAAAAATATTAATTGGTCCCCTTTGATTAACGGTGTATTCTTAACAAAAAGTGGGCACTTTCATTAGTTTTGTGGGTTGGGCTGGTAAAATAAATTTGTATTTTGGTTTTGGTTGTATTTTTGGTTGTCAAATATATGTGCAATTTTGGTTTTGGTTCTGTTTTTTTAAAGCACAATTTGTTCGTTTTAGATGTTTGATTTTCCTAAGTCATGGGGAAAAAATAGGGAAGAAAATGCTAAAATAGCGTAACAAATAATTAAAAAGGCTAACACGAAGTGTAAGATCATAAAAACAGTTCAGAAACGAAAAAATATAACGGAAAAACTTGAAATAAATAAAAATGATAGGGTGAGAAACCCCTGGAGGTAAAAACTTGGCATAGGGCTCTAATTTTGGTGCTAAAAAATATTTGGGTTTTGACTTTAAAAATCTTAAGGGTTTAGGTTTTGTATTTGGTTTTGGAACTTAAGCTTCTTGAAGGTTCTGGATTCACACACCCAGTTTCACCCATCTCTATTGGGAACCAGTGGCCAAAAAGTGTCTTTTTATATATCTATTTTAATGTATTATATTCATTTTGATCATTTGTTGGGGTTCATTTTTACATGTTGGAAAACCTTCATATTACTTGGAAAATGTATGTAGTTGCAATGAGGAAGAAACAATCCGCCATATAACACTTTCTGATACCGAGATGCAATAATAGATCAATAATGTATGCATGGAATTAGGTGTATTCGGTTATGTGTTACCAGCTTTCTTCACATGGGCTCTGTGGCGCAATGGATAGCGCATTGGACTTCTAGGTGGTTGAGATGTTCAAAGGTTGTGGGTCCGAGTCCCACCAGAGTCGAATCTGTAATGCATTACGTGGACATTTTATACATTTTGCAACTTTATTTGTTGATTTTGCAATAAACACATGTTTAGATTTGACAATATGCTACTAGTGAAACGTAAAAAAATGAAGGTAAAAGTCGCGGGGGTAGGCAGTTTATTCAAGTGTGAAAAGTAAGTCATAAGTGCATGTATACTTGTGTGAATGCAACTTTTCACAAAAATTCATAGTTTTCATTACCACCATCTTGCTATCTTGGATGTGTCTTAGCTGGTTACAGCGCACTTCCTAGCATTCAGGAAATTTTCCATTTGAATCTCAACATTGATTCATTTTTCATGTACATTTAATGGAATGGAATACAATGGAATATTTTACAAAATGTGTCAATTCTATTGGTCAAAGCATATTTGTATAGCATTGGTGCTATGTTTCAACACTGGAAAAAATATTAATTGGTCCCCTTTGATTAACGGTGTATTCTTAACAAAAAGTGGGCACTTTCATTAGTTTTGTGGGTTGGGCTGGTAAAATAAATTCGTATTTTGGTTTTGGTTGTATTTTTGGTTGTCAAATATATGTGCAATTTTGGTTTTGGTTCTGTTTTTTTAAAGCACAATTTGTTCGTTTTAGATGTTTGATTTTCCTAAGTCATGGGGAAAAAATAGGGAAGAAAATGCTAAAATAGCGTAACAAATAATTAAAAAGGCTAACACGAAGTGTAAGATCATAAAAACAGTTCAGAAACGAAAAAATATAACGGAAAAACTTGAAATAAATAAAAATGATAGGGTGAGAAACCCCTGGAGGTAAAAACTTGGCATAGGGCTCTAATTTTGGTGCTAAAAAATATTTGGGTTTTGACTTTAAAAATCTTAAGGGTTTAGGTTTTGTATTTGGTTTTGGAACTTAAGCTTCTTGAAGGTTCTGGATTCACACACCCAGTTTCACCCATCTCTATTGGGAACCAGTGGCCAAAAAGTGTCTTTTTATATATCTATTTTAATGTATTATATTCATTTTGATCATTTGTTGGGGTTCATTTTTACATGTTGGAAAACCTTCATATTACTTGGAAAATGTATGTAGTTGCAATGAGGAAGAAACAATCCGCCATATAACACTTTCTGATACCGAGATGCAATAATAGATCAATAATGTATGCATGGAATTAGGTGTATTCGGTTATGTGTTACCAGCTTTCTTCACATGGGCTCTGTGGCGCAATGGATAGCGCATTGGACTTCTAGGTGGTTGAGATGTTCAAAGGTTGTGGGTCCGAGTCCCACCAGAGTCGAATCTGTAATGCATTACGTGGACATTTTATACATTTTGCAACTTTATTTGTTGATTTTGCAATAAACACATGTTTAGATTTGACAATATGCTACTAGTGAAACGTAAAAAAATGAAGGTAAAAGTCGCGGGGGTAGGCAGTTTATTCAAGTGTGAAAAGTAAGTCATAAGTGCATGTATACTTGTGTGAATGCAACTTTTCACAAAAATTCATAGTTTTCATTACCACCATCTTGCTATCTTGGATGTGTCTTAGCTGGTTACAGCGCACTTCCTAGCATTCAGGAAATTTTCCATTTGAATCTCAACATTGATTCATTTTTCATGTACATTTAATGGAATGGAATACAATGGAATATTTTACAAAATGTGTCAATTCTATTGGTCAAAGCATTTTTGTATAGCATTGGTGCTATGTTTCAACACTGGAAAAAATATTTATTGGTCCCCTTTGATTAACGGTGTATTCTGAACAAAAAGTGGGCACTTTCATTAGTTTTGTGGGTTGGGCTGGTAAAATAAATTCGTATTTTGGTTTTGGTTGTATTTTTGGTTGTCAAATATATGTGCAATTTTGGTTTTGGTTCTGTTTTTTTAAAGCACAATTTGTTCGTTTTAGATGTTTGATTTTCCTAAGTCATGGGGAAAAAATAGGGAAGAAAATGCTAAAATAGCGTAACAAATAATTAAAAAGGCTAACACGAAGTGTAAGATCATAAAAACAGTTCAGAAACGAAAAAATATAACGGAAAAACTTGAAATAAATAAAAATGATAGGGTGAGAAACCCCTGGAGGTAAAAACTTGGCATAGGGCTCTAATTTTGGTGCTAAAAAATATTTGGGTTTTGACTTTAAAAATCTTAAGGGTTTAGGTTTTGTATTTGGTTTTGGAACTTAAGCTTCTTGAAGGTTCTGGATTCACACACCCAGTTTCACCCATCTCTATTGGGAACCAGTGGCCACAAAGTGTCTTTTTATATATCTATTTTAATGTATTATATTCATTTTGATCATTTGTTGGGGTTCATTTTTACATGTTGGAAAACCTTCATATTACTTGGAAAATGTATGTAGTTGCAATGAGGAAGAAACAATCCGCCATATAACACTTTCTGATACCGAGATGCAATAATAGATCAATAATGTATGCATGGAATTAGGTGTATTCGGTTATGTGTTACCAGCTTTCTTCACATGGGCTCTGTGGCGCAATGGATAGCGCATTGGACTTCTAGGTGGTTGAGATGTTCAAAGGTTGTGGGTCCGAGTCCCACCAGAGTCGAATCTGTAATGCATTACGTGGACATTTTATACATTTTGCAACTTTATTTGTTGATTTTGCAATAAACACATGTTTAGATTTGACAATATGCTACTAGTGAAACGTAAAAAAATGAAGGTAAAAGTCGCGGGGGTAGGCAGTTTATTCAAGTGTGAAAAGTAAGTCATAAGTGCATGTATACTTGTGTGAATGCAACTTTTCACAAAAATTCATAGTTTTCATTACCACCATCTTGCTATCTTGGATGTGTCTTAGCTGGTTACAGCGCACTTCCTAGCATTCAGGAAATTTTCCATTTGAATCTCAACATTGATTCATTTTTCATGTACATTTAATGGAATGGAATACAATGGAATATTTTACAAAATGTGTCAATTCTATTGGTCAAAGCATATTTGTATAGCATTGGTGCTATGTTTCAACACTGGAAAAAATATTTATTGGTCCCCTTTGATTAACGGTGTATTCTGAACAAAAAGTGGGCACTTTCATTAGTTTTGTGGGTTGGGCTGGTAAAATAAATTCGTATTTTGGTTTTGGTTGTATTTTTGGTTGTCAAATATATGTGCAATTTTGGTTTTGGTTCTGTTTTTTTAAAGCACAATTTGTTCGTTTTAGATGTTTGATTTTCCTAAGTCATGGGGAAAAAATAGGGAAGAAAATGCTAAAATAGCGTAACAAATAATTAAAAAGGCTAACACAAACTGTAAGATCATAAAAACAGTTCAGAAACGAAAAAATATAACGGAAAAACTTGAAATAAATAAAAATGATAGGGTGAGAAACCCCTGGAGGTAAAAACTTGGCATAGGGCTCTAATTTTGGTGCTAAAAAATATTTGGGTTTTGACTTTAAAAATCTTAAGGGTTTAGGTTTTGTATTTGGTTTTGGAACTTAAGCTTCTTGAAGGTTCTGGATTCACACACCCAGTTTCACCCATCTCTATTGGGAACCAGTGGCCAAAAAGTATCTTTTTATATATCTATTTTAATGTATTATATTCATTTTGATCATTTGTTGGGGTTCATTTTTACATGTTGGAAAACCTTCATATTACTTGGAAAATGTATGTAGTTGCAATGAGGAAGAAACACTCCGCCATATAACACTTTCTGATACCGAGATGCAATAATAGATCAATAATGTATGCATGGAATTAGGTGTATTCGGTTATGTGTTACCAGCTTTCTTCACATGGGCTCTGTGGCGCAATGGAGAGCGCATTGGACTTCTAGGTGGTTGAGATGTTCAAAGGTTGTGGGTCCGAGTCCCACCAGAGTCGAATCTGTAATGCATTACGTGGACATTTTATAAATTTTGCAACTTTATTTGTTGATTTTGCAATAAACACATGTTTAGATTTGACAATATGCTACTAGTGAAACGTAAAAAAATGAAGGTAAAAGTCGCGGGGGTAGGCAGTTTATTCAAGTGTGAAAAGTAAGTCATAAATGCATGTATACTTGTGTGAATGCAACTTTTCACAAAAATTCATAGTTTTCATTACCACCATCTTGCCATCTTGGATGTGTCTTAGCTGGTTACAGCGCACTTCCTAGCATTCAGGAAATTTTCCATTTGAATCTCAACATTGATTCATTTTTCATGTACATTTAATGGAATGGAATACAATGGAATATTTTACAAAATGTGTCACTTCTATTGTCAAAGCATATTTGTATAGCATTGGTGCTATGTTTCAATACTGGAAAAAATATTAATTGGTCCCCTTTGATTAACGGTGTATTCTGAACAAAAGGTGGGCACTTTCATTAGTTTTGTGGGTTGGGCTGGTAAAATAAATTCGTATTTTGGTTTTGGTTGTATTTTTGGTTGTCAAATATATGTGCAATTTTTTTATTTTTTTATTTTTTTTATTTTTTATAACTTCAAGTTTATTGGAATATTTTCAATATAAATAGCATCGCAATACAAATAACACGAACATTCACAGTATTACAGTCATGTACGATACTGCTACATTCTCCTTCTGGAGCCACAAGTGTTCATGCGTTGCACATGAAATCTCTAAAACCAGTTGGGATATTTATGTAGGTTAAACTTGGGGGAACAACACAAAAAAAAAAGTAAATTAAGGTGGGGGAGGGTGGGAAGGTGGGAAGGAGGGAAGGGGGGGGGGGGCGCGGGCACGCTGCACTGCCACTTTCCCATAGGTGGCTAGTAGATTTACTATACACCGTTTGTTTGCCGACTTCTCGGGCCGCCCAAAGTGTTTACCTGGTGAGTCCTCAACTAGGTCACGTAGTCCTTTCCGCTTGCTTTGTAGGAGAATGCACTTGGAATAATCACTGCCATATCGTGGCTACCTCGATCCCCGGGATGTCTGTCTGTACCAGCCAAGGCGTCCAGACTTTTAGATATTTTTCGCCAGTGTCATTGACCAGACTCGTCAATTTCTCCATCTGGCATATGTACCATAATCGATTCCGAATTTTTGGCATATTTGGGATCTCTGGTTGTTTCCACATAGCTGCGATCTCGCACCTCGCTGCTGTTGCAAAATGTGCAACTAGTTTATTACCTGATTTTGAAAGACCCTTCCATGGTCTGTTCAATAGGAACAGCCACGGATCAGGGGGAATTGTGAGGTCAAAAATCCTCTGGATCCAATGTCTAATTTCATCCCACAGGTGTGAGATCCGAGGGCAAGACCACAGCATGTGCAACAGGTCCGCCGATTCTCCGCACTGTTTGGGACACAGGGTGAAGTATCCTGTGACAAACCTTGATAATTTTAATGGGGTGAGGTACCACCTCATCAATACTTTATATGCATTCTCCTTCAAAGTAGTGCATATGGAGCTCTTGGCAGTAGCCTCTATTATAGCAGTCCAGTCGTCCTCCTCCAATTCTTCCCCAATATCTGTTTCCCATCTAAGTTGGTATGTCAGTTTTTGTCGTTGCTGTGAGCTCCCAGAACCGACCACTTCTCTATAGATCTGCGATGTAAGTCCCTGTGTGTCTGTTTTCGTCAGACAGAGCCTTTCGAATGTGGTTAATGGTGGGAAGGGGGAGTTTTTGGCGAAGAACGCTCGTATCTGGAGGTAGCGAAAAAATTCGGAATGTGGGATGTTTTTTTCAGATCTAATTTGTTCGAATGATTTAACTCTGTTCGGTATACCCTCCAGATCTCTTAACCTAAGATATCCATATTTTTTCCAGGGCCCTGCGGCATTTGCCACTAGTCCCGGTGCAAAGTTAGGGTTGCCCCACAAAGGGGCCATCATAGAGCGCCTTGTGGTCAAGGTATGTTTATATTTCGTGGTCTCCCATACCGACAGTGAGTTGGCCACCGATGAGAGCGGTCGTTCAGCCCATTTAATAGCTGTTTTGGGTAACCATAGCAAATTCTCTATCTCTAGTGGGGTACAAGCCCTCTTTTCCAGATCCACCCATCTTTTCAGATCGGGGTTGGTCTGCCATTGTGTGAGTTGACACAATTGCGCCGCTTTGTAGTAAGAGACCAGGCAAGGTACCGCTAGGCCTCCTGTCCGCGTGGTTTTTTTCATAATTGTCTTATTTACTCTCGGTTTTTTCCCTCCCTAAATAAATTCGGAGATATCAGACTGAAGTGAGAGTATATCCTTCAGTCTAAGTGGCACTGGTAGAGTCTGAAACAAATATAGGATACGGGGGAGGAGATTCATCTTGACACTATGTATCCTTCCTATCCAGGAGATCTTGTAGGGCGTCCATTTTTTTAAATCTGCTTTTAGTGTCTTGATTAGTTTGGGGTAATTAGCATCATAGACGCCCCTGTAATCTTTAGTGATGTAGACCCCTAGATATTTAATATGTTTTGGTTGCCAATTGAAATTAAAGTTCAGACTCAGTAGTTTTTCAGTTTCCTTTGGGAGGCTGATATTCAGGGCCTCTGATTTGGTTTGATTTATTTTGAATCCTGATATTCTATTAAATTTATCCAACAGGTCAAATAGGTTCGGCAGGGAGGTTAGAGGCCTGGAGATTAGCAGCAGTATATCGTCTGCGTACAGGGCAATCTTATGTGATTGTGAATGCACCGTAATCCCTGAAATATCCGGGTTGTTACGGATTTGCGCAGCTAAAGGTTCCATACATAGGGCAAATAACAGGGGGGATAACGGGCACCCCTGACGTGTGCCGCTTTTAATTTGAAATAAATTAGAGGGGAAACCCTGATGTATGACCTTGGCTGCGGGGCCCGAGTATAGCGACATTATCGCCCCACTCACCCTTTCCCCAAAGCCGAATGCCCCAAGCGTCTGTTTTAAGTAGGGCCAGTCAATCCTGTCAAACGCTTTTTCCGCATCCAGACTCAACATCATAACGCTTACTTTCTGATTAGTGGCTATTTCTAGCAGATCAATGATTCGTCGGGTGTTGTCCGCAGCTTGTCTACCCATTATAAAGCCGACTTGATCTGGATGTATGAGTCTGGGCAGGATAAGACTTAATCTATTGGCCAGTAGTTTGGCGTATATTTTAACATCTGTATTAATTAGGGAAATTGGTCTATAACTTTTACAGTCCTGCGGATCTTTCCCAGGTTTATAGATAACTGAGATTGACGCCTGGAGCATCTGCTCCGAGAACGGGGCTCCTGCTAATACAGCATTATACATTCGGAGCAGCCATGGGGCTAGGTTCTCTGCGAACGCCTTATGGACAGGGAATAGTTCCGTGGGCGCCTATAAAATTTTACCACTATAAAGGATATACGAAAACCTAGCCTGTTGGTTGTGAAGATTGTTGATCCTCACGGTGGGCTTGAAAACAAAGAGAAAGCACAACACATAGCGTAATACTGTTGAAACATTAAACAAACAACATATAAGACAACATATAACAGCTGAATACTGAAATGGTATTTTTAGGACAATAAAATCATTTAATAACAATTAATATTTACTATAATGCACAATTTGCATGGACACATAGATTTAAGCAATTAAAAATCTGAATAGGTGGTTCAACTGCTCCGTAGCACCAATGTTGATGATAGCAATGCCTACTCACCAGATGGAATAGGTTTGCAGGCAGTGGATATTTTAGAGAGTATCCCCTCTCATCTGTGTGCTGCTCTCTGCTTAGCTGGCTTCTCTGTCGGCTCGTGGGTGCAGCTCATCAGCAGGGACTCCTGCAGCTCCAGGAAGCACGTCTGAGCAGATAGAACTCAGCTGCAGCTGATTCAGCACGATGTCAGCCACGGACCACCGTGAGCTAGTCTATCTGCTGCTCACTGCTAGCTGGCGTCTCTATCCGCTCGTGGACGCAACTTGTCAGCAGGTACTCCTGCAGGGCGCCAAGCAGGGCGCTTGAATAATGGAAAACCGCAACAGCTGGTTCAACTCGTCGGCGGCTATAAGAGATGGTTAGCTGGCAGCTCACGTTGATTCACCGATGTACGGGGGTACTACACCAATGTGTGCGGGGCTTGAACCTCCAATGTGTCCGTGATGACCTGGGTAAGTTCTTCTAATGTGAAATCAGCCTCCAACCCCTCCCTGTCCTGCTCGCTCAGCCCTGTTAGGTTGGACCGTACTAGAAAATCTTCCGTGGCCCTTGCCGTTTTGGGATTATGTGCCACTTTCTCTCCATTATATAAATTTTCGTAGAATGATTTAAATTCCTCGACTATGCTTTTTGGGTTGGATGTGGAGGAGCCGTCCTTCAGACGCACCGCCTGTATGTTATAATTAGGCTGTCTAGTGTTTAGTTTGCGCGCTACCATGGTATCCGGCCTGTTCGCATTTTCGTAAAATTTCCTCCGTGACCAACTCAGAGATTTATCAGCCTGGGAGACCAATAGTAGGTTTAGTTCAATTTTGGTATTCTTTAACTCCAATAGGACCCTCGGATCTTGCGTCAGTTTGTGTCTTGATGTGAGGGAATTTAATTTGGATTGGAGGGCTGCTATCTTGTTATTACACTCTCTCTTTCTACGGGCGGCAATCCCAATTAAAGTGCCCCTTATGGTTGCCTTATGGGCCTCCCAGAGGGTGAGGTCGGAGCTCACCGAACCATAATTAGTCGTGAAGAATTGATCTATCTCCTCTCCGACTGAGTCGAATATAGCTGGGATCTTAAGGAGTGACTCATTTCATTTCCAATTTGCACCGGGTCTATCAGGGCGAATTTGGTTGCACCTCAGCTCTATAGGCGCATGGTCTGACCATGAAATATCATGGATCAAAGCCTGGGCGACCAAGGGAACCAGTCTACTAGAAATGAAGAAGTAGTCGATTCTGCTATAGACGTCGTGGGGGTGGGAGTAGAAAGTATAGTTTTTTTCTGTGGGGTGAAGTTCCCTCCAGATATCTACTAGCTGGGCTTTCTTGAGACCTGATTTTAGGGTGTCAATCACTTTCTTACGACCGTTTCTAGCGATTCCCGATCTATCTAGCTTGGGGTTCATAGTAAGGTTAAAGTCTCCCGCTAGGATTATCTGACCTTTGGCTACCTGCGTCAGTTTCTGAAAAAAATCCTTGATAAATTCGTGTCCTTGCTCACCCGGGGCATACACCGAGGCTATTGTCAGTGGCTGTTCTTGTATTGAACCCACTACTATTAAGTATCTGCCTTCACTGTCTCTCCTTACCGTGTCCAGTGTGAATGGAACCCTGTTGTGGAAGATAACTCCGACCCCTCTTTTTTTTTCTGCAGCGGACGCCCAATAGAATTGTGTGAATTGTCTATCTAGGAATTTGGGTACACTGTTACGACTAAAATGTGTTTCCTGTATTAGGAGGATGTCGGCCTGTTTTGCCTTAAAATCTGTAAAGGTGACTTTTCTTTTCGTAGGGTTGTTAAATCCCTTTACGTTTATAGATATAAAATTCAGCGCCATATAGTTAGGTTAGTGTCTGGGATCTGCGTAGAGATGTTATGGTTCTGAGGCGGTCCAAATCTGGGCCTCCTATTATCGTGAGTGTGACCTGTGATAGGTATGTGCCCCTGGGTTGGCCTTGCCCTGCTCTGATGGTAGGCCCGCAGCCCCAAGGATAGGAAAGGGGGGGAGGAGAGGGGGAAGGAGAGGGGGAAGAACTGGCTAAATAAAAAGAAAAAGGGAAGAGCCTTGTCTGGGCTGATCCAGAGTCGGCTCTTATGCCCTGTTTGTCGGACCGCCGACTGGCACCCGTCAATCGGGAGTGCCAGTCTTTGTGGGCATGTCCTCTGTAGGGCGTGTTGGCTCCCATGGACTACCTCCATGAGATACCTTGTGAGGCGCCGGCGAAGACCAAAGGTGTCTCGCACCGACATTGAACTTTGTGTGTGTATTGCGGCCTCACATAACATTCTTTATTACAACTTCAAAAAGTAAAACAATAACTATAGACTTAGCGTAATTCAGCTTCGGCTCCACGGACGCATCCCGGCGCTCGGGGGCCTCCCCGGACCGACGTCTCCCCACTCCCGAAGTTAATGCCTCTGTGGGATTCTGCGTTGGGGGCTTACGTATCCTCGCTTGCCCCATCCGTAGATCTCATGCGGAGTGGGGGCCTGTGTCTCGGTCACGGAGCGGTCCACCGAGATGGGACCCCATCGAGGGTGCCCCCGAGCACCCCGATACCCCGCCAGCCGACCGCCGTGAGCGATTCCTGACCCTAAAGTAAACAAAGTGCATTAATCAATAGTCATCATGTAGAGTCAGAGTCATTAAGGTTGAACGAACAAACCTGGGTCAAACATGAACCCAACAATAACCTTTCTCTCTTGGGCCTGTAATGTCTCCTATATGCAACATCCCTTTAAGATGTATATGTGTCAGCCTGGCCCTGGCAGGAGCACCCCTATGGCGGAACTTCTTTCTCTCCCCCAACCGCTCCCCCCTCAGCCCATGGCGTATTGCTCATCTCCCCCCGCTAACTGTTAGTACAACCTGTGGGGGGAGGGTTGGAGGGTGGAGGGGGGGTGTGGGGGACAGGGAGGGGGGTGGAGGGGTTAGGGGCAAAAGGTAGGGTGATGCAGAGGAGGGGAAATGATGTGGGGGGGTGGTGGGGGGAGAGGGAGGGGAGGATAGTGGGAGGGGAAGGGATGAGTGGGGGGAGGTTAAGGGGGGGGAGGGGGGGGTGGCGGGGAGAGGTAGGAGGAGAAGGGGCAGGCGGGGGGGAAGGGGGGTGGCGGGGAGAGCGGAGAGAGGAAGGAGAAGGGGGGGAAGGCGGGGGGGGAAGGTGGAGAGGGCGGGGGGGGGAGGGGGGCAGACAGGCGGGGGGGGAGGAGGTCATGGGTAGGATGAGATAACGAGGGAGAGGCGGCAAGAGGAGGGGGGGGACCGCGAGGGGAGGAGCGGCACGGGTGAGCATTTCCAAACCCTTCTGATGCGTCGCCAATGCAGGGCTGCCCCCTACTCTGAGGCTCGCCCCAGGTTCTCAGGGGAGCTAGCCCCTCACCGCCGCCACCCCCCGCCTCTGCATCCAGTCCCCCCCCCCCCCCCCCCCTCAGGCTCAGTGTCCCTCTCTCCGCATCCGACACCCCACGACCCGGAAGCCTCCTCAATGGGCGGAAGTGCCCGAGCGCCAGGGAGTCTTGATGATGACGTCGCGGTGTGTGCCGGTCTGGAGCTCCTCCCCCCTCCTGTTCGCGCCTTTATCCTGCTTTCCCGCTCTCATCTTCACTGCCTGTCGGAGAAGGAGGGATCCGGCGTCTCCTAGCTGCAGTACTCGGAGAAGACCACCAGGGGGGGACATCGCAGGAGTACCCATGGCTGGCCATTTTGACACGAGGGAGGGAGACATGAATCAGGACCCTTTAAGAGCTCCAGTCCGGCGGAGCTGTGTAGAACTCGTGGTTTCACGGGGTTTCCTCCAGCGTGGCTCCCACTCTGTTCCAGGACGTCGACGGGGTCGGAGCAGCCTCGGATTCCAGATGAGGTGGATGAGAGGGGCCAGGGCTGGGGGGGCTTTGCTGTAGTCCCAGCTTCTTGAGGAAGCTGTTGCCGTCTTCAGCCCTCCGTAGGGTATTCGCCACACCGTTCTTCACCACTAGCAGGGCAAAGGGAAACAGCCATCTGTACCTGACCCCTCTGTCCTGCAGGGTTTTAGTTACCGGTCCCAGACTACGTCGTCTTAGGAGGGTAGCCGGGGATAGATCCTGAAAGATCTGAAGCTTGACACCCTCATACTCCATGGACCTGGCCTCCCTGGCCATCCGGCAAACTGCATCTTTTATTTTATAAAAATGAAAGCGTACTATGATATCCCGAGGGGGGGCTCCTGCCTGTGGTCTTGAACGGAGGGCTCTATGGCACCTATCAAGGTGCAAGTCCTGGGCAGATTTATCAGGCAGTATATGCTCCAGCCACTGCTGAACAAATTCCTCAGCGTCTGTTACATGTATGCATGGAATTAGGTGTATTCGGTTATGTGTTACCAGCTTTCTTCACATGGGCTCTGTGGCGCAATGGATAGCGCATTGGACTTCTAGGTGGTTGAGATATTCAAAGGTTGTGGGTTCGAGTCCCACCAGAGTCGAATTTGTAATGCATTACGTGGACATTTTATACATTTTGCAACTTTATTCGAGCTCGGCTAGTCCCACGAATTCGGGTATACCCGGGTGTATTGAGGTTTGTGACTGTTTTCTGCCCGAGTGCATTGAGGTATTTTCCAGGCAGGGATTGAAGCATTTTATTCCCGCTGGCTGCAATACTGCACAGTATATATATATATACTGCATTACAATTCATGAATTTATGCCATCTGGTAGACACGCTAAGCATTGCAGCCTATTAAATCCTAATCATTATCATTTAACAGATCAGCCGCCCGTCAGCCAGGCATGAACCCAGGCTGGGAAGGCAAATGCAACGGGGCTTGTCAGAGGTGAGGAGCGGCGCATTCCAGGTATCTGCCAGGTACATACTGGGTATTTGCTCGAATAAAGTGTGTCGGTGCAGTAACACTTTCTGATACCGAGATGCAATAATAGATCAATAATGTATGCATGGAATTAGGTGTATTCGGTTATGTGTTACCAGCTTTCTTCACATGGGCTCTGTGGTGCAATAGATAGCGCATTGGACTTCTAGGTTGCTCGAATAAAGTGTGTCGGTGCAGTAACACTTTCTGATACCGAGATGCAATAATAGATCAATAATGTATGCATGGAATTAGGTGTATTCGGTTATGTGTTACCAGCTTTCTTCACATGGGCTCTGTGGTGCAATAGATAGCGCATTGGACTTCTAGGTGGTTGAGATATTCAAAGGTTGTGGGTTCGAGTCCCACCAGAGTCGAATCTGTAATGCATTACGTGGACATTTTATACATTTTGCAACTTTATTTGTTCATTTTGCAATAAACACATGTTTAGATTTGACAATATGCTACTAGTGAAACGTAAAAAAATGAAGGTAAAAGTCGCGGGGGTAGGCAGTTTATTCAAGTGTGAAAAGTAAGTCATAAGTGCATGTATACTTGTGTGAATGCAACTTTTCACAAAAATTCATAGTTTTCATTACCACCATCTTGCTATCTTGGATGTGTCTTAGCTGGTTACAGCGTACTTCCTAGCATTCAGGAAAATTTCCATTTTAATCTCAACATTGATTCATTTTTCATGTACATTTAATGGAATGGAATACAATGGAATATTTTACAAAATGTGTCAATTCTATTGGTCAAAGCATATTTGTATAGCATTGGTGCTATGTTTCAACACTGGAAAAAATATTAATTGGTCCCCTTTGATTAACGGTGTATTCTGAACAAAAAGTGGGCACTTTCATTAGTTTTGTGGGTTGGGCTGGTAAAATAAATTCGTATTTTGGTTTTGGTTGTATTTTTGGTTGTCAAATATATGTGCAATTTTGGTTTTGGTTCTGTTTTTTTAAAGCACAATTTGTTCGTTTTAGATGTTTGATTTTCCTAAGTCATGGGGAAAAAATAGGGAAGAAAATGCTAAAATAGCGTAACAAATAATTAAAAAGGCTAACACGAAGTGTAAGATCATAAAAACAGTTCAGAAACGAAAAAATATAACGGAAAAACTTGAAATAAATAAAAATGATAGAGTGAGAAACCCCTGGAGGTAAAAACTTGGCATAGGGCTCTAATTTTGGTGCTAAAAAATATTTGGGTTTTGACTTTAAAAATCTTAAGGGTTTAGGTTTTGTATTTGGTTTTGGAACTTAAGCTTCTTGAAGGTTCTGGATTCACACACCCAGTTTCACCCATCTATATTGGGAACCAGCGGCCAAAAAGTGTCATTTTATATATCTATTTTAATGTATTATATTCATTTTGATCATTTGTTGGGGTTCATTTTTACATGTTGGAAAACCTTCATATTACTTGGAAAATGTATGTAGTTGCAATGAGGAAGAAACACTCCGCCATATAACACTTTCTAATACCGAGATGCAATAATAGAGCAATAATGTATGCATGGAATTAGGTTAATTCGGTTTTGTGTTACCAGCTTTCTTCACATGGGCTCTGTGGTGCAATGGATAGCGCATTGGACTTCTAGGTGGTTGAGATATTCAAAGGTAGTGGGTTCGAGTCCCACCAGAGTCGAATCTGTAATGCATTACGTGGACATTTTATACATTTTGCAACTTTATTTGTTCATTTTGCAATAAACACATGTTTAGATTTGACAATATGCTACTAGTGAAACGTAAAAAAATGAAGGTAAAAGTCGCGGGGGTAGGCAGTTTATTCAAGTGTGAAAAGTAAGTCATAAATGCATGTATATTTGTGTGAATGCAACTTTTCACAAAAATTCATAGTTTTCATTACCACCATCTTGCTATCTTGGATGTGTCTTAGCTGGTTACAGCGCACTTCCTAGCATTCAGGAAATTTTCCATTTGAATCTCAACATTGATTCATTTTTCATGTACATTTAATGGAATGGAATACAATGGAATATTTTACAAAATGTGTCACTTCTATTGGTCAAAGCATATTTGTATAGCATTGGTGCTATGTTTCAATACTGGAAAAAATATTAATTGCTCCCCTTTGATTAACGGTGTATTCTGAACAAAAGGTGGGCACTTTCATTAGTTTTGTGGGTTGGGCTGGTAAAATAAATTCGTATTTTGGTTTTGGTTGTATTTTTGGTTGTCAAATATATGTGCAATTTTGGTTTTGGTTCTGTTTTTTTAAAGCACAATTTGTTCGTTTTAGATGTTTGATTTTCCTAAGTCATGGGGGAAAAAAAGGGAAGAAAATGCTAAAAGAGCGTAACAAATAATTAAAAAGGCTAACACGAAGTGTAAGATCATAAAAACAGTTCAGAAACGAAAAAATATAACGGAAAAACTTGAAATAAATAAAAATGATAGGGTGAGAAACCCCTGGAGGTAAAAACTTGGCATAGGGCTCTAATTTTGGTGCTAAAAAATATTTGGGTTTTGACTCTAAAAATCTTAAGGGTTTAGGTTTTGTATTTGGTTTTGGAACTTAAGCTTCTTGAAGGTTCTGGATTCACACACCCAGTTTCACCCATCTCTATTGGGAACCAGTGGCCAAAAAGTGTCTTTTTATTTATCTATTTTAATGTATTATATTAATTTTGATTATTTGTTGGGGTTCATTTTTACATGTTGGAAAACCTTCATATTACTTGGAAAATGTATGTAGTTGCAATGAGGAAGAAACACTCCGCCATATAACACTTTCTGATACCGAGATGCAATAATAGATCAATAATGTATGCATGGAATTAGGTGTATTCGGTTATGTGTTACCAGCTTTCTTCACATGGGCTCTGTGGCGCAATGGATAGCGCATTGGACTTCTAGGTGGTTGAGATGTTCAAAGGTTGTGGGTCCGAGTCCCACCAGAGTCGAATCTGTAATGCATTACGTGGACATTTTATACATTTTGCAACTTTATTTGTTGATTTTGCAATAAACACATTTTTAGATTTGACAATATGCTACTAGTGAAACGTAAAAAAATGAAGGTAAAAGTCGCGGGGGTAGGCAGTTTATTTAAGTGTGAAAAGTAAGTCATAAATGCATGTATACTTGAGTGAATGCAACTTTTCACAAAAATTCATAGTTTTCATTACCACCATCTTGCCATCTTGGATGTGTCTTAGCTGGTTACAGCGCACTTCCTAGCATTCAGGAAATTTTCCATTTGAATCTCAACATTGATTCATTTTTCATGTACATTTAATGGAATGGAATACAATGGAATATTTTACAAAATGTGTCACTTCTATTGTCAAAGCATATTTGTATAGCATTGGTGCTATGTTTCAATACTGGAAAAAATATTAATTGGTCCCCTTTGATTAACGGTGTATTCTGAACAAAAGGTGGGCACTTTCATTAGTTTTGTGGGTTGGGCTGGTAAAATAAATTCGTATTTTGGTTTTGGTTGTATTTTTGGTTGTCAAATATATGTGCAATTTTGGTTTTGGTTCTGTTTTTTTAAAGCACAATTTGTTCGTTTTAGATGTTTGATTTTCCTAAGTTATGGGGGAAAAAAAGGGAAGAAAATGCTAAAATAGCGTAACAAATAATTAAAAAGGCTAACACGAAGTGTAAGATCATAAAAACAGTTCAGAAACGAAAAAATATAACGGAAAAACTTGAAATAAATAAAAATGATAGGGTGAGAAACCCCTGGAGGTAAAAACTTGGCATAGGGCTCTAATTTTGGTGCTAAAAAATATTTGGGTTTTAACTCTAAAAATCTTAAGGGTTTAGGTTTTGTATTTGGTTTTGGAACTTAAGCTTCTTGAAGGTTCTGGATTCACACACCCAGTTTCACCCATCTCTATTGGGAACCAGTGGCCAAAAAGTGTCTTTTTATTTATCTATTTTAATGTATTATATTAATTTTGATTATTTGTTGGGGTTCATTTTTACATGTTGGAAAACCTTCATATTACTTGGAAAATGTATGTAGTTGCAATGAGGAAGAAACACTCCGCCATATAACACTTTCTGATACCGAGATGCAATAATAGATCAATAATGTATGCATGGAATTAGGTGTATTCGGTTATGTGTTACCAGCTTTCTTCACATGGGCTCTGTGGCGCAATGGATAGCGCATTGGACTTCTAGGTGGTTGAGATGTTCAAAGGTTGTGGGTCCGAGTCCCACCAGAGTCGAATCTGTAATGCATTACGTGGACATTTTATACATTTTGCAACTTTATTTGTTGATTTTGCAATAAACACATGTTTAGATTTGACAATATGCTACTAGTGAAACGTAAAAAAATGAAGGTAAAAGTCGCGGGGGTAGGCAGTTTATTCAAGTGTGAAAAGTAAGTCATAAATGCATGTATACTTGAGTGAATGCAACTTTTCACAAAAATTCATAGTTTTCATTACCACCATCTTGCCATCTTGGATGTGTCTTAGCTGGTTACAGCGCACTTCCTAGCATTCAGGAAATTTTCCATTTGAATCTCAACATTGATTCATTTTTCATGTACATTTAATGGAATGGAATACAATGGAATATTTTACAAAATGTGTCACTTCTATTGTCAAAGCATATTTGTATAGCATTGGTGCTATGTTTCAATACTGGAAAAAATATTAATTGGTCCCCTTTGATTAACGGTGTATTCTGAACAAAAGGTGGGCACTTTCATTAGTTTTGTGGGTTGGGCTGGTAAAATAAATTCGTATTTTGGTTTTGGTTGTATTTTTGGTTGTCAAATATATGTGCAATTTTGGTTTTGGTTCTGTTTTTTTAAAGCACAATTTGTTCGTTTTAGATGTTTGATTTTCCTAAGTCATGGGGAAAAAAAAGGGAAGAAAATGCTAAAATCGCGTAGCAAATAATTAAAAAGGCTAACACGAAGTGTAAGATCATAAAAACAGTTCAGAAACGAAAAAATATAACGGAAAAACTTGAAATAAATAAAAATGATAGGGTGAGAAACCCCTGGAGGTAAAAACTTGGCATAGGGCTCTAATTTTGGTGCAAAAAAATATTTGGGTTTTGACTCTAAAAATCTTAAGGGTTTAGGTTTTGTATTTGGTTTTGGAACTTAAGCTTCTTGAAGGTTCTGGATTCACACACCCAGTTTCACCCATCTCTATTGGGAACCAGTGGCCAAAAAGTGTCTTTTTATTTATCTATTTTAATGTATTATATTAATTTTGATCATTTGTTGGGGTTCATTTTTTCATGTTGGAAAACCTTCATATTACTTGGAAAATGTATGTAGTTGCAATGAGGAAGAAACACTCAGCCATATAACACTTTCTGATACCGAGATGCAATAATAGATCAATAATGTATGCATGGAATTAGGTGTATTCGGTTATGTGTTACCAGCTTTCTTCACATGGGCTCTGTGGCGCAATGGATAGCGCATTGGACTTCTAGGTGGTTGAGATATTCAAAGGTTGTGGGTTTGAGTCCCACCAGAGTCGAATTTGTAATGCATTACGTGGACATTTTATACATTTTGCAACTTTATTTGTTCATTTTGCAATAAACACATGTTTAGATTTGACAATATGCTACTAGTGAAACGTAAAAAAATGAAGGTAAAAGTCGCGGGGGTAGGCAGTTTATTCAAGTGTGAAAAGTAAGTCATAAATGCATGTATACTTGTGTGAATGCAACTTTTCACAAAAATTCATAGTTTTCATTACCACCATCTTGCTATCTTGGATGTGTCTTAGCTGGTTACAGCGCACTTCCTAGCATTCAGGAAATTTTCCATTTGAATCTCAACATTGATTCATTTTTCATGTACATTTAATGGAATGGAATACAATGGAATATTTTACAAAATGTGTCACTTCTATTGGTCAAAGCATATTTGTATAGCATTGGTGCTATGTTTCAACACTGGAAAAAATATTAATTGGTCCCCTTTGATTAACGGTGTATTCTGAACAAAAAGTGGGCACTTTCATTAGTTTTGTTGGTTGGGCTGGTAAAATAAATTCGTATTTTGGTTTTGGTTGTATTTTTGGTTGTCAAATATATGTGCAATTTTGGTTTTGGTTCTGTTTTTTTAAAGCACAATTTGTTCGTTTTAGATGTTTGATTTTCCTAAGTTATGGGGGAAAAAAAGGGAAGAAAATGCTAAAATAGCGTAACAAATAATTAAAAAGGCTAACACGAAGTGTAAGATCATAAAAACAGTTCAGAAACGAAAAAATATAACGGAAAAACTTGAAATAAATAAAAATGATAGGGTGAGAAACCCCTGGAGGTAAAAACTTGGCATAGGGCTCTAATTTTGGTGCTAAAAAATATTTGGGTTTTAACTCTAAAAATCTTAAGGGTTTAGGTTTTGTATTTGGTTTTGGAACTTAAGCTTCTTGAAGGTTCTGGATTCACACACCCAGTTTCACCCATCTCTATTGGGAACCAGTGGCCAAAAAGTGTCTTTTTATTTATCTATTTTAATGTATTATATTAATTTTGATTATTTGTTGGGGTTCATTTTTACATGTTGGAAAACCTTCATATTACTTGGAAAATGTATGTAGTTGCAATGAGGAAGAAACACTCCGCCATATAACACTTTCTGATACCGAGATGCAATAATAGATCAATAATGTATGCATGGAATTAGGTGTATTCGGTTATGTGTTACCAGCTTTCTTCACATGGGCTCTGTGGCGCAATGGATAGCGCATTGGACTTCTAGGTGGTTGAGATGTTCAAAGGTTGTGGGTCCGAGTCCCACCAGAGTCGAATCTGTAATGCATTACGTGGACATTTTATACATTTTGCAACTTTATTTGTTGATTTTGCAATAAACACATGTTTAGATTTGACAATATGCTACTAGTGAAACGTAAAAAAATGAAGGTAAAAGTCGCGGGGGTAGGCAGTTTATTCAAGTGTGAAAAGTAAGTCATAAATGCATGTATACTTGAGTGAATGCAACTTTTCACAAAAATTCATAGTTTTCATTACCACCATCTTGCCATCTTGGATGTGTCTTAGCTGGTTACAGCGCACTTCCTAGCATTCAGGAAATTTTCCATTTGAATCTCAACATTGATTCATTTTTCATGTACATTTAATGGAATGGAATACAATGGAATATTTTACAAAATGTGTCACTTCTATTGTCAAAGCATATTTGTATAGCATTGGTGCTATGTTTCAATACTGGAAAAAATATTAATTGGTCCCCTTTGATTAACGGTGTATTCTGAACAAAAGGTGGGCACTTTCATTAGTTTTGTGGGTTGGGCTGGTAAAATAAATTCGTATTTTGGTTTTGGTTGTATTTTTGGTTGTCAAATATATGTGCAATTTTGGTTTTGGTTCTGTTTTTTTAAAGCACAATTTGTTCGTTTTAGATGTTTGATTTTCCTAAGTCATGG
The DNA here is from genome assembly GCF_040206685.1 of Ascaphus truei. NCBI lineage: Eukaryota > Metazoa > Chordata > Amphibia > Anura > Ascaphidae > Ascaphus > Ascaphus truei. The sequence goes on along the minus strand of NC_134501.1, from coordinate 30,072,824 downwards.
GGAAAAAAAAGGGAAGAAAATGCTAAAATCGCGTAGCAAATAATTAAAAAGGCTAACACGAAGTGTAAGATCATAAAAACAGTTCAGAAACGAAAAAATATAACGGAAAAACTTGAAATAAATAAAAATGATAGGGTGAGAAACCCCTGGAGGTAAAAACTTGGCATAGGGCTCTAATTTTGGTGCAAAAAAATATTTGGGTTTTGACTCTAAAAATCTTAAGGGTTTAGGTTTTGTATTTGGTTTTGGAACTTAAGCTTCTTGAAGGTTCTGGATTCACACACCCAGTTTCACCCATCTCTATTGGGAACCAGTGGCCAAAAAGTGTCTTTTTATTTATCTATTTTAATGTATTATATTAATTTTGATCATTTGTTGGGGTTCATTTTTTCATGTTGGAAAACCTTCATATTACTTGGAAAATGTATGTAGTTGCAATGAGGAAGAAACACTCAGCCATATAACACTTTCTGATACCGAGATGCAATAATAGATCAATAATGTATGCATGGAATTAGGTGTATTCGGTTATGTGTTACCAGCTTTCTTCACATGGGCTCTGTGGCGCAATGGATAGCGCATTGGACTTCTAGGTGGTTGAGATATTCAAAGGTTGTGGGTTTGAGTCCCACCAGAGTCGAATTTGTAATGCATTACGTGGACATTTTATACATTTTGCAACTTTATTTGTTCATTTTGCAATAAACACATGTTTAGATTTGACAATATGCTACTAGTGAAACGTAAAAAAATGAAGGTAAAAGTCGCGGGGGTAGGCAGTTTATTCAAGTGTGAAAAGTAAGTCATAAATGCATGTATACTTGTGTGAATGCAACTTTTCACAAAAATTCATAGTTTTCATTACCACCATCTTGCTATCTTGGATGTGTCTTAGCTGGTTACAGCGCACTTCCTAGCATTCAGGAAATTTTCCATTTGAATCTCAACATTGATTCATTTTTCATGTACATTTAATGGAATGGAATACAATGGAATATTTTACAAAATGTGTCACTTCTATTGGTCAAAGCATATTTGTATAGCATTGGTGCTATGTTTCAATACTGGAAAAAATATTAATTGCTCCCCTTTGATTAACGGTGTATTCTGAACAAAAGGTGGGCACTTTCATTAGTTTTGTGGGTTGGGCTGGTAAAATAAATTCGTATTTTGGTTTTGGTTGTATTTTTGGTTGTCAAATATATGTGCAATTTTGGTTTTGGTTCTGTTTTTTTAAAGCACAATTTGTTCGTTTTAGATGTTTGATTTTCCTAAGTCATGGGGGAAAAAAAGGGAAGAAAATGCTAAAAGAGCGTAACAAATAATTAAAAAGGCTAACACGAAGTGTAAGATCATAAAAACAGTTCAGAAACGAAAAAATATAACGGAAAAACTTGAAATAAATAAAAATGATAGGGTGAGAAACCCCTGGAGGTAAAAACTTGGCATAGGGCTCTAATTTTGGTGCTAAAAAATATTTGGGTTTTAACTCTAAAAATCTTAAGGGTTTAGGTTTTGTATTTGGTTTTGGAACTTAAGCTTCTTGAAGGTTCTGGATTCACACACCCAGTTTCACCCATCTCTATTGGGAACCAGTGGCCAAAAAGTGTCTTTTTATTTATCTATTTTAATGTATTATATTAATTTTGATTATTTGTTGGGGTTCATTTTTACATGTTGGAAAACCTTCATATTACTTGGAAAATGTATGTAGTTGCAATGAGGAAGAAACACTCCGCCATATAACACTTTCTGATACCGAGATGCAATAATAGATCAATAATGTATGCATGGAATTAGGTGTATTCGGTTATGTGTTACCAGGTTTCTTCACATGGGCTCTGTGGCGCAATGGATAGCGCATTGGACTTCTAGGTGGTTGAGATGTTCAAAGGTTGTGGGTCCGAGTCCCACCAGAGTCGAATCTGTAATGCATTACGTGGACATTTTATACATTTTGCAACTTTATTTGTTGATTTTGCAATAAACACATGTTTAGATTTGACAATATGCTACTAGTGAAACGTAAAAAAATGAAGGTAAAAGTCGCGGGGGTAGGCAGTTTATTCAAGTGTGAAAAGTAAGTCATAAATGCATGTATACTTGAGTGAATGCAACTTTTCACAAAAATTCATAGTTTTCATTACCACCATCTTGCCATCTTGGATGTGTCTTAGCTGGTTACAGCGCACTTCCTAGCATTCAGGAAATTTTCCATTTGAATCTCAACATTGATTCATTTTTCATGTACATTTAATGGAATGGAATACAATGGAATATTTTACAAAATGTGTCACTTCTATTGTCAAAGCATATTTGTATAGCATTGGTGCTATGTTTCAATACTGGAAAAAATATTAATTGGTCCCCTTTGATTAACGGTGTATTCTGAACAAAAGGTGGGCACTTTCATTAGTTTTGTGGGTTGGGCTGGTAAAATAAATTCGTATTTTGGTTTTGGTTGTATTTTTGGTTGTCAAATATATGTGCAATTTTGGTTTTGGTTCTGTTTTTTTAAAGCACAATTTGTTCGTTTTAGATGTTTGATTTTCCTAAGTCATGGGGAAAAAAAAGGGAAGAAAATGCTAAAATCGCGTAGCAAATAATTAAAAAGGCTAACACGAAGTGTAAGATCATAAAAACAGTTCAGAAACGAAAAAATATAACGGAAAAACTTGAAATAAATAAAAATGATAGGGTGAGAAACCCCTGGAGGTAAAAACTTGGCATAGGGCTCTAATTTTGGTGCAAAAAAATATTTGGGTTTTGACTCTAAAAATCTTAAGGGTTTAGGTTTTGTATTTGGTTTTGGAACTTAAGCTTCTTGAAGGTTCTGGATTCACACACCCAGTTTCACCCATCTCTATTGGGAACCAGTGGCCAAAAAGTGTCTTTTTATTTATCTATTTTAATGTATTATATTAATTTTGATCATTTGTTGGGGTTCATTTTTTCATGTTGGAAAACCTTCATATTACTTGGAAAATGTATGTAGTTGCAATGAGGAAGAAACACTCAGCCATATAACACTTTCTGATACCGAGATGCAATAATAGATCAATAATGTATGCATGGAATTAGGTGTATTCGGTTATGTGTTACCAGCTTTCTTCACATGGGCTCTGTGGCGCAATGGATAGCGCATTGGACTTCTAGGTGGTTGAGATATTCAAAGGTTGTGGGTTTGAGTCCCACCAGAGTCGAATTTGTAATGCATTACGTGGACATTTTATACATTTTGCAACTTTATTTGTTCATTTTGCAATAAACACATGTTTAGATTTGACAATATGCTACTAGTGAAACGTAAAAAAATGAAGGTAAAAGTCGCGGGGGTAGGCAGTTTATTCAAGTGTGAAAAGTAAGTCATAAATGCATGTATACTTGTGTGAATGCAACTTTTCACAAAAATTCATAGTTTTCATTACCACCATCTTGCTATCTTGGATGTGTCTTAGCTGGTTACAGCGCACTTCCTAGCATTCAGGAAATTTTCCATTTGAATCTCAACATTGATTCATTTTTCATGTACATTTAATGGAATGGAATACAATGGAATATTTTACAAAATGTGTCACTTCTATTGGTCAAAGCATATTTGTATAGCATTGGTGCTATGTTTCAACACTGGAAAAAATATTAATTGGTCCCCTTTGATTAACGGTGTATTCTGAACAAAAAGTGGGCACTTTCATTAGTTTTGTTGGTTGGGCTGGTAAAATAAATTCGTATTTTGGTTTTGGTTGTATTTTTGGTTGTCAAATATATGTGCAATTTTGGTTTTGGTTCTGTTTTTTTAAAGCACAATTTGTTCGTTTTAGATTTTTGATTTTCCTAAGTCATGGGGAAAAAATAGGGAAGAAAATGCTAAAATAGCGTAACAAATAATTAAAAAGGCTAACACGAAGTGTAAGATCATAAAAACAGTTCAGAAACGAAAAAATATAACGGAAAAACTTGAAATAAATAAAAATGATAGGGTGAGAAACCCCTGGAGGTAAAAACTTGGCATAGGGCTCTAATTTTGGTGCTAAAAAATATTTGGGTTTTGACTTTAAAAATCTTAAGGGTTTAGGTTTTGTATTTGGTTTTGGAACTTAAGCTTCTTGAAGGTTCTGGATTCACACACCCAGTTACACCCATCTCTATTGGGAACCAGTGGCCAAAAAGTGTCTTTTTATATATCTATTTTAATGTATTATATTCATTTTGATCATTTGTTGGGGTTCATTTTTACATGTTGGAAAACCTTCATATTACTTGGAAAATGTATGTAGTTGCAATGAGGAAGAAACACTCCGCCATATACACTGGCGACACACTTTATTCGAGCTCGGCTAGTCTCACGAATTCGGGTATACCCGGGTGTATTGAGGTTTGTGACTGTTTTCTGCCCGAGTGCATTGAGGTATTTTCCAGGCAGGGATTGAAGCATTTTATTCCCGCTGGCTGCAATACTGCACAGTATATATATATATATATACTGCATTACAATTCATGAATTTATGCCATCTGGTAGACACGCTAAGCATTGCAGCCTATTAAATCCTAATCATTATCATTTAACAGATCAGCCGCCCGTCAGCCAGGCATGAACCCAGGCTGGGAAGGCAAATGCAACGGGGCATGTCAGAGGTGAGGAGCGGCGCATTCCAGGTATCTACCAGGTACATACTGGGTATTTACTCGAATAAAGTGTGTCGGTGCAGTAACACTTTCTGATACCGAGATGCAATAATAGATCAATAATGTATGCATGGAATTAGGTGTATTCGGTTATGTGTTACCAGCTTTCTTCACATGGGCTCTGTGGCGCAATGGATAGCGCATTGGACTTCTAGGTGGTTGAGATATTCAAAGGTTGTGGGTTCGAGTCCCACCAGAGTCGAATTTGTAATGCATTACGTGGACATTTTATACATTTTGCAACTTTATTCGAGCTCGGCTAGTCCCACGAATTCGGGTATACCCGGGTGTATTGAGGTTTGTGACTGTTTTCTGCCCGAGTGCATTGAGGTATTTTCCAGGCAGGGATTGAAGCATTTTATTCCCGCTGGCTGCAATACTGCACAGTATATATATATACTGCATTACAATTCATGAATTTATGCCATCTGGTAGACACGCTAAGCATTGCAGCCTATTAAATCCTAATCATTATCATTTAACAGATCAGCCGCCCGTCAGCCAGGCATGAACCCAGGCTGGGAAGGCAAATGCAACGGGGCTTGTCAGAGGTGAGGAGCGGCGCATTCCAGGTATCTGCCAGGTACATACTGGGTATTTGCTCGAATAAAGTGTGTCGGTGCAGTAACACTTTCTGATACCGAGATGCAATAATAGATCAATAATGTATGCATGGAATTAGGTGTATTCGGTTATGTGTTACCAGCTTTCTTCACATGGGCTCTGTGGTGCAATGGATAGCGCATTGGACTTCTAGGTGGTTGAGATATTCAAAGGTTGTGGGTTTGAGTCCCACCAGAGTCGAATCTGTAATGCATTACGTGGACATTTTATACATTTTGCAACTTTATTTGTTCATTTTGCAATAAACACATGTTTAGATTTGACAATATGCTACTAGTGAAACGTAAAAAAATGAAGGTAAAAGTCGCGGGGGTAGGCAGTTTATTCAAGTGTGAAAAGTAAGTCATAAGTGCATGTATACTTGTGTGAATGCAACTTTTCACAAAAATTCATAGTTTTCATTACCACCATCTTGCTATCTTGGATGTGTCTTAGCTGGTTACAGCGCACTTCCTAGCATTCAGGAAATTTTCCATTTGAATCTCAACATTGATTCATTTTTCATGTACATTTAATGGAATGGAATACAATGGAATATTTTACAAAATGTGTCAATTCTATTGGTCAAAGCATATTTGTATAGCATTGGTGCTATGTTTCAACACTGGAAAAAATATTAATTGGTCCCCTTTGATTAACGGTGTATTCTGAACAAAAAGTGGGCACTTTCATTAGTTTTGTGGGTTGGGCTGGTAAAATAAATTCGTATTTTGGTTTTGGTTGTTTTTTTGGTTGTCAAATATATGTGCAATTTTGGTTTTGGTTCTGTTTTTTTAAAGCACAATTTGTTCGTTTTAGATGTTTGATTTTCCTAAGTCATGGGGAAAAAATAGGGAAGAAAATGCTAAAATAGCGTAACAAATAATTAAAAAGGCTAACACGAAGTGTAAGATCATAAAAACAGTTCAGAAACGAAAAAATATAACGGAAAAACTTGAAATAAATAAAAATGATAGGGTGAGAAACCCCTGGAGGTAAAAACTTGGCATAGGGCTCTAATTTTGGTGCTAAAAAATATTTGGGTTTTGACTCTAAAAATCTTAAGGGTTTAGGTTTTGTATTTGGTTTTGGAACTTAATGGCATGGCATGAACCCAGGCTGGGAAGGCAAAAGCAACGGGGCTTGTCAGAGGTGAGGAGCGGCGCATTCCAGGTATCTGCCAGGTACATACTGGGTATTTGCTCGAATAAAGTGTGTCGGTGCAGTAACACTTTCTGATACCGAGATGCAATAATAGATCAATAATGTATGCATGGAATTAGGTGTATTCGGTTATGTGTTACCAGCTTTCTTCACATGGGCTCTGTGGTGCAATAGATAGCGCATTGGACTTCTAGGTTGCTCGAATAAAGTGTGTCGGTGCAGTAACACTTTCTGATACCGAGATGCAATAATAGATCAATAATGTATGCATGAATTAGGTGTATTCGGTTATGTGTTACCAGCTTTCTTCACATGGGCTCTGTGGTGCAATAGATAGCGCATTGGACTTCTAGGTGGTTGAGATATTCAAAGGTTGTGGGTTCGAGTCCCACCAGAGTCGAATCTGTAATGCATTACGTGGACATTTTATACATTTTGCCACTTTATTTGTTCATTTTGCAATAAACACATGTTTAGATTTGACAATATGCTACTAGTGAAACGTAAAAAAATGAAGGTAAAAGTCGCGGGGGTAGGCAGTTTATTCAAATGTGAAAAGTAAGTGTTACTTTTTCGGTTATGTGTTACCAGCTTTCTTCACATGGGCTCTGTGGCGCAATGGATAGCGCATTGGACTTCTAGGTGGTTGAGATATTCAAAGGTTGTGGGTTCGAGTCCCACCAGAGTCGAATCTGTAATGCATTACGTGGACATTTTATACATTTTGCAACTTTATTTGTTCATTTTGCAATAAACACATGTTTAGATTTGACAATATGCTACTAGTGAAACGTAAAAAAATGAAGGTAAAAGTCGCGGGGGTAGGCAGTTTATTCAAGTGTGAAAAGTAAGTCATAAGTGCATGTATACTTGTGTGAATGCAACTTTTCACAAAAATTCATAGTTTTCATTACCACCATCTTGCCATCTTGGATGTGTCTTAGCTGGTTACAGCGTACTTCCTAGCATTCAGGAAATTTTCCATTTGAATCTCAACATTGATTCATTTTTCATGTACATTTAATGGAATGGAATACAATGGAATATTTTACAAAATGTCTCACTTCTATTGTCAAAGCATATTTGTATAGCATTGGTGCTATGTTTCAATACTGGAAAAAATATTAATTGGTCCCTTTTGATTAACGGTGTATTCTGAACAAAAGGTGGGCACTTTCATTAGTTTTGTGGGTTGGGCTGGTAAAATAAATTCGTATTTTGGTTTTTGTTGTATTTTTGGTTGTCAAATATATGTGCAATTTTGGTTTTGGTTCTGTTTTTTTAAAGCACAATTTGTTCGTTTTAGAGGTTTGATTTTCCTAAGTCATGGGGAAAAAAAAGGGAAGAAAATGCTAAAATAGCGTAACAAATAATTAAAAAGGCTAACACGAAGTGTAAGATCATAAAAACAGTTCAGAAACGAAAAAATATAACGGAAAAACTTGAAATAAATAAAAATGATAGGGTGAGAAACCCCTGGAGGTAAAAACTTGGCATAGGGCTCTAATTTTGGTGCTAAAAAATATTTGGGTTTTGACTTTAAAAATCTTAAGGGTTTAAGTTTTGTATTTGGTTTTGGAACTTAAGCTTCTTGAAGGTTCTGGATTCACACACCCAGTTTCACCCATCTCTATTGGGAACCAGTGGCCAAAAAGTGTCTTTTTATATATCTATTTTAATGTATTATATTCATTTTGATCATTTGTTGGGGTTCATTTTTACATGTTGGAAAACCTTCATATTACTTGGAAAATGTATGTAGTTGCAATGAGGAAGAAACACTCCGCCATATAACACTTTCTGATACCGAGATGCAATAATAGATCAATAATGTATGCATGGAATTGGGTGTATTCGGTTATGTGTTACCAGCTTTCTTCACATGGGCTCTGTGGCGCAATGGATAGCGCATTGGACTTCTAGGTGGTTGAGATATTCAAAGGTTGTGGGTTCGAGTCCCACCAGAGTCGAATCTGTAATGCATTACGTGGACATTTTATACATTTTGCAACTTTATTTGTTCATTTTGCAATAAACACATGTTTAGATTTGACAATATGCTACTAGTGAAACGTAAAAAAATGAAGGTAAAAGTCGCGGGGGTAGGCAGTTTATTCAAGTGTGAAAAGTAAGTCATAAGTGCATGTATACTTGTGTGAATGCAACTTTTCACAAAAATTCATAGTTTTCATTACCACCATCTTGCCATCTTGGATGTGTCTTAGCTGGTTACAGCGTACTTCCTAGCATTCAGGAAATTTTCCATTTGAATCTCAACATTGATTCATTTTTCATGTACATTTAATGGAATGGAATACAATGGAATATTTTACAAAATGTGTCACTTCTATTGTCAAAGCATATTTGTATAGCATTGGTGCTATGTTTCAATACTGGAAAAAATATTAATTGGTCCCCTTTGATTAACGGTGTATTCTAAACAAAAGGTGGGCACTTTCATTAGTTTTGTGGGTTGGGCTGGTAAAATAAATTCGTATTTTGGTTTTGGTTGTATTTTTGGTTGTCAAATATATGTGCAATTTTGGTTTTGGTTCTGTTTTTTGATACATTTTGCAACTTTATTTGTTCATTTTGCAATAAACACATGTTTAGATTTGACAATATGCTTCTAGTGAAACGTAAAAAAATGAAGGTAAAAGTCGCGGGGGTAGGCAGTTTATTCAAGTGTGAAAAGTAAGTCATAAGTGCATGTATACTTGTGTGAATGCAACTTTTCACAAAAATTCATAGTTTTCATTACCACCATCTTGCTATCTTGGATGTGTCTTAGCTGGTTACAGCGCACTTCCTAGCATTCAGGAAATTTTCCATTTGAATCTCAACATTGATTCATTTTTCATGTACATTTAATGGAATGGAATACAATGGAATATTTTACAAAATGTGTCAATTCTATTGGTCAAAGCATATTTGTATAGCATTGGTGCTATGTTTCAACACTGGAAAAAATATTAATTGGTCCCCTTTGATTAACGGTGTATTCCGAACAAAAAGTGGGCACTTTCATTAGTTTTGTGGGTTGGGCTGGTAAAATAAATTCGTATTTTGGTTTTGGTTGTATTTTTGGTTGTCAAATATATGTGCAATTTTGGTTTTGGTTCTGTTTTTTTAAAGCACAATTTGTTCGTTTTAGATGTTTGATTTTCCTAAGTCATGGGGAAAAAATAGGGAAGAAAATGCTAAAATAGCGTAACAAATAATTAAAAAGGCTAACACGAAGTGTAAGATCATAAAAACAGTTCAGAAACGAAAAAATATAACGGAAAAACTTGAAATAAATAAAAATGATAGGGTGAGAAACCCCTGGAGGTAAAAACTTGGCATAGGGCTCTAATTTTGGTGCTAAAAAATATTTGAGTTTTGACTTTAAAAATCTTAAGGGTTTAGGTTTTGTATTTGGTTTTGGAACTTAAGCTTCTTGAAGGTTCTGGATTCACACACCCAGTTTCACCCATCTCTATTGGGAACCAGTGGCCAAAAAGTGTCTTTTTTTTTTTTTTTGTAAATATTTTTCCTTTATTGGTGTCATACATCGCAGGGGTACATAATACCGACACTGGCTCACATGCCAACTTGTAAATACGGCGCAGTACATGTACATGGCATAGAAGAGGTAAATGACACACAATAAACCCTTTTTCCTTCTTTCAATAGTGAAAAAGAGAGGGGGAGACGAAATAAAGGTGGATAGTTGGGAACGACTTCGGGAAGAGAGGGGGGAGGGGGTTAGGGTTCGTCGGCCGTAGGGGGGGGGGAGGAGTAGCTGAGGGGTTTATGTGGGGGTTGATAGTCCTATCCAGGGTTCCCAGGTAGAGTAAAATTGTGGGGTTTTTTGCTTTAACATTGCCGTCAGTTTTTCCATGCTCATAATTCCGTCTATTCTTGTAATCACAGTTCTTCTGGAGGGGGCTTTAATTTTCTTCCATGCCGCCGCGACACAGCATCTCGCAGCTGTCAGTATTGCTGCCGCGAGTCTGGCCGCCGGGGCAGGGAGGTCGTCAATTGGTTTTCCCAGCACGTAGGTCAGCGGGTCCAGGGGTATTTCTATATCCAGGGTCTCGGTCAGGAGGCCCTGGATCCGGGACCAGAATCTTTGGATCTCCGGACATGTCCACCAAATATGGGGCATGTCCCCCCTTTGACCACAACCTCTCCAGCATTCGTCTGAAGTGCCTGGGTAGATTTGGCTCAGTCTACTCGGGGTCAGGTACCAGTGGAATAATATTTTATAGATGTTTTCTTTTGTGACGGAACAAATTGAGGTTTTGGTGGCTGCCTCCCAAATATCCTCCCAATCCTCAAGGTCCAAGTTGGTGTTTAGGTCTTCATTCCATTTCTGCATATATAGGTGGTTAGGGGGGGGCTGAGATGCTTCGAGCGTTTTATAAATCTCTGAAATGAGGCCCTTTTGGTATTCGCCTTTGAGGCAGAGGGTCTCGAATCTAGAACGCGGCGGGAACTTGAGAGTAGGGGACTGGGTTCTTAGGAAATGTCGGATCTGAAGGTATTGGAAAATGGGCAAGTTGGGGGACGTGAATGTGGTTCTTAATTCCGGAAGGGACATGGCCTCGTCTTTTTCCAGCAAATCCGCAACCACTCTGATGTTTAAGCCTTGAAATTGGCTGAATTGGGATCGGGCGCATCCGGGTGGGAAGTCCGGGTTCCCGAATAAGGGGGTCAGTTGAGAGGGGGTTGAAGCTAGGCCATATTTCCCTTTGGTTTTTAACCATGTCGACCTCGTGCATCTCATTGCCCCGAGACCAAGTCTCAGCGATTTCCTGTTTTTGAGAGCTGGGGACCACAGTAGGGTCGGAAGGGGGTTCGGGAAAGCATGGTGTGTCTCGATCTCCAGCCAGCAATTGGTGGCGGGGGAACTGTTCCATACTACCGCCTGCCTCAGTTGGGCCGAAAGGTAGTATCGGAGTATGTCCGGGGCCCCCAGGCCCCCCCTCGACCTCGAGGCTAATAGGACCGATCGTGGGACCCTGGCTCTACGTTGTTGCCATATAAATCTTAAGATATGGGCCTGAATATTCCTCAGTTCTGCTAGTGGGACAGGGACGGGGAGGGTCTGAAAGAAGTAGAGCAGGCGGGGTAGAATGTTCGAAAAGGAAAAAAGGGGGAGCAAAGGATTAGATGGACCTATATTAACATTACTAAGATGACCTCATAGCATATCTAGCTGTTTAATAAAGGTGGGGTGACGAAATGACAGTATATGGTAATCCAATACTCACACGGCCCTGTGTGAGCACATGTGTGTAAGGGTATCTTGTTCCTGGTATCCACTTCTTAGCCCAAATGTTGTTCAGATGGAAGGGGGGGGTTTTAGAAAAAATAATAATAATACACTACTTACACGGCCATGTGTAAGCTCAATCCTGGGAGAGAATAATGTGGGGTTGTCTGATGGACCCGTCCGTGGTACTTCCCGTGGCAACGTATAATCAGCTGCTTGCGGGCAAAGTAATTGCTGGCGGTTCCCCTTCCCTCACACGTTCCAATCCTCCCCCCTCCCCGATTCAGGAAACGGGGATGCGTGGGGTAAAATGATAGCAGGGCGTCAGTTACAGTCTTCAATTAAATGAGCGTTTTATTAAACATTTAAACAGAACAAAAGACTCACAGATTATTGTTTAGAGCACCCCGTGGCACTCCGATCAGCGTGGCTGCAGGTCGCCTTCCAGCTGCGCTGTCTTCCGTATCCGGATTCAGAAGTGATGGAAACTTTTAAATGTTTAATAAAACGCTCATTTAATTGAAGACTGTAACTGACGCCCTGCTATCATTTTACCCCACGCATCCCCGTTTCCTGAATCGGGGAGGGGGGAGGATTGGAACGTGTGAGGGAAGGGGAACCGCCAGCAATTACTTTGCCCGCAAGCAGCTGATTATACGTTGCCACGGGAAGTACCACGGACGGGTCCATCAGACAACCCCACATTATTCTCTCCCAGGATTGAGCTTACACATGGCCGTGTAAGTAGTGTATTATTATTATTTTTTCTAAAACCCCCCCCTTCCATCTGAACAACATTTGGGCTAAGAAGTGGATACCAGGAACAAGATACCCTTACACACATGTGCTCACACAGGGCCGTGTGAGTATTGGATTACCATATACTGTCATTTCGTCACCCCACCTTTATTAAACAGCTAGATATGCTATGAGGTCATCTTAGTAATGTTAATATAGGTCCATCTAATCCTTTGCTCCCCCTTTTTTCCTTTTCGTTCTCCTATACCTTGAGGGTTTGGATACCCCTCTCTGGGGTCGAGCAGAGGAATTCATCGCAAGCCACGGATTGCACTGTGAAAGACTACATCCATTGGTTTTGGGATAAGTATTTTACTTTATTCTCTACCCTGTACTAATACCTTAAGGTAAGCGCCCGGTTTTTTGCCTGCATTTCACCTACATTTGTTCCTTTGGGGTAGAATGTTCATTTTGGTGGATACTATCCTTCCGAACCAGGAGATCTGGTGGGATAGCCAGGTCTCAAGATCTTTTAAGATCTGGCGGAAGAGGGGGGGGTAGTTAATTTGATACAGCGAGTTATATGAACTTGCTATTTTGATTCCGAGGTATTTGATGTGGGAGGTGTTCCATTTATATTTAAATTTCTGTTGTAGGGCTGACCATACGGGGTTCGGGAGGGAGATGCTAAGCGCCTCTGACTTGTCAGTATTGACTTTATAGTCTGATAGTTGGCCAAATTCGTCAAGGAGTTTTTCTAAGTTAGGGAGGGAGGTGAGGGGGTCTGACAGAGTGAGAATTATGTCATCGGCGAACAGGGATATTTTGTATTCCCTGTCTCCGATTGGGATACCTTTAATAGTGGGTTCAGTTCGAATTCGGGCGGCCAGGGGCTCTATGGATAAGGCGAAGAGTAAAGGGGAGAGGGGGCAGCCTTGTCTGGTGCCGTTTTGTATTTTTATTGGGTTGGAGCGGCCTCCTGGGAGTTTTAGTAGGGCTGTTGGATTAGTATAGAGGGCCCGGACGCCGGCAAGAAATGGTCCGGAGAAGCCGAATTGGCGCATCGTTTGGTCTAGATAGGACCATCTGATGCGGTCAAAGGCTTTCTCTGCGTCGAGACTTAGTATCAGGGCCTGGGATTGTTTGAGGTGCACGTGGTCTATAATATCAATCATTTTGCGGGTGTTGTCAGAGGCCTGTCTTCCTGACACAAATCCCACCTGGTCTATATGAATTAGCCTTGGGAGAATAGGATTCAGCCTGTTTGCTAGGATTTTGCTGAAAAGTTTGAGGTCAGAGTTTAAGAGGGATATTGGGCGGTAGCTGCCGCATTGAAGGGGGTCTCTGCCCTCTTTATGTATAATAGCCAGATTGGCTGCCGACATAGTGTCTGGGATCTGTTGGTCTTGCATAAAGGAGTTGTACATTTCTAGGAGGTGGGGGGATAGGGGGCCTACAAATTTTTTATAGTACCCGTTGGAAAATCCGTCGGGTCCGGGTGTTTTAGCTAATTTAAGTGAGGATATCGCTTTTTTTAGTTCCTCTAGAGTTATTTTCTTGTTTAAGAACTCGAGTTCTTCCTGAGTGAGGGATGGGAGGTTGCATTTGGTTAGATAGTCGGATGTATTTTTGGCGGTATCTTTTGGCATGCTAGTTGGGTGGAGATTGTAAAGATCTGTGTAGAATTCTGCGAACTCATTCG
>NC_134501.1:29948621-30058471 GCF_040206685.1 Ascaphus truei | reverse complement strand
AGCCCCTGTCCCTGAATTATTCCCATGTCAGGGTTGGTTCGTGCGTCGGGTTGAGTATGTGGGGGGTAGTCCTTAGTGGTCCCACAAGGGAGGTGGGGGGGGAGGGGGAAGGGGGGGGGTGGGGGGGGTGGGGGGGAGGGAGAGGGGGTGGGTGGGAGGGGGGGGGTGGGAGGGGGAAGGGGGGGGTGGGGGGGAGGGAGAGGGGGGGAGGGGATAGGGGGGGGAGGGGGGGGAGGGGGGGTGTGAGGGAGAGGGGGGGGGGAGGGGATAGGGGGGGGGCGGGGGGCATCTGGTGAGGTAGGGGGGGGGGGGGTATCTGGGGATAGGGTGGGGGCGGGAGGGGGGGGGGCGTGCGGAGTACACATAGGTAGCATATAGATTAAACCTTGCTCTCGGGGAGAGTCCCAGTCTATGGCTGAGGCTTCCCTTGTACTCTGCTATTGTCAAATTGCAACAATGGAACACCTTTAAACATTGGCTTATAACAGTGTAGGCTCCCCTGGAGGGGACAAGGGGGGGGCTAGCATATAGTATACACATAGTTAGCAGGGGGTTAAAACCTTGTTCTCGGGGGGAGTTCTCATCATAAGCCTAGGTTTCCCTTGTGTTTTGCTGTTATCAACTGCTCATTGGGATGCGTTCAAACATTGGTATATAGCACTACAGTTTGGCATAACATAGATCGTTTCTTCTCTGGGGGGGGGGGGAGGGGGGCATACTGGGGCAGGGGAGGGGGGGGAGGGGGAGCACATGGTATACCAGAGTTCAGTAAGGAATTTAAACATTGCACTCAGACGGAAACACGTTCTTAGGGCGAGAGATCCCTTACATAGCACCATTTTAGATTAGAACATCAATAGTTATTTATACATTGGCATATATCTATACACATTGGGTAAACATAGTCCGGATCTCTGATCTTGTGGGGGGGGGGCAGGTCAGGGAGGGGGGGGGGGAAGCTGTCCGCGGCAGGGAGGGGGGCGGGGAAAACTTTTGGGGGGCAGTTTAACTTGGTGTTTACTTTGACTAGTGGAGGGGAGGGTAGGAAGAGAAAAAAATGGGGGGGGGGGAGGAGGGGGGGACATCTGGCTTATTCGAGTGTTTGGGACTTGCCTCTGAGGGGGGCTTAGTTTTGGTCTGGGGGGGTGTTTGGAGGTGAATAGCTGTGGCTTTTATAGTGTGTCAGCTGTTGTGAAGTGGGCTGAGGTAACCAGTGCGACACCGGATCCGATCCGGGGGGGGAGGGGTAGGGGGAGGTGGGGGGGGAATGTATGGGGAGGAGAGGGGTGGGGGGGGGATTGAGGGGGGGGGGCAGGGGGATTCAGGGGGGGGGGGCATACACTTGCGGGTTCAATTGGGGGGCCTTATGACTCTGGGGGTGAGCTCCGGTAGGGGTGCTCAGTTGATTCAAGGCCTTGGACATATGTATTTTTCGGATTGACAGCAAGGGGGGAGAGGTGGGGGGGTAGTTCGGGGGGAGCGCGGTAGGCTGGAGAAGTGGGGCTTTCTTTGGGGGATATCGGGGTACAACATCTTTGCCATAAGGATGGGAGAGGGGAGAGGGGGGGGGGGAGGATTTTTGTTCATACAACCTGCCACTTGCGGGAAGGGAGGGGGGGGTGGAGGTTGCTCTCGGGGGCGGATCACGGGGTGCTGAGTCCATATATGGGGTCTCCGGGCCTGATGTCCTGGTGTGTGGGCTCATTAGGTTGGGGATCTTGGGCATCTCTTGACCATCGGGAGCGTCAACCGGGCATGCTTATGGGGGAGAGCAGCAGCAGGTCCGCGGCTCTGGTGTCTGTGTCTCTGATGGTGCAGCTCCGGAGCACGTGAGTGACTCGATAGGACCGCGCCCGGAGAGGAGCAGCTTGGTTGCCGATTCCTCTTGTTGCTGCCCGAGACACCCCGAGCGGGGTCCCGGTTCCCCTCGGTCTCAAGTGGGGGCGGTGAAGGTAAGTGGGCATTTAACGTGTGTGGGGGGGGGGAGGAGGGGAGGGCTAGGGGGGGGGAGGGGAGGGCTAGGGGGGGGGGAGGGGGGGAGGAATATGGGGAGGTAATGGCAAAGGGAGGGGGGGGGATAGGAGGGGGGGATAGGAGGGGGGGTGGGGAATTGGGGGGGGAGGGAAGGGGAAGGTAATTTCGTGGGATGTAGTCTAGGGGGATTCGGGGCCAGGGGAATATTTTGTTTATTGCGGATTCTTATGCTGGGTGTATACTGTGGTCTTTAGGGCCTCTGGGACTGCGTGGGATGACTGCAGGGGCCGCGTGTGGTTTCCTTGGGCCTCACAACTAGCTGGCTCATCGGGGTTCACCGGAGGCGTTGGCTCGCCAATCTTTCCGACGTGCGGGGGGCTTCTTGGAGGGTCGTCTCCGGCGTCTCCTCAGTGCTGGGGCGGTTGCTCTTCTGCGGTGGGAGAGGGATTCCTAACGCTTTCAGGAAGTTCTTGGCGTCTTCAGGGGTTGTTACTGTGTGGTGGCGGCCATTGCGCAGAACCACTAGTTTGAAGGGGAATCCCCAGCGGTACTTTACCCCCTGGTCCCTGAGGTAGGAGGTGAGTGGGCGCAGTGCGTTTCTTTTATTTATTGTTAATTGGGAGAGATCGTTATAGAGTTGAATTTGCACTCCATCCATAGTCACAGTCCTCACTTCTCTAGCCGCTGACATGATGCGGTCTTTAGCAGAGTATGCGTGCATTCTCAGCACCACATCTCTGTGACGGTTTGGGTCCGCTGATTTCTGGGCCAGGGCTCTGTGGGCGCGATCTGTGTGTAGGTCATGTTCTGAGAGATCAGGGACAAGTTGCAGGAAGAGTCTGCGGAGGTATGGTTGGAGTTCTTCATGGGTGATGGATTCAGGTATGTTTTTGAGGCGGATGTTCTGCCTCCGCTCCCTGTTCTCCATGTCTTCTAGTTTGTCTTGTATGTGTCGGATCGCCTCTCCGCATCTCAGTACTTCCTCGTGGGTCTCAGCATGTTCGTTTGAGATTCCCTCCATCTTCACCTCCAGATCTTCCGTCCGCTCCGTCAGCGCTTCCACCTCTGCCCGGATGGTTTGGAGGGCCTTTTCCGTGTCTTCCTGTACTCCCCTCCTCATTTTAGTAATTAGAGCATCAAAAAAGTCTTTATTTAGGACGGGGGGGTCCGAGTCAGTCGGGCTGTGTCGGCCGCTGCGCGCCTCGTGCTCTGGATCTTCTCCGGCGCCATCTTGCTCCTCGGGACTGATCTCAGCCTGGCGTTGCGCCGGAGAGAAGAACTTGGTGACAGGGCATTGGTTTTTCCTCTGCGGTTTCCCTGCCATCTCTCCGGTGCTTATTCCTGGTGTGGGGTCAATTTTCGGGGGGTTTGGGATGTAGAATCAGCTTATTCTAGTGTATATATTGGTGAGGGTGCCGGGAGCTCCTCCACTAGCAGACCATCGGCAGTGACGTCACCGGAAGTCCCCCCCAGGGAAATGCTAAAATAGCGTAACAAATAATTAAAAAGGCTAACACGAAGTGTAAGATCATAAAAACAGTTCAGAAACGAAAAAATATAACGGAAAAACTTGAAATAAATAAAAATGATAGGGTGAGAAACCCCTGGAGGTAAAAACTTGGCATAGGGCTCTAATTTTGGTGCTCAAAAATATTTGAGTTTTGACTTTAAAAATCTTAAGGGTTTAGGTTTTGTATTTGGTTTTGGAACTTAAGCTTCTTGAAGGTTCTGGATTCACACACCCAGTTTCACCCATCTCTATTGGGAACCAGTGGCCAAAAAGTGTCTTTTTATATATCTATTTTAATGTATTATATTCATTTTGATCATTTGTTGGGGTTTATTTTTACATGTTGGAAAACCTTCATATTACTTGGAAAATGTATGTAGATGCAATGAGGAAGAAACACTCCGCCATATAACACTTTCTGATACCGAGATGCAATAATAGATCAATAATGTATGCATGGAATTAGGTGTATTCGGTTATGTGTTACCAGCTTTCTTCACATGGGCTCTGTGGCGCAATGGATAGCGCATTGGACTTCTAGGTGGTTGAGATATTCAAAGGTTGTGGGTTCGAGTCCCACCAGAGTCGAATCTGTAATGCATTACGTGGACATTTTATAAATTTTGCAACTTTATTTGTTCATTTTGCAATAAACACATGTTTAGATTTGACAATATACTACTAGTGAAACGTAAAAAAATGAAAGTAAAAGTCGCGGGGGTAGGCAGTTTATTCAAGTGTGAAAAGTAAGTCATAAGTGCATGTATACTTGTGTGAATGCAACTTTTCACAAAAATTCATAGTTTTCATTACCACCATCTTGCCATCTTGGATGTGTCTTAGCTGGTTACAGCGCACTTCCTAGCATTCAGGAAATTTTCCATTTGAATCTCAACATTGATTCATTTTTCATGTACATTTAATGGAATGGAATACAATGGAATATTTTACAAAATGTGTCAATTCTATTGGTCAAAGCATATTTGTATAGCATTGGTGCTATGTTTCAACACTGGAAAAAATATTAATTGGTCCCCTTTGATTAACGGTGTATTCTGAACAAAAAGTGGGCACTTTCATCAGTTTTGTGGGTTGGGCTGGTAAAATAAATTCGTATTTTGGTTTTGGTTGTATTTTTGGTTGTCAAATATATGTGCAATTTTGGTTTTGGTTCTGTTTTTTTAAAGCACAATTTGTTCGTTTTAGATGTTTGATTTTCCTAAGTCATGGGGAAAAAATAGGGAAGAAAATGCTAAAATAGCGTAACAAATAATTAAAAAGGCTAACACGAAGTGTAAGATCACAAAAACAGTTCAGAAACGAAAAAATATAACGGAAAAACTTGAAATAAATAAAAATGATAGGGTGAGAAACCCCTGGAGGTAAAAACTTGGCATAGGGCTCTAATTTTGGTGCTAAAAAATATTTTGGTTTTGACTTTAAAAATCTTAAGGGTTTAGGTTTTGTATTTGGTTTTGGAACTTAAGCTTCTTGAAGGTTCTGGATTCACACACCCAGTTTCACCCATCTCTATTTGGAACCAGTGGCCAAAAAGTGTCTTTTTATATATCTATTTTAATGTATTATATTCATTTTGATCATTTGTTGGGGTTCATTTTTACATGTTGGAAAACCTTCATATTACTTGGAAAATGTATGTAGTTGCAATGAGGAAGAAACACTCCGCCATATAACACTTTCTGATACCGAGATGCAATAATAGATCAATAATGTATGCATGGAATTAGGTGTATTCGGTTATGTGTTACCAGCTTTCCTCACATGGGCTCTGTGGCGCAATGGATAGCGCATTGGACTTCTAGGTGGTTGAGATGTTCAAAGGTTGTGGGTCCGAGTCCCACCAGAGTCGAATCTATAATGCATTACATGGACATTTTATACATTTTGCAACTTTATTTGTTGATTTTGCAATAAACACATGTTTAGATTTGACAATATGCTACTAGTGAAACGTAAAAAAATGAAGGTAAAAGTCGCGGGGGTAGGCAGTTTATTCAAGTGTGAAAAGTAAGTCATAAATGCATGTATACTTGTGTGAATGCAACTTTTCACAAAAATTCATAGTTTTCATTACCACCATCTTGCCATCTTGGATGTGTCTTAGCTGGTTACAGCGTACTTCCTAGCATTCAGGAAATTTTCCATTTGAATCTCAACATTGATTCATTTTTCATGTACATTTAATGGAATGGAATACAATGGAATATTTTACAAAATGTGTCACTTCTATTGTCAAAGCATATTTGTATAGCATTGGTGCTATGTTTCAATACTGGAAAAAATATTAATTGGTCCCTTTTGATTAACGGTGTATTCTGAACAAAAGGTGGGCACTTTCATTAGTTTTGTGGGTTGGGCTGGTAAAATAAATTCGTATTTTGGTTTTTGTTGTATTTTTGGTTGTCAAATATATGTGCAATTTTGGTTTTGGTGCTGTTTTTTTAAAGCACAATTTGTTCGTTTTAGAGGTTTGATTTTCCTAAGTCATGGGGAAAAAAAAGGGAAGAAAATGCTAAAATAGCGTAACAAATAATTAAAAAGGCTAACACGAAGTGTAAGATCATAAAAACAGTTCAGAAATGAAAAAAAATAACGGAAAAACTTGAAATAAATAAAAATGATAGGGTGAGAAACCCCTGGAGGTAAAAATTTGACATAGGGCTCTAATTTTGGTGCTAAAAAATATTTGGGTTTTGACTTTAAAAATCTTAAGGGTTTAGGTTTTGTATTTGGTTTTGGAACTTAAGCTTCTTGAAGGTTCTGGATTCACACACCCAGTTTCACCCATCTCTATTGGGAACCAGTGGCCAAAAAGTGTCTTTTTATATATCTATTTTAATGTATTATATTCATTTTGATCATTTGTTGGGGTTCATTTTTACATGTTGGAAAACCTTCATATTACTTGGAAAATGTATGTAGTTGCAATGAGGAAGAAACACTCCGCCATATAACACTTTCTGATACCGAGATGCAATAATAGATCAATAATGTATGCATGGAATTGGGTGTTTTCGGTTATGTGTTACCAGCTTTCTTCACATGGGCTCTGTGGCGCAATGGATAGCGCATTGGACTTCTAGGTGGTTGAGATATTCAAAGGTTGTGGGTTCGAGTCCCACCAGAGTCGAATCTGTAATGCATCACGTGGACATTTTATACTTTTTGCAACTTTATTTGTTCATTTTGCAATAAACACATGTTTAGATTTGACAATATGCTACTAGTGAAACGTATAAAAATTAAGGTAAAAGTCGCGGGGGTAGGCAGTTTATTCAAGTGTGAAAAGTAAGTCATAAATGCATGTATACTTGTGTGAATGCAACTTTTCACAAAAATTCATAGTTTTCATTACCACCATCTTGCCATCTTGGATGTGTCTTAGCTGGTTACAGCGCACTTCCTAGCATTCAGGAAATTTTCCATTTGAATCTCAACATTGATTCATTTTTCATGTACATTTAATGGAATGGAATACAATGGAATATTTTACAAAATGTGTCAATTCTATTGGTCAAAGCATATTTGTATAGCATTGGTGCTATGTTTCAATACTGGAAAAAATATTAATTGGTCCCCTTTGATTAACGGTGTATTCTGAACAAAAGGTGGGCACTTTCATTAGTTTTGTGGGTTGGGCTGGTAAAATAAATTCGTATTTTGGTTTTGGTTGTATTTTTGGTTGTCAACTATATGTGCAATTTTGGTTTTGGTTCTGTTTTTTTAAAGCACAATTTGTTCGTTTTAGAGGTTTGATTTTCCTAAGTCATGGGGAAAAAAAAGGGAAGAAAATGCTAAAATAGCGTAACAAATAATTAAAAAGGCTAACACGAAGTGTAAGATCATAAAAACAGTTCAGAAACGAAAAAAAATAACGGAAAAACTTGAAATAAATAAAAATGATAGGGTGAGAAACCCCTGGAGGTAAAAATTTGACATAGGGCTCTAATTTTGGTGCTAAAAAATATTTGGGTTTTGACTTTAAAAATCTTAAGGGTTTAGGTTTTGTATTTGGTTTTGGAACTTAAGCTTCTTGAAGGTTCTGGATTCACACACCCAGTTTCACCCATCTCTATTGGGAACCAGTGGCCAAAAAGTGTCTTTTTATATATCTATTTTAATGTATTATATTCATTTTGATCATTTTTTGGGGTTCATTTTTACATGTTGGAAAACCTTCATATTACTTGGAAAATGTATGTAGTTGCAATGAGGAAGAAACACTCCGCCATATAACACTTTCTGATACCGAGATGCAATAATAGATCAATAATGTATGCATGGAATTGGGTGTTTTCGGTTATGTGTTACCAGCTTTCTTCACATGGGCTCTGTGGCGCAATGGATAGCGCATTGGACTTCTAGGTGTTTGAGATATTCAAAGGTTGTGGGTTCGAGTCCCACCAGAGTCGAATCTGTAATGCATCACGTGGACATTTTATACATTTTGCAACTTTATTTGTTCATTTTGCAATAAACACATGTTTAGATTTGACAATATGCTACTAGTGAAACGTAAAAAAATGAAGGTAAAAGTCGCGGGGGTAGGCAGTTTATTCAAGTGTGAAAAGTAAGTCATAAGTGCATGTATACTTGTGTGAATGCAACTTTTCACAAAAATTCATAGTTTTCATTACCACCATCTTGCTATCTTGGATGTGTCTTAGCTGGTTACAGCGTACTTCCTAGCATTCAGGAAATTTTCCATTTGAATCTCAACATTGATTCATTTTTCATGTACATTTAATGGAATGGAATACAATGGAATATTTTACAAAATGTGTCAATTCTATTGGTCAAAGCATATTTGTATAGCATTGGTGCTATGTTTCAACACTGGAAAAAATATTAATTGGTCCCCTTTGATTAACGGTGTATTCTGAACAAAAAGTGGGCACTTTCATTAGTTTTGTGGGTTGGGCTGGTAAAATAAATTCGTATTTTGGTTTTGGTTGTATTTTTGGTTGTCAAATATATGTGCAATTTTGGTTTTGGTTCTGTTTTTTTAAAGCACAATTTGTTCGTTTTAGATGTTTGATTTTCCTAAGTCATGGGGAAAAAATAGGGAAGAAAATGCTAAAATAGCGTAACAAATAATTAAAAAGGCTAACACGAAGTGTAAGATCATAAAAACAGTTCAGAAACGAAAAAATATAACGGAAAAACTTGAAATAAATAAAAATGATAGGGTGAGAAACCCCTGGAGGTAAAAACTTGGCATAGGGCTCTAATTTTGGTGCTAAAAAATATTTGGGTTTTGACTCTAAAAATCTTAAGGGTTTAGGTTTTGTATTTGGTTTTGGAACTTAAGCTTCTTGAAGGTTCTGTATTCACAAACCCAGTTTCACCCATCTCTATTGGGAACCAGTGGCCAAAAAGTGTCTTTTTATATATCTATTTTAATGTATTATATTCAATTTGATCATTTGTTGGGGTTCATTTTTACATGTTGGAAAACCTTCATATTACTTGGAAAATGTATGTAGTTGCAATGAGGAAGAAACATTCATCCATATAACACTTTCTGATACCGAGATGCAATAATAGATCAATAATGTATGCATGGAATTAGGTGTATTCGGTTATGTGTTACCAGCTTTCTTCACATGGGCTCTGTGGCGCAATGGATAGCGCATTGGACTTCTAGGTGGTTGAGATATTCAAAGGTTGTGGGTTCGAGTCCCACCAGAGTCGAATTTGTAATGCATTACGTGGACATTTTATACTTTTGCAACTTTATTTGTTGATTTTGCAATAAACACATGTTTAGATTTGACAATATGCTACTAGTGAAACGTAAAAAAATGAAGGTAAAAGTCGCGGGGGTAGGCAGTTTATTCAAGTGTGAAAAGTAAGTCATAAATGCATGTATACTTGTGTGAATGCAACTTTTCACAAAAATTCATAGTTTTCATTACCACCATCTTGCCATCTTGGATGTGTCTTAGCTGGTTACAGCGTACTTCCTAGCATTCAGGAAATTTTCCATTTGAATCTCAACATTGATTCATTTTTCATGTACATTTAATGGAATGGAATACAATGGAATATTTTACAAAATGTGTCACTTCTATTGTCAAAGCATATTTGTATAGCATTGGTGCTATGTTTCAATACTGGAAAAAATATTAATTGGTCCCTTTTGATTAACGGTGTATTCTGAACAAAAGGTGGGCACTTTCATTAGTTTTGTGGGTTGGGCTGGTAAAATAAATTCGTATTTTGGTTTTTGTTGTATTTTTGGTTGTCAAATATATGTGCAATTTTGGTTTTGGTGCTGTTTTTTTAAAGCACAATTTGTTCGTTTTAGAGGTTTGATTTTCCTAAGTCATGGGGAAAAAAAAGGGAAGAAAATGCTAAAATAGCGTAACAAATAATTAAAAAGGCTAACACGAAGTGTAAGATCATAAAAACAGTTCAGAAATGAAAAAAAATAACGGAAAAACTTGAAATAAATAAAAATGATAGGGTGAGAAACCCCTGGAGGTAAAAATTTGACATAGGGCTCTAATTTTGGTGCTAAAAAATATTTGGGTTTTGACTTTAAAAATCTTAAGGGTTTAGGTTTTGTATTTGGTTTTGGAACTTAAGCTTCTTGAAGGTTCTGGATTCACACACCCAGTTTCACCCATCTCTATTGGGAACCAGTGGCCAAAAAGTGTCTTTTTATATATCTATTTTAATGTATTATATTCATTTTGATCATTTGTTGGGGTTCATTTTTACATGTTGGAAAACCTTCATATTACTTGGAAAATGTATGTAGTTGCAATGAGGAAGAAACACTCCGCCATATAACACTTTCTGATACCGAGATGCAATAATAGATCAATAATGTATGCATGGAATTGGGTGTTTTCGGTTATGTGTTACCAGCTTTCTTCACATGGGCTCTGTGGCGCAATGGATAGCGCATTGGACTTCTAGGTGGTTGAGATATTCAAAGGTTGTGGGTTCGAGTCCCACCAGAGTCGAATCTGTAATGCATCACGTGGACATTTTATACATTTTGCAACTTTATTTGTTCATTTTGCAATAAACACATGTTTAGATTTGACAATATGCTACTAGTGAAACGTAAAAAAATGAAGGTAAAAGTCGCGGGGGTAGGCAGTTTATTCAAGTGTGAAAAGTAAGTCATAAGTGCATGTATACTTGTGTGAATGCAACTTTTCACAAAAATTCATAGTTTTCATTACCACCATCTTGCTATCTTGGATGTGTCTTAGCTTGTTACAGCGTACTTCCTAGCATTCAGGAAATTTTCCATTTGAATCTCAACATTGATTCATTTTTCATGTACATTTAATGGAATGGAATACAATGGAATATTTTACAAAATGTGTCAATTCTATTGGTCAAAGCATATTTGTATAGCATTGGTGCTATGTTTCAACACTGGAAAAAATATTAATTGGTCCCCTTTGATTAACGGTGTATTCTGAACAAAAAGTGGGCACTTTCATTAGTTTTGTGGGTTGGGCTGGTAAAATAAATTCGTATTTTGGTTTTGGTTGTATTTTTGGTTGTCAAATATATGTGCAATTTTGGTTTTGGTTCTGTTTTTTTAAAGCACAATTTGTTCGTTTTAGATGTTTGATTTTCCTAAGTCATGGGGAAAAAATAGGGAAGAAAATGCTAAAATAGCGTAACAAATAATTAAAAAGGCTAACACGAAGTGTAAGATCATAAAAACAGTTCAGAAACGAAAAAATATAACGGAAAAACTTGAAATAAATAAAAATGATAGGGTGAGAAACCCCTGGAGGTAAAAACTTGGCATAGGGCTCTAATTTTGGTGCTAAAAAATATTTGGGTTTTGACTCTAAAAATCTTAAGGGTTTAGGTTTTGTATTTGGTTTTGGAACTTAAGCTTCTTGAAGGTTCTGGATTCACAAACCCAGTTTCACCCATCTCTATTGGGAACCAGTGGCCAAAAAGTGTCTTTTTATATATCTATTTTAATGTATTATATTCAATTTGATCATTTGTTGGGGTTCATTTTTACATGTTGGAAAACCTTCATATTACTTGGAAAATGTATGTAGTTGCAATGAGGAAGAAACACTCCGCCATATAACACTTTCTGATACCGAGATGCAATAATAGATCAATATTGTATGCATGGAATTAGGTGTATTCGGTTATGTGTTACCAGCTTTCCTCACATGGGCTCTGTGGCGCAATGGATAGCGCATTGGACTTCTAGGTGGTTGAGATGTTCAAAGGTTGTGGGTTCGAGTCCCACCAGAGTCGAATCTATAATGCATTACATGGACATTTTATACATTTTGCAACTTTATTTGTTGATTTTGCAATAAACACATGTTTAGATTTGACAATATGCTACTAGTGAAACGTAAAAAAATGAAGGTAAAAGTCGCGGGGGTAGGCAGTTTATTCAAGTGTGAAAAGTAAGTCATAAATGCATGTATACTTGTGTGAATGCAACTTTTCACAAAAATTCATAGTTTTCATTACCACCATCTTGCCATCTTGGATGTGTCTTAGCTGGTTACAGCGTACTTCCTAGCATTCAGGAAATTTTCCATTTGAATCTCAACATTGATACATTTTTCATGTACATTTAATGGAATGGAATACAATGGAATATTTTACAAAATGTGTCACTTCTATTGTCAAAGCATATTTGTATAGCATTGGTGCTATGTTTCAATACTGGAAAAAATATTAATTGGTCCCTTTTGATTAACGGTGTATTCTGAACAAAAGGTGGGCACTTTCATTAGTTTTGTGGGTTGGGCTGGTAAAATAAATTCGTATTTTGGTTTTTGTTGTATTTTTGGTTGTCAAATATATGTGCAATTTTGGTTTTGGTTCTGTTTTTTTAAAGCACAATTTGTTCGTTTTAGAGGTTTGATTTTCCTAAGTCATGGGGAAAAAAAAGGGAAGAAAATGCTAAAATAGCGTAACAAATAATTAAAAAGGCTAACACGAAGTGTAAGATCATAAAAACAGTTCAGAAACGAAAAAAAATAACGGAAAAACTTGAAATAAATAAAAATGATAGGGTGAGAAACCCTTGGAGGTAAAAATTTGACATAGGGCTCTAATTTTGGTGCTAAAAAATATTTGGGTTTTGACTTTAAAAATCTTAAGGGTTTAGGTTTTGTATTTGGTTTTGGAACTTAAGCTTCTTGAAGGTTCTGGATTCACACACCCAGTTTCACCCATCTCTATTGGGAACCAGTGGCCAAAAAGTGTCTTTTTATATATCTATTTTAATGTATTATATTCATTTTGATCATTTGTTGGGGTTCATTTTTACATGTTGGAAAACCTTCATATTACTTGGAAAATGTATGTAGTTGCAATGAGGAAGAAACACTCCGCCATATAACACTTTCTGATACCGAGATGCAATAATAGATCAATAATGTATGCATGGAATTGGGTGTTTTCGGTTATGTGTTACCAGCTTTCTTCACATGGGCTCTGTGGCGCAATGGATAGCGCATTGGACTTCTAGGTGGTTGAGATATTCAAAGGTTGTGGGTTCGAGTCCCACCAGAGTCGAATCTGTAATGCATCACGTGGACATTTTATACATTTTGCAACTTTATTTGTTCATTTTGCAATAAACACATGTTTAGATTTGACAATATGCTACTAGTGAAACGTAAAAAAATTAAGGTAAAAGTCGCGGGGGTAGGCAGTTTATTCAAGTGTGAAAAGTAAGTCATAAATGCATGTATACTTGTGTGAATGCAACTTTTCACAAAAATTCATAGTTTTCATTACCACCATCTTGCCATCTTGGATGTGTCTTAGCTGGTTACAGCGCACTTCCTAGCATTCAGGAAATTTTCCATTTGAATCTCAACATTGATTCATTTTTCATGTACATTTAATGGAATGGAATACAATGGAATATTTTACAAAATGTGTCAATTCTATTGGTCAAAGCATATTTGTATAGCATTGGTGCTATGTTTCAATACTGGAAAAAATATTAATTGGTCCCCTTTGATTAACGGTGTATTCTGAACAAAAGGTGGGCACTTTCATTAGTTTTGTGGGTTGGGCTGGTAAAATAAATTCGTATTTTGGTTTTGGTTGTATTTTTGGTTGTCAACTATATGTGCAATTTTGGTTTTGGTTCTGTTTTTTTAAAGCACAATTTGTTCGTTTTAGAGGTTTGATTTTCCTAAGTCATGGGGAAAAAAAAGGGAAGAAAATGCTAAAATAGCGTAACAAATAATTAAAAAGGCTAACACGAAGTGTAAGATCATAAAAACAGTTCAGAAACGAAAAAAAATAACGGAAAAACTTGAAATAAATAAAAATGATAGGGTGAGAAACCCCTGGAGGTAAAAATTTGACATAGGGCTCTAATTTTGGTGCTAAAAAATATTTGGGTTTTGACTTTAAAAATCTTAAGGGTTTAGGTTTTGTATTTGGTTTTGGAACTTAAGCTTCTTGAAGGTTCTGGATTCACACACCCAGTTTCACCCATCTCTATTGGGAACCAGTGGCCAAAAAGTGTCTTTTTATATATCTATTTTAATGTATTATATTCATTTTGATCATTTTTTGGGGTTCATTTTTACATGTTGGAAAACCTTCATATTACTTGGAAAATGTATGTAGTTGCAATGAGGAAGAAACACTCCGCCATATAACACTTTCTGATACCGAGATGCAATAATAGATCAATAATGTATGCATGGAATTGGGTGTTTTCGGTTATGTGTTACCAGCTTTCTTCACATGGGCTCTGTGGCGCAATGGATAGCGCATTGGACTTCTAGGTGTTTGAGATATTCAAAGGTTGTGGGTTCGAGTCCCACCAGAGTCGAATCTGTAATGCATCACGTGGACATTTTATACATTTTGCAACTTTATTTGTTCATTTTGCAATAAACACATGTTTAGATTTGACAATATGCTACTAGTGAAACGTAAAAAAATGAAGGTAAAAGTCGCGGGGGTAGGCAGTTTATTCAAGTGTGAAAAGTAAGTCATAAGTGCATGTATACTTGTGTGAATGCAACTTTTCACAAAAATTCATAGTTTTCATTACCACCATCTTGCCATCTTGGATGTGTCTTAGCTGGTTACAGCGTACTTCCTAGCATTCAGGAAATTTTCCATTTGAATCTCAACATTGATTCATTTTTCATGTACATTTAATGGAATGGAATACAATGGAATATTTTACAAAATGTGTCAATTCTATTGGTCAAAGCATATTTGTATAGCATTGGTGCTATGTTTCAACACTGGAAAAAATATTAATTGGTCCCCTTTGATTAACGGTGTATTCTGAACAAAAAGTGGGCACTTTCATTAGTTTTGTGGGTTGGGCTGGTAAAATAAATTCGTATTTTGGTTTTGGTTGTATTTTTGGTTGTCAAATATATGTGCAATTTTGGTTTTGGTTCTGTTTTTTTAAAGCACAATTTGTTCGTTTTAGATGTTTGATTTTCCTAAGTCATGGGGAAAAAATAGGGAAGAAAATGCTAAAATAGCGTAACAAATAATTAAAAAGGCTAACACGAAGTGTAAGATCATAAAAACAGTTCAGAAACGAAAAAATATAACGGAAAAACTTGAAATAAATAAAAATGATAGGGTGAGAAACCCCTGGAGGTAAAAACTTGGCATAGGGCTCTAATTTTGGTGCTAAAAAATATTTGGGTTTTGACTCTAAAAATCTTAAGGGTTTAGGTTTTGTATTTGGTTTTGGAACTTAAGCTTCTTGAAGGTTCTGTATTCACAAACCCAGTTTCACCCATCTCTATTGGGAACCAGTGGCCAAAAAGTGTCTTTTTATATATCTATTTTAATGTATTATATTCAATTTGATCATTTGTTGGGGTTCATTTTTACATGTTGGAAAACCTTCATATTACTTGGAAAATGTATGTAGTTGCAATGAGGAAGAAACACTCAGCCATATAACACTTTCTGATACCGAGATGCAATAATAGATCAATAATGTATGCATGGAATTAGGTGTATTCGGTTATGTGTTACCAGCTTTCTTCACATGGGCTCTGTGGCGCAATGGATAGCGCATTGGACTTCTAGGTGGTTGAGATATTCAAAGGTTGTGGGTTCGAGTCCCACCAGAGTCGAATTTGTAATGCATTACGTGGACATTTTATACTTTTGCAACTTTATTTGTTGATTTTGCAATAAACACATGTTTAGATTTGACAATATGCTACTAGTGAAACGTAAAAAAATGAAGGTAAAAGTCGCGGGGGTAGGCAGTTTATTCAAGTGTGAAAAGTAAGTCATAAATGCATGTATACTTGTGTGAATGCAACTTTTCACAAAAATTCATAGTTTTCATTACCACCATCTTGCCATCTTGGATGTGTCTTAGCTGGTTACAGCGCACTTCCTAGCATTCAGGAAATTTTCCATTTGAATCTCAACATTGATTCATTTTTCATGTACATTTAATGGAATGGAATACAATGGAATATTTTACAAAATGTGTCACTTCTATTGGTCAAAGCATATTTGTATAGCATTGGTGCTATGTTTCAATACTGGAAAAAATATTAATTGGTCCCCTTTGATTAACGGTGTATTCTGAACAAAAGGTGGGCACTTTCATTAGTTTTGTGGGTTGGGCTGGTAAAATAAATTCGTATTTTGGTTTTTGTTGTATTTTTGGTTGTCAAATATATGTGCAATTTTGGTTTTGGTTCTGTTTTTTTAAAGCACAATTTGTTCGTTTTAGATGTTTGATTTTCCTAAGTCATGGGGAAAAAAAAGGGAAGAAAATGCTAAAATAGCGTAACAAATAATTAAAAAGGCTAACACGAAGTGTAAGATCATAAAAACAGTTCAGAAACGAAAAAATATAACGGAAAAACTTGAAATAAATAAAAATGATAGGGTGAGAAACCCCTGGAGGTAAAAACTTGGCATAGGGCTCTAATTTTGGTGCTAAAAAATATTTGGGTTTTGACTCTAAAAATCTTAAGGGTTTAGGTTTTGTATTTGGTTTTGGAACTTAAGCTTCTTGAAGGTTCTGGATTCACACACCCAGTTTCACCCATCTCTATTGGGAACCAGTGGCCAAAAAGTGTCTTTTTATATATCTATTTTAATGTATTATATTCATTTTGATCATTTGTTGGGGTTCATTTTTACATGTTGGAAAACCTTCATATCACTTGGAAAATGTATGTAGTTGCAATGAGGAAGAAACACTCAGCCATATAACACTTTCTGATACCGAGATGCAATAATAGATCAATAATGTATGCATGGAATTAGGTGTATTTGGTTATGTGTTACCAGCTTTCTTCACATGGGCTCTGTGGCGCAATGGATAGCGCATTGGACTTCTAGGTGGTTGAGATATTCAAAGGTTGTGGGTTCGAGTCCCACCAGAGTCGAATTTGTAATGCATTACGTGGACATTTTATACTTTTGCAACTTTATTTGTTGATTTTGCAATAAACACATGTTTAGATTTGACAATATGCTACTAGTGAAACGTAAAAAAATGAAGGTAAAAGTCGCGGGGGTAGGCAGTTTATTCAAGTGTGAAAAGTAAGTCATAAATGCATGTATACTTGTGTGAATGCAACTTTTCACAAAAATTCATAGTTTTCATTACCACCATCTTGCCATCTTGGATGTGTCTTAGCTGGTTACAGCGCACTTCCTAGCATTCAGGAAATTTTCCATTTGAATCTCAACATTGATTCATTTTTCATGTACATTTAATGGAATGGAATACAATGGAATATTTTACAAAATGTGTCACTTCTATTGGTCAAAGCATATTTGTATAGCATTGGTGCTATGTTTCAATACTGGAAAAAATATTAATTGGTCCCCTTTGATTAACGGTGTATTCTGAACAAAAGGTGGGCACTTTCATTAGTTTTGTGGGTTGGGCTGGTAAAATAAATTCGTATTTTGGTTTTGGTTGTATTTTTGGTTGTCAAATATATGTGCAATTTTGGTTTTGGTTCTGTTTTTTTAAAGCACAATTTGTTCGTTTTAGATGTTTGATTTTCCTAAGTCATGGGGAAAAAATAGGGAAGAAAATGCTAAAATAGCGTAACAAATAATTAAAAAGGCTAACACGAAGTGTAAGATCATAAAAACAGTTCAGAAACGAAAAAATATAACGGAAAAACTTGAAATAAATAAAAATGATAGGGTGAGAAACCCCTGGAGGTAAAAACTTGGCATAGGGCTCTAATTTTGGTGCTAAAAAATATTTGGGTTTTGACTCTAAAAATCTTAAGGGTTTAGGTTTTGTATTTGGTTTTGGAACTTAAGCTTCTTGAAGGTTCTGGATTCACACACCCAGTTTCACCCATCTCTATTGGGAACCAGTGGCCAAAAAGTGTCTTTTTATATATCTATTTTAATGTATTATATTCATTTTGATCATTTGTTGGGGTTCATTTTTACATGTTGGAAAACCTTCATATCACTTGGAAAATGTATGTAGTTGCAATGAGGAAGAAACACTCAGCCATATAACACTTTCTGATACCGAGATGCAATAATAGATCAATAATGTATGAATGAAATTAGGTGTATTCGGTTATGTGTTACCAGCTTTCTTCACATGGGCTCTGTGGCGCAATGGATAGCGCATTGGACTTCTAGGTGGTTGAGATATTCAAAGGTTGTGGGTTCGAGTCCCACCAGAGTCGAATTTGTAATGCATTACGTGGACATTTTATACTTTTGCAACTTTATTTGTTGATTTTGCAATAAACACATGTTTAGATTTGACAATATGCTACTAGTGAAACGTAAAAAAATGAAGGTAAAAGTCGCGGGGGTAGGCAGTTTATTCAAGTGTGAAAAGTAAGTCATAAATGCATGTATACTTGTGTGAATGCAACTTTTCACAAAAATTCATAGTTTTCATTACCACCATCTTGCCATCTTGGATGTGTCTTAGCTGGTTACAGCGCACTTCCTAGCATTCAGGAAATTTTCCATTTGAATCTCAACATTGATTCATTTTTCATGTACATTTAATGGAATGGAATATTTTACAAAATGTGTCAATTCTATTGGTCAAAGCATATTTGTATAGCATTGGTGCTATGTTTCAATACTGGAAAAAATATTAATTGGTCGCCTTGGATTAACGGTGTATTCTGAAAAAAAGGTGGGCACTTTCATTAGTTTTGTGGGTTGGGCTGGTAAAATAAATTCGTATTTTGGTTTTGGTTGTATTTTTGGTTGTCAAATATATGTGCAATTTTGGTTTTGGTTCTGTTTTTTTAAAGCACAATTTGTTCGTTTTAGATGTTTGATTTTCCTAAGTCATGGGGAAAAAATAGGGAAGAAAATGCTAAAATAGCGTAACAAATAATTAAAAAGGCTAACACGAAGTGTAAGATCATAAAAACAGTTCAGAAACGAAAAAATATAACGGAAAAACTTGAAATAAATAAAAATGATAGGGTGAGAAACCCCTGGAGGTAAAAACTTGGCATAGGGCTCTAATTTTGGTGCTAAAAAATATTTGGGTTTTGACTCTAAAAATCTTAAGGGTTTAGGTTTTGTATTTGGTTTTGGAACTTAAGCTTCTTGAAGGTTCTGGATTCACACACCCAGTTTCACCCATCTCTATTGGGAACCAGTGGCCAAAAAGTGTCTTTTTATATATCTATTTTAATGTATTATATTCATTTTGATCATTTGTTGGGGTTCATTTTTACATGTTGGAAAACCTTCATATCACTTGGAAAATGTATGTAGTTGCAATGAGGAAGAAACACTCAGCCATATAACACTTTCTGATACCGAGATGCAATAATAGATCAATAATGTATGCATGGAATTAGCAATGGATAGCGCATTGGACTTCTAGGTGGTTGAGATATTCAAAGGTTGTGGGTTCGAGTCCCACCAGAGTCGAATCTGTAATGCATTACGTGAACATTTTATACTTTTGCAACTTTATTTGTTGATTTTGCAATAAACACATGTTTAGATTTGACAATATGCTACTAGTGAAACGTAAAAAAATGAAGGTAAAAGTCGCGGGGGTAGGCAGTTTATTCAAGTGTGAAAAGTAAGTCATAAATGCATGTATACTTGTGTGAATGCAACTTTTCACAAAAATTCATAGTTTTCATTACCGCCATCTTGCCATCTTGGATGTGTCTTAGCTGGTTACAGCGCACTTCCTAGCATTCAGGAAATTTTCCATTTGAATCTCAACATTGATTCATTTTTCATGTACATTTAATGGAATGGAATACAATGGAATATTTTACAAAATGTGTCAATTCTATTGGTCAAAGCATATTTGTATTGCATTGGTGCTATGTTTCAATACTGGAAAAAATATTAATTGGTCGCCTTGGATTAACGGTGTATTCTGAAAAAAAGGTGGGCACTTTCATTAGTTTTGTGGGTTGGGCTGGTAAAATAAATTCGTATTTTGGTTTTGGTTGTATTTTTGGTTGTCAAATATATGTGCAATTTTGGTTTTGGTTCTGTTTTTTTAAAGCACAATTTGTTCGTTTTAGATGTTTGATTTTCCTAAGTCATGGGGAAAAAATAGGGAAGAAAATGCTAAAATAGCGTAACAAATAATTAAAAAGGCTAACACGAAGTGTAAGATCATAAAAACAGTTCAGAAACGAAAAAATATAACGGAAAAACTTGAAATAAATAAAAATGATAGGGTGAGAAACCCCTGGAGGTAAAAACTTGGCATAGGGCTCTAATTTTGGTGCTAAAAAATATTTGGGTTTTGACTCTAAAAATCTTAAGGGTTTAGGTTTTGTATTTGGTTTTGGAACTTAAGCTTCTTGAAGGTTCTGGATTCACACACCCAGTTTCACCCATCTCTATTGGGAACCAGTGGCCAAAAAGTGTCTTTTTATATATCTATTTTAATGTATTATATTCATTTTGATCATTTGTTGGGGTTCATTTTTACATGTTGGAAAACCTTCATATCACTTGGAAAATGTATGTAGTTGCAATGAGGAAGAAACACTCAGCCATATAACACTTTCTGATACCGAGATGCAATAATAGATCAATAATGTATGCATGGAATTAGGTGTATTCGGTTATGTGTTACCAGCTTTCTTCACATGGGCTCTGTGGCGCAATGGATAGCGCATTGGACTTCTAGGTGGTTGAGATATTCAAAGGTTGTGGGTTCGAGTCCCACCAGAGTCGAATTTGTAATGCATTACGTGGACATTTTATACTTTTGCAACTTTATTTGTTGATTTTGCAATAAACACATGTTTAGATTTGACAATATGCTACTAGTGAAACGTAAAAAAATGAAGGTAAAAGTCGCGGGGGTAGGCAGTTTATTCAAGTGTGAAAAGTAAGTCATAAATGCATGTATACTTGTGTGAATGCAACTTTTCACAAAAATTCATAGTTTTCATTACCACCATCTTGCCATCTTGGATGTGTCTTAGCTGGTTACAGCGCACTTCCTAGCATTCAGGAAATTTTCCATTTGAATCTCAACATTGATTCATTTTTCATGTACATTTAATGGAATGGAATACAATGGAATATTTTACAAAATGTGTCAATTCTATTGGTCAAAGCATATTTGTATTGCATTGGTGCTATGTTTCAATACTGGAAAAAATATTAATTGGTCGCCTTGGATTAACGGTGTATTCTGAAAAAAAGGTGGGCACTTTCATTAGTTTTGTGGGTTGGGCTGGTAAAATAAATTCGTATTTTGGTTTTGGTTGTATTTTTGGTTGTCAAATATATGTGCAATTTTGGTTTTGGTTCTGTTTTTTTAAAGCACAATTTGTTCGTTTTAGATGTTTGATTTTCCTAAGTCATGGGGAAAAAATAGGGAAGAAAATGCTAAAATAGCGTAACAAATAATTAAAAAGGCTAACACGAAGTGTAAGATCATAAAAACAGTTCAGAAACGAAAAAATATAACGGAAAAACTTGAAATAAATAAAAATGATAGGGTGAGAAACCCCTGGAGGTAAAAACTTGGCATAGGGCTCTAATTTTGGTGCTAAAAAATATTTGGGTTTTGACTCTAAAAATCTTAAGGGTTTAGGTTTTGTATTTGGTTTTGGAACTTAAGCTTCTTGAAGGTTCTGGATTCACACACCCAGTTTCACCCATCTCTATTGGGAACCAGTGGCCAAAAAGTGTCTTTTTATATATCTATTTTAATGTATTATATTCATTTTGATCATTTGTTGGGGTTCATTTTTACATGTTGGAAAACCTTCATATCACTTGGAAAATGTATGTAGTTGCAATGAGGAAGAAACACTCAGCCATATAACACTTTCTGATACCGAGATGCAATAATAGATCAATAATGTATGCATGGAATTAGCAATGGATAGCGCATTGGACTTCTACGTGGTTGAGATATTCAAAGGTTGTGGGTTCGAGTCCCACCAGAGTCGAATTTGTAATGCATTACGTGGACATTTTATACTTTTGCAACTTTATTTGTTGATTTTGCAATAAACACATGTTTAGATTTGACAATATGCTACTAGTGAAACGTAAAAAAATGAAGGTAAAAGTCGCGGGGGTAGGCAGTTTATTCAAGTGTGAAAAGTAAGTCATAAATGCATGTATACTTGTGTGAATGCAACTTTTCACAAAAATTCATAGTTTTCATTACCACCATCTTGCCATCTTGGATGTGTCTTAGCTGGTTACAGCGCACTTCCTAGCATTCAGGAAATTTTCCATTTGAATCTCAACATTGATTCATTTTTCATGTACATTTAATGGAATGGAATACAATGGAATATTTTACAAAATGTGTCACTTCTATTGGTCAAAGCATATTTATATAGCATTGGTGCTATGTTTCAATACTGGAAAAAATATTAATTGGTCGCCTTGGATTAACGGTGTATTCTGAAAAAAAGGTGGGCACTTTCATTAGTTTTGTGGGTTGGGCTGGTAAAATAAATTCGTATTTTGGTTTTGGTTGTATTTTTGGTTGTCAAATATATGTGCAATTTTGGTTTTGGTTCTGTTTTTTTAAAGCACAATTTGTTCGTTTTAGATGTTTGATTTTCCTAAGTCATGGGGAAAAAATAGGGAAGAAAATGCTAAAATAGCGTAACAAATAATTAAAAAGGCTAACACGAAGTGTAAGATCATAAAAACAGTTCAGAAACGAAAAAATATAACGGAAAAACTTGAAATAAATAAAAATGATAGGGTGAGAAACCCCTGGAGGTAAAAACTTGGCATAGGGCTCTAATTTTGGTGCTAAAAAATATTTGGGTTTTGACTCTAAAAATCTTAAGGGTTTAGGTTTTGTATTTGGTTTTGGAACTTAAGCTTCTTGAAGGTTCTGGATTCACACACCCAGTTTCACCCATCTCTATTGGGAACCAGTGGCCAAAAAGTGTCTTTTTATATATCTATTTTAATGTATTATATTCATTTTGATCATTTGTTGGGGTTCATTTTTACATGTTGGAAAACCTTCATATCACTTGGAAAATGTATGTAGTTGCAATGAGGAAGAAACACTCAGCCATATAACACTTTCTGATACCGAGATGCAATAATAGATCAATAATGTATGCATGGAATTAGGTGTATTCGGTTATGTGTTACCAGCTTTCTTCACATGGGCTCTGTGGCGCAATGGATAGCGCATTGGACTTCTAGGTGGTTGAGATATTCAAAGGTTGTGGGTTCGAGTCCCACCAGAGTCGAATTTGTAATGCATTACGTGGACATTTTATACTTTTGCAACTTTATTTGTTGATTTTGCAATAAACACATGTTTAGATTTGACAATATGCTACTAGTGAAACGTAAAAAAATGAAGGTAAAAGTCGCGGGGGTAGGCAGTTTATTCAAGTGTGAAAAGTAAGTCATAAATGCATGTATACTTGTGTGAATGCAACTTTTCACAAAAATTCATAGTTTTCATTACCACCATCTTGCCATCTTGGATGTGTCTTAGCTGGTTACAGCGCACTTCCTAGCATTCAGGAAATTTTCCATTTGAATCTCAACATTGATTCATTTTTCATGTACATTTAATGGAATGGAATACAATGGAATATTTTACAAAATGTGTCACTTCTATTGGTCAAAGCATATTTATATAGCATTGGTGCTATGTTTCAATACTGGAAAAAATATTAATTGGTCCCCTTTGATTAACGGTGTATTCTGAACAAAAGGTGGGCACTTTCATTAGTTTTGTGGGTTGGGCTGGTAAAATAAATTCGTATTTTGGTTTTGGTTGTATTTTTGGTTGTCAAATATATGTGCAATTTTGGTTTTGGTTCTGTTTTTTTAAAGCACAATTTGTTCGTTTTAGATGTTTGATTTTCCTAAGTCATGGGGAAAAAATAGGGAAGAAAATGCTAAAATAGCGTAACAAATAATTAAAAAGGCTAACACGAAGTGTAAGATCATAAAAACAGTTCAGAAACGAAAAAATATAACGGAAAAACTTGAAATAAATAAAAATGATAGGGTGAGAAACCCCTGGAGGTAAAAACTTGGCATAGGGCTCTAATTTTGGTGCTAAAAAATATTTGGGTTTTGACTCTAAAAATCTTAAGGGTTTAGGTTTTGTATTTGGTTTTGGAACTTAAGCTTCTTGAAGGTTCTGGATTCACACACCCAGTTTCACCCATCTCTATTGGGAACCAGTGGCCAAAAAGTGTCTTTTTATATATCTATTTTAATGTATTATATTCATTTTGATCATTTGTTGGGGTTCATTTTTACATGTTGGAAAACCTTCATATCACTTGGAAAATGTATGTAGTTGCAATGAGGAAGAAACATTCAGCCATATAACACTTTCTGATACCGAGATGCAATAATAGATCAATAATGTATGCATGGAATTAGGTGTATTCGGTTATGTGTTACCAGCTTTCTTCACATGGGCTCTGTGGCGCAATGGATAGCGCATTGGACTTCTAGGTGGTTGAGATATTCAGCCATATAACACTTTCTGATACCGAGATGCAATAATAGATCAATAATGTATGCATGGAATTAGGTGTATTCGGTTATGTGTTACCAGCTTTCTTCACATGGGCTCTGTGGCGCAATGGATAGCGCATTGGACTTCTAGGTGGTTGAGATATTCAAAGGTTGTGGGTTCGAGTCCCACCAGAGTCGAATTTGTAATGCATTACGTGGACATTTTATACTTTTGCAACTTTATTTGTTGATTTTGCAATAAACACATGTTTAGATTTGACAATATGCTACTAGTGAAACGTAAAAAAATTAAGGTAAAAGTCGCGGGGGTAGGCAGTTTATTCAAGTGTGAAAAGTAAGTCATAAATGCATGTATACTTGTGTGAATGCAACTTTTCACAAAAATTCATAGTTTTCATTACCACCATCTTGCCATCTTGGATGTGTCTTAGCTGGTTACAGCGCACTTCCTAGCATTCAGGAAATTTTCCATTTGAATCTCAACATTGATTCATTTTTCATGTACATTTAATGGAATGGAATACAATGGAATATTTTACAAAATGTGTCACTTCTATTGGTCAAAGCATATTTGTATAGCATTGGTGCTATGTTTCAATACTGGAAAAAATATTAATTGGTCCCCTTTGATTAACGGTGTATTCTGAACAAAAGGTGGGCACTTTCATTAGTTTTGTGGGTTAGGCTGGTAAAATAAATTCGTATTTTGGTTTTGGTTGTATTTTTGGTTGTCAAATATATGTGCAATTTTGGTTTTGGTTCTGTTTTTTTAAAGCACAATTTGTTCGTTTTAGATGTTTGATTTTCGTAAGTCATGGGGAAAAAATAGGGAAGAAAATGCTAAAATAGCGTAACAAATAATTAAAAAGGCTAACACGAAGTGTAAGATCATAAAAACAGTTCAGAAACGAAAAAATATAACGGAAAAACTTGAAATAAATAAAAATGATAGGGTGAGAAACCCCTGGAGGTAAAAACTTGGCATAGGGCTCTAATTTTGGTGCTAAAAAATATTTGGGTTTTGACTCTAAAAATCTTAAGGGTTTAGGTTTTGTATTTGGTTTTGGAACTTAAGCTTCTTGAAGGTTCTGGATTCACACACCCAGTTTCACCCATCTCTATTGGGAACCAGTGGCCAAAAAGTGTCTTTTTATATATCTATTTTAATGTATTATATTCATTTTGATCATTTGTTGGGGTTCATTTTTACATGTTGGAAAACCTTCATATCACTTGGAAAATGTATGTAGTTGCAATGAGGAAGAAACACTCAGCCATATAACACTTTCTGATACCGAGATGCAATAATAGATCAATAATGTATGCATGGAATTAGCAATGGATAGCGCATTGGACTTCTAGGTGGTTGAGATATTCAAAGGTTGTGGGTTCGAGTCCCACCAGAGTCGAATTTGTAATGCATTACGTGAACATTTTATACTTTTGCAACTTTATTTGTTGATTTTGCAATAAACACATGTTTAGATTTGACAATATGCTACTAGTGAAACGTAAAAAAATGAAGGTAAAAGTCGCGGGGGTAGGCAGTTTATTCAAGTGTGAAAAGTAAGTCATAAATGCATGTATACTTGTGTGAATGCAACTTTTCACAAAAATTCATAGTTTTCATTACCACCATCTTGCCATCTTGGATGTGTCTTAGCTGGTTACAGCGCACTTCCTAGCATTCAGGAAATTTTCCATTTGAATCTCAACATTGATTCATTTTTCATGTACATTTAATGGAATGGAATACAATGGAATATTTTACAAAATGTGTCAATTCTATTGGTCAAAGCATATTTGTATAGCATTGGTGCTATGTTTCAATACTGGAAAAAATATTAATTGGTCGCCTTGGATTAACGGTGTATTCTGAAAAAAAGGTGGGCACTTTCATTAGTTTTGTGGGTTGGGCTGGTAAAATAAATTCGTATTTTGGTTTTGGTTGTATTTTTGGTTGTCAAATATATGTGCAATTTTGGTTTTGGTTCTGTTTTTTTAAAGCACAATTTGTTCGTTTTAGATGTTTGATTTTCCTAAGTCATGGGGAAAAAATAGGGAAGAAAATGCTAAAATAGCGTAACAAATAATTAAAAAGGCTAACACGAAGTGTAAGATCATAAAAACAGTTCAGAAATGAAAAAATATAACGGAAAAACTTGAAATAAATAAAAATGATAGGGTGAGAAACCCCTGGAGGTAAAAACTTGGCATAGGGCTCTAATTCTGGTGCTAAAAAATATTTGGGTTTTGACTCTAAAAATCTTAAGGGTTTAGGTTTTGTATTTGGTTTTGGAACTTAAGCTTCTTGAAGGTTCTGGATTCACACACCCAGTTTCACCCATCTCTATTGGGAACCAGTGGCCAAAAAGTGTCTTTTTATATATCTATTTTAATGTATTATATTCATTTTGATCATTTGTTGGGGTTCATTTTTACATGTTGGAAAACCTTCATATCACTTGGAAAATGTATGTAGTTGCAATGAGGAAGAAACACTCAGCCATATAACACTTTCTGATACCGAGATGCAATAATAGATCAATAATGTATGCATGGAATTAGCAATGGATAGCGCATTGGACTTCTAGGTGGTTGAGATATTCAAAGGTTGTGGGTTCGAGTCCCACCAGAGTCGAATTTGTAATGCATTACGTGAACATTTTATACTTTTGCAACTTTATTTTTTTGATTTTGCAATAAACACATGTTTAGATTTGACAATATGCTACTAGTGAAACGTAAAAAAATGAAGGTAAAAGTCGCGGGGGTAGGCAGTTTATTCAAGTGTGAAAAGTAAGTCATAAATGCATGTATACTTGTGTGAATGCAACTTTTCACAAAAATTCATGGTTTTCATTACCACCATCTTGCCATCTTGGATGTGTCTTAGCTGGTTACAGCGCACTTCCTAGCATTCAGGAAATTTTCCATTTGAATCTCAACATTGATTCATTTTTCATGTACATTTAATGGAATGGAATACAATGGAATATTTTACAAAATGTGTCACTTCTATTGGTCAAAGCATATTTGTATAGCATTGGTGCTATGTTTCAATACTGGAAAAAATATTAATTGGTCCCCTTTGATTAACGGTGTATTCTGAACAAAAGGTGGGCACTTTCATTAGTTTTGTGGGTTGGGCTGGTAAAATAAATTCGTATTTTGGTTTTGGTTGTATTTTTGGTTGTCAAATATATGTGCAATTTTGGTTTTGGTTCTGTTTTTTTAAAGCACAATTTGTTCGTTTTAGATGTTTGATTTTCCTAAGTCATGGGGAAAAAATAGGGAAGAAAATGCTAAAATAGCGTAACAAATAATTAAAAAGGCTAACACGAAGTGTAAGATCATAAAAACAGTTCAGAAACGAAAAAATATAACGGAAAAACTTGAAATAAATAAAAATGATAGGGTGAGAAACCCCTGGAGGTAAAAACTTGGCATAGGGCTCTAATTTTGGTGCTAAAAAATATTTGGGTTTTGACTCTAAAAATCTTAAGGGTTTAGGTTTTGTATTTGGTTTTGGAACTTAAGCTTC
Organism: Ascaphus truei; assembly: GCF_040206685.1. Classification (NCBI taxonomy): domain Eukaryota; kingdom Metazoa; phylum Chordata; class Amphibia; order Anura; family Ascaphidae; genus Ascaphus; species Ascaphus truei. Next base: position 30,030,485 of record NC_134501.1, on the reverse strand, counting down.
TTGAAGGTTCTGGATTCACACACCCAGTTTCACCCATCTCTATTGGGAACCAGTGGCCAAAAAGTGTCTTTTTATATATCTATTTTAATGTATTATATTCATTTTGATCATTTGTTGGGGTTCATTTTTACATGTTGGAAAACCTTCATATCACTTGGAAAATGTATGTAGTTGCAATGAGGAAGAAACACTCAGCCATATAACACTTTCTGATACCGAGATGCAATAATAGATCAATAATGTATGCATGAAATTAGGTGTATTCGGTTATGTGTTACCAGCTTTCTTCACATGGGCTCTGTGGCGCAATGGATAGCGCATTGGACTTCTAGGTGGTTGAGATATTCAAAGGTTGTGGGTTCGAGTCCCACCAGAGTCGAATTTGTAATGCATTACGTGGACATTTTATACTTTTGCAACTTTATTTGTTGATTTTGCAATAAACACATGTTTAGATTTGACAATATGCTACTAGTGAAACGTAAAAAAATGAAGGTAAAAGTCGCGGGGGTAGGCAGTTTATTCAAGTGTGAAAAGTAAGTCATAAATGCATGTATACTTGTGTGAATGCAACTTTTCACAAAAATTCATAGTTTTCATTACCACCATCTTGCCATCTTGGATGTATCTTAGCTGGTTACAGCGCACTTCCTAGCATTCAGGAAATTTTCCATTTGAATCTCAACATTGATTCATTTTTCATGTACATTTAATGGAATGGAATACAATGGAATATTTTACAAAATGTGTCAATTCTATTGGTCAAAGCATATTTGTATAGCATTGGTGCTATGTTTCAATACTGGAAAAAATATTAATTGGTCGCCTTGGATTAACGGTGTATTCTGAAAAAAAGGTGGGCACTTTCATTAGTTTTGTGGGTTGGGCTGGTAAAATAAATTCGTATTTTGGTTTTGGTTGTATTTTTGGTTGTCAAATATATGTGCAATTTTGGTTTTGGTTCTGTTTTTTTAAAGCACAATTTGTTCGTTTTAGATGTTTGATTTTCCTAAGTCATGGGGAAAAAATAGGGAAGAAAATGCTAAAATAGCGTAACAAATAATTAAAAAGGCTAACACGAAGTGTAAGATCATAAAAACAGTTCAGAAACGAAAAAATATAACGGAAAAACTTGAAATAAATAAAAATGATAGGGTGAGAAACCCCTGGAGGTAAAAATTTGGCATAGGGCTCTAATTTTGGTGCTAAAAAATATTTGGGTTTTGACTCTAAAAATCTTAAGGGTTTAGGTTTTGTATTTGGTTTTGGAACTTAAGCTTCTTGAAGGTTCTGGATTCACACACCCAGTTTCACCCATCTCTATTGGGAACCAGTGGCCAAAAAGTGTCTTTTTATATATCTATTTTAATGTATTATATTCATTTTGATCATTTGTTGGGGTTCATTTTTACATGTTGGAAAACCTTCATATCACTTGGAAAATGTATGTAGTTGCAATGAGGAAGAAACACTCAGCCATATAACACTTTCTGATACCGAGATGCAATAATAGATCAATAATGTATGCATGGAATTAGCAATGGATAGCGCATTGGACTTCTAGGTGGTTGAGATATTCAAAGGTTGTGGGTTCGAGTCCCACCAGAGTCGAATTTGTAATGCATTACGTGAACATTTTATACTTTTGCAACTTTATTTTTTTGATTTTGCAATAAACACATGTTTAGATTTGACAATATGCTACTAGTGAAACGTAAAAAAATGAAGGTAAAAGTCGCGGGGGTAGGCAGTTTATTCAAGTGTGAAAAGTAAGTCATAAATGCATGTATACTTGTGTGAATGCAACTTTTCACAAAAATTCATGGTTTTCATTACCACCATCTTGCCATCTTGGATGTGTCTTAGCTGGTTACAGCGCACTTCCTAGCATTCAGGAAATTTTCCATTTGAATCTCAACATTGATTCATTTTTCATGTACATTTAATGGAATGGAATACAATGGAATATTTTACAAAATGTGTCAATTCTATTGGTCAAAGCATATTTGTATAGCATTGGTGCTATGTTTCAATACTGGAAAAAATATTAATTGGTCGCCTTGGATTAACGGTGTATTCTGAAAAAAAGGTGGGCACTTTCATTAGTTTTGTGGGTTGGGCTGGTAAAATAAATTCGTATTTTGGTTTTGGTTGTATTTTTGGTTGTCAAATATATGTGCAATTTTGGTTTTGGTTCTGTTTTTTTAAAGCACAATTTGTTCGTTTTAGATGTTTGATTTTCCTAAGTCATGGGGAAAAAATAGGGAAGAAAATGCTAAAATAGCGTAACAAATAATTAAAAAGGCTAACACGAAGTGTAAGATCATAAAAACAGTTCAGAAACGAAAAAATATAACGGAAAAACTTGAAATAAATAAAAATGATAGGGTGAGAAACCCCTGGAGGTAAAAACTTGGCATAGGGCTCTAATTTTGGTGCTAAAAAATATTTGGGTTTTGACTCTAAAAATCTTAAGGGTTTAGGTTTTGTATTTGGTTTTGGAACTTAAGCTTCTTGAAGGTTCTGGATTCACACACCCAGTTTCACCCATCTCTATTGGGAACCAGTGGCCAAAAAGTGTCTTTTTATATATCTATTTTAATGTATTATATTCATTTTGATCATTTGTTGGGGTTCATTTTTACATGTTGGAAAACCTTCATATCACTTGGAAAATGTATGTAGTTGCAATGAGGAAGAAACACTCAGCCATATAACACTTTCTGATACCGAGATGCAATAATAGATCAATAATGTATGCATGGAATTAGGTGTATTCGGTTATGTGTTACCAGCTTTCTTCACATGGGCTCTGTGGCGCAATGGATAGCGCATTGGACTTCTAGGTGGTTGAGATATTCAAAGGTTGTGGGTTCGAGTCCCACCAGAGTCGAATTTGTAATGCATTACGTGGACATTTTATACTTTTGCAACTTTATTTGTTGATTTTGCAATAAACACATGTTTAGATTTGACAATATGCTACTAGTGAAACGTAAAAAAATGAAGGTAAAAGTCGCGGGGGTAGGCAGTTTATTCAAGTGTGAAAAGTAAGTCATAAATGCATGTATACTTGTGTGAATGCAACTTTTCACAAAAATTCATAGTTTTCATTACCACCATCTTGCCATCTTGGATGTGTCTTAGCTGGTTACAGCGCACTTCCTAGCATTCAGGAAATTTTCCATTTGAATCTCAACATTGATTCATTTTTCATGTACATTTAATGGAATGGAATACAATGGAATATTTTACAAAATGTGTCACTTCTATTGGTCAAAGCATATTTGTATAGCATTGGTGCTATGTTTCAATACTGGAAAAAATATTAATTGGTCCCCTTTGATTAACGGTGTATTCTGAACAAAAGGTGGGCACTTTCATTAGTTTTGTGGGTTGGGCTGGTAAAATAAATTCGTATTTTGGTTTTGGTTGTATTTTTGGTTGTCAAATATATGTGCAATTTTGGTTTTGGTTCTGTTTTTTTAAAGCACAATTTGTTCGTTTTAGATGTTTGATTTTCCTAAGTCATGGGGAAAAAATAGGGAAGAAAATGCTAAAATAGCGTAACAAATAATTAAAAAGGCTAACACGAAGTGTAAGATCATAAAAACAGTTCAGAAACGAAAAAATATAACGGAAAAACTTGAAATAAATAAAAATGATAGGGTGAGAAACCCCTGGAGGTAAAAACTTGGCATAGGGCTCTAATTTTGGTGCTAAAAAATATTTGGGTTTTGACTCTAAAAATCTTAAGGGTTTAGGTTTTGTATTTGGTTTTGGAACTTAAGCTTCTTGAAGGTTCTGGATTCACACACCCAGTTTCACCCATCTCTATTGGGAACCAGTGGCCAAAAAGTGTCTTTTTATATATCTATTTTAATGTATTATATTCATTTTGATCATTTGTTGGGGTTCATTTTTACATGTTGGAAAACCTTCATATCACTTGGAAAATGTATGTAGTTGCAATGAGGAAGAAACACTCAGCCATATAACACTTTCTGATACCGAGATGCAATAATAGATCAATAATGTATGCATGGAATTAGGTGTATTCGGTTATGTGTTACCAGCTTTCTTCACATGGGCTCTGTGGCGCAATGGATAGCGCATTGGACTTCTAGGTGGTTGAGATATTCAAAGGTTGTGGGTTCGAGTCCCACCAGAGTCGAATTTGTAATGCATTACGTGGACATTTTATACTTTTGCAACTTTATTTGTTGATTTTGCAATAAACACATGTTTAGATTTGACAATATGCTACTAGTGAAACGTAAAAAAATGAAGGTAAAAGTCGCGGGGGTAGGCAGTTTATTCAAGTGTGAAAAGTAAGTCATAAATGCATGTATACTTGTGTGAATGCAACTTTTCACAAAAATTCATAGTTTTCATTACCACCATCTTGCCATCTTGGATGTGTCTTAGCTGGTTACAGCGCACTTCCTAGCATTCAGGAAATTTTCCATTTGAATCTCAACATTGATTCATTTTTCATGTACATTTAATGGAATGGAATACAATGGAATATTTTACAAAATGTGTCACTTCTATTGGTCAAAGCATATTTGTATAGCATTGGTGCTATGTTTCAATACTGGAAAAAATATTAATTGGTCCCCTTTGATTAACGGTGTATTCTGAACAAAAGGTGGGCACTTTCATTAGTTTTGTGGGTTGGGCTGGTAAAATAAATTCGTATTTTGGTTTTGGTTGTATTTTTGGTTGTCAAATATATGTGCAATTTTGGTTTTGGTTCTGTTTTTTTAAAGCACAATTTGTTCGTTTTAGATGTTTGATTTTCCTAAGTCATGGGGAAAAAATAGGGAAGAAAATGCTAAAATAGCGTAACAAATAATTAAAAAGGCTAACACGAAGTGTAAGATCATAAAAACAGTTCAGAAACAAAAAAATATAACGGAAAAACTTGAAATAAATAAAAATGATAGGGTGAGAAACCCCTGGAGGTAAAAACTTGGCATAGGGCTCTAATTTTGGTGCTAAAAAATATTTGGGTTTTGACTCTAAAAATCTTAAGGGTTTAGGTTTTGTATTTGGTTTTGGAACTTAAGCTTCTTGAAGGTTCTGGATTCACACACCCAGTTTCACCCATCTCTATTGGGAACCAGTGGCCAAAAAGTGTCTTTTTATATATCTATTTTAATGTATTATATTCATTTTGATCATTTGTTGGGGTTCATTTTTACATGTTGGAAAACCTTCATATCACTTGGAAAATGTATGTAGTTGCAATGAGGAAGAAACATTCAGCCATATAACACTTTCTGATACCGAGATGCAATAATAGATCAATAATGTATGCATGGAATTAGGTGTATTCGGTTATGTGTTACCAGCTTTCTTCACATGGGCTCTGTGGCGCAATGGATAGCGCATTGGACTTCTAGGTGGTTGAGATATTCAAAGGTTGTGGGTTCGAGTCCCACCAGAGTCGAATTTGTAATGCATTACGTGGACATTTTATACTTTTGCAACTTTATATGTTGATTTTGCAATAAACACATGTTTAGATTTGACAATATGCTACTAGTGAAACGTAAAAAAATTAAGGTAAAAGTCACGGGGGTAGGCAGTTTATACAAGTGTGAAAAGTAAGTCATAAATGCATGTATACTTGTGTGAATGCAACTTTTCACAAAAATTCATAGTTTTCATTACCACCATCTTGCCATCTTGGATGTGTCTTAGCTGGTTACAGCGCACTTCCTAGCATTCAGGAAATTTTCCATTTGAATCTCAACATTGATTCATTTTTCATGTACATTTAATGGAATGGAATACAATGGAATATTTTACAAAATGTGTCACTTCTATTGGTCAAAGCATATTTGTATAGCATTGGTGCTATGTTTCAATACTGGAAAAAATATTAATTGGTCCCCTTTGATTAACGGTGTATTCTGAACAAAAGGTGGGCACTTTCATTAGTTTTGTGGGTTGGGCTGGTAAAATAAATTCGTATTTTGGTTTTGGTTGTATTTTTGGTTGTCAAATATATGTGCAATTTTGGTTTTGGTTCTGTTTTTTTAAAGCACAATTTGTTCGTTTTAGATGTTTGATTTTCCTAAGTCATGGGGAAAAAATAGGGAAGAAAATGCTAAAATAGCGTAACAAATAATTAAAAAGGCTAACACGAAGTGTAAGATCATAAAAACAGTTCAGAAACGAAAAAATATAACGGAAAAACTTGAAATAAATAAAAATGATAGGGTGAGAAACCCCTGGAGGTAAAAACTTGGCATAGGGCTCTAATTTTGGTGCTAAAAAATATTTGGGTTTTGACTCTAAAAATCTTAAGGGTTTAGGTTTTGTATTTGGTTTTGGAACTTAAGCTTCTTGAAGGTTCTGGATTCACACACCCAGTTTCACCCATCTCTATTGGGAACCAGTGGCCAAAAAGTGTCTTTTTATATATCTATTTTAATGTATTATATTCATTTTGATCATTTGTTGGGGTTCATTTTTACATGTTGGAAAACCTTCATATCACTTGGAAAATGTATGTAGTTGCAATGAGGAAGAAACACTCAGCCATATAACACTTTCTGATACCGAGATGCAATAATAGATCAATAATGTATGCATGAAATTAGGTGTATTCGGTTATGTGTTACCAGCTTCCTTCACATGGGCTCTGTGGCGCAATGGATAGCGCATTGGACTTCTAGGTGGTTGAGATATTCAAAGGTTGTGGGTTCGAGTCCCACCAGAGTCGAATTTGTAATGCATTACGTGAACATTTTATACTTTTGCAACTTTATTTGTTGATTTTGCAATAAACACATGTTTATATTTGACAATATGCTACTAGTGAAACGTAAAAAAATGAAGGTAAAAGTCGCGGGGGTAGGCAGTTTATTCAAGTGTGAAAAGTAAGTCATAAATGCATGTATACTTGTGTGAATGCAACTTTTCACAAAAATTCATAGTTTTCATTACCACCATCTTGCCATCTTGGATGTGTCTTAGCTGGTTACAGCGCACTTCCTAGCATTCAGGAAATTTTCCATTTGAATCTCAACATTGATTCATTTTTCATGTACATTTAATGGAATGGAATACAATGGAATATTTTACAAAATGTGTCAATTCTATTGGTCAAAGCATATTTGTATAGCATTGGTGCTATGTTTCAATACTGGAAAAAATATTAATTGGTCGCCTTGGATTAACGGTGTATTCTGAAAAAAAGGTGGGCACTTTTATTAGTTTTGTGGGTTGGGCTGGTAAAATAAATTCGTATTTTGGTTTTGGTTGTATTTTTGGTTGTCAAATATATGTGCAATTTTGGTTTTGGTTCTGTTTTTTTAAAGCACAATTTGTTCGTTTTAGATGTTTGATTTTCCTAAGTCATGGGGAAAAAATAGGGAAGAAAATGCTAAAATAGCGTAACAAATAATTAAAAAGGCTAACACGGAGTGTAAGATCATAAAAACAGTTCAGAAACGAAAAAATATAACGGAAAAACTTGAAATAAATAAAAATGATAGGGTGAGAAACCCCTGGAGGTAAAAACTTGGCATAGGGCTCTAATTTTGGTGCTAAAAAATATTTGGGTTTTGACTCTAAAAATCTTAAGGGTTTAGGTTTTGTATTTGGTTTTGGAACTTAAGCTTCTTGAAGGTTCTGGATTCACACACCCAGTTTCACCCATCTCTATTGGGAACCAGTGGCCAAAAAGTGTCTTTTTATATATCTATTTTAATGTATTATATTCATTTTGATCATTTGTTGGGGTTCATTTTTACATGTTGGAAAACCTTCATATCACTTGGAAAATGTATGTAGTTGCAATGAGGAAGAAACACTCAGCCATATAACACTTTCTGATACCGAGATGCAATAATAGATCAATAATGTATGCATGGAATTAGGTGTATTCGGTTATGTGTTACCAGCTTTCTTCACATGGGCTCTGTGGCGCAATGGATAGCGCATTGGACTTCTAGGTGGTTGAGATATTCAAAGGTTGTGGGTTCGAGTCCCACCAGAGTCGAATTTGTAATGCATTACGTGGACATTTTATACTTTTGCAACTTTATTTGTTGATTTTGCAATAAACACATGTTTAGATTTGACAATATGCTACTAGTGAAACGTAAAAAAATTAAGGTAAAAGTCGCGGGGGTAGGCAGTTTATTCAAGTGTGAAAAGTAAGTCATAAATGCATGTATACTTGTGTGAATGCAACTTTTCACAAAAATTCATAGTTTTCATTACCACCATCTTGCCATCTTGGATGTGTCTTAGCTGGTTACAGCGCACTTCCTAGCATTCAGGAAATTTTCCATTTGAATCTCAACATTGATTCATTTTTCATGTACATTTAATGGAATGGAATACAATGGAATATTTTACAAAATGTGTCACTTCTATTGGTCAAAGCATATTTGTATAGCATTGGTGCTATGTTTCAATACTGGAAAAAATATTAATTGGTCCCCTTTGATTAACGGTGTATTCTGAACAAAAGGTGGGCACTTTCATTAGTTTTGTGGGTTGGGCTGGTAAAATAAATTCGTATTTTGGTTTTGGTTGTATTTTTGGTTGTCAAATATATGTGCAATTTTGGTTTTGGTTCTGTTTTTTTAAAGCACAATTTGTTCGTTTTAGATGTTTGATTTTCCTAAGTCATGGGGAAAAAATAGGGAAGAAAATGCTAAAATAGCGTAACAAATAATTAAAAAGGCTAACACGAAGTGTAAGATCATAAAAACAGTTCAGAAACAAAACAATATAACGGAAAAACTTGAAATAAATAAAAATGATAGGGTGAGAAACCCCTGGAGGTAAAAACTTGGCATAGGGCTCTAATTTTGGTGCTAAAAAATATTTGGGTTTTGACTCTAAAAATCTTAAGGGTTTAGGTTTTGTATTTGGTTTTGGAACTTAAGCTTCTTGAAGGTTCTGGATTCACACACCCAGTTTCACCCATCTCTATTGGGAACCAGTGGCCAAAAAGTGTCTTTTTATATATCTATTTTAATGTATTATATTCATTTTGATCATTTGTTGGGGTTCATTTTTACATGTTGGAAAACCTTCATATCACTTGGAAAATGTATGTAGTTGCAATGAGGAAGAAACATTCAGCCATATAACACTTTCTGATACCGAGATGCAATAATAGATCAATAATGTATGCATGGAATTAGGTGTATTCGGTTATGTGTTACCAGCTTTCTTCACATGGGCTCTGTGGCGCAATGGATAGCGCATTGGACTTCTAGGTGGTTGAGATATTCAAAGGTTGTGGGTTCGAGTCCCACCAGAGTCGAATTTGTAATGCATTACGTGGACATTTTATACTTTTGCAACTTTATATGTTGATTTTGCAATAAACACATGTTTAGATTTGACAATATGCTACTAGTGAAACGTAAAAAAATTAAGGTAAAAGTCGCGGGGGTAGGCAGTTTATACAAGTGTGAAAAGTAAGTCATAAATGCATGTATACTTGTGTGAATGCAACTTTTCACAAAAATTCATAGTTTTCATTACCACCATCTTGCCATCTTGGATGTGTCTTAGCTGGTTACAGCGCACTTCCTAGCATTCAGGAAATTTTCCATTTGAATCTCAACATTGATTCATTTTTCATGTACATTTAATGGAATGGAATACAATGGAATATTTTACAAAATGTGTCACTTCTATTGGTCAAAGCATATTTGTATAGCATTGGTGCTATGTTTCAATACTGGAAAAAATATTAATTGGTCCCCTTTGATTAACGGTGTATTCTGAACAAAAGGTGGGCACTTTCATTAGTTTTGTGGGTTGGGCTGGTAAAATAAATTCGTATTTTGGTTTTGGTTGTATTTTTGGTTGTCAAATATATGTGCAATTTTGGTTTTGGTTCTGTTTTTTTAAAGCACAATTTGTTCGTTTTAGATGTTTGATTTTCCTAAGTCATGGGGAAAAAATAGGGAAGAAAATGCTAAAATAGCGTAACAAATAATTAAAAAGGCTAACACGAAGTGTAAGATCATAAAAACAGTTCAGAAACGAAAAAATATAACGGAAAAACTTGAAATAAATAAAAATGATAGGGTGAGAAACCCCTGGAGGTAAAAACTTGGCATAGGGCTCTAATTTTGGTGCTAAAAAATATTTGGGTTTTGACTCTAAAAATCTTAAGGGTTTAGGTTTTGTATTTGGTTTTGGAACTTAAGCTTCTTGAAGGTTCTGGATTCACACACCCAGTTTCACCCATCTCTATTGGGAACCAGTGGCCAAAAAGTGTCTTTTTATATATCTATTTTAATGTATTATATTCATTTTGATCATTTGTTGGGGTTCATTTTTACATGTTGGAAAACCTTCATATCACTTGGAAAATGTATGTAGTTGCAATGAGGAAGAAACACTCAGCCATATAACACTTTCTGATACCGAGATGCAATAATAGATCAATAATGTATGCATGGAATTAGGTGTATTCGGTTATGTGTTACCAGCTTTCTTCACATGGGCTCTGTGGCGCAATGGATAGCGCATTGGACTTCTAGGTGGTTGAGATATTCAAAGGTTGTGGGTTCGAGTCCCACCAGAGTCGAATTTGTAATGCATTACGTGGACATTTTATACTTTTGCAACTTTATTTGTTGATTTTGCAATAAACACATGTTTAGATTTGACAATATGCTACTAGTGAAACGTAAAAAAATTAAGGTAAAAGTCGCGGGGGTAGGCAGTTTATTCAAGTGTGAAAAGTAAGTCATAAATGCATGTATACTTGTGTGAATGCAACTTTTCACAAAAATTCATAGTTTTCATTACCACCATCTTGCCATCTTGGATGTGTCTTAGCTGGTTACAGCGCACTTCCTAGCATTCAGGAAATTTTCCATTTGAATCTCAACATTGATTCATTTTTCATGTACATTTAATGGAATGGAATACAATGGAATATTTTACAAAATGTGTCACTTCTATTGGTCAAAGCATATTTATATAGCATTGGTGCTATGTTTCAATACTGGAAAAAATATTAATTGGTCCCCTTTGATTAACGGTGTATTCTGAACAAAAGGTGGGCACTTTCATTAGTTTTGTGGGTTGGGCTGGTAAAATAAATTCGTATTTTGGTTTTGGTTGTATTTTTGGTTGTCAAATATATGTGCAATTTTGGTTTTGGTTCTGTTTTTTTAAAGCACAATTTGTTCGTTTTAGATGTTTGATTTTCCTAAGTCATGGGGAAAAAATAGGGAAGAAAATGCTAAAATAGCGTAACAAATAATTAAAAAGGCTAACACGAAGTGTAAGATCATAAAAACAGTTCAGAAACGAAAAAATATAACGGAAAAACTTGAAATAAATAAAAATGATAGGGTGAGAAACCCCTGGAGGTAAAAACTTGGCATAGGGCTCTAATTTTGGTGCTAAAAAATATTTGGGTTTTGACTCTAAAAATCTTAAGGGTTTAGGTTTTGTATTTGGTTTTGGAACTTAAGCTTCTTGAAGGTTCTGGATTCACACACCCAGTTTCACCCATCTCTATTGGGAACCAGTGGCCAAAAAGTGTCTTTTTATATATCTATTTTAATGTATTATATTCATTTTGATCATTTGTTGGGGTTCATTTTTACATGTTGGAAAACCTTCATATCACTTGGAAAATGTATGTAGTTGCAATGAGGAAGAAACATTCAGCCATATAACACTTTCTGATACCGAGATGCAATAATAGATCAATAATGTATGCATGGAATTAGGTGTATTCGGTTATGTGTTACCAGCTTTCTTCACATGGGCTCTGTGGCGCAATGGATAGCGCATTGGACTTCTAGGTGGTTGAGATATTCAGCCATATAACACTTTCTGATACCGAGATGCAATAATAGATCAATAATGTATGCATGGAATTAGGTGTATTCGGTTATGTGTTACCAGCTTTCTTCACATGGGCTCTGTGGCGCAATGGATAGCGCATTGGACTTCTAGGTGGTTGAGATATTCAAAGGTTGTGGGTTCGAGTCCCACCAGAGTCGAATTTGTAATGCATTACGTGGACATTTTATACTTTTGCAACTTTATTTGTTGATTTTGCAATAAACACATGTTTAGATTTGACAATATGCTACTAGTGAAACGTAAAAAAATTAAGGTAAAAGTCGCGGGGGTAGGCAGTTTATTCAAGTGTGAAAAGTAAGTCATAAATGCATGTATACTTGTGTGAATGCAACTTTTCACAAAAATTCATAGTTTTCATTACCACCATCTTGCCATCTTGGATGTGTCTTAGCTGGTTACAGCGCACTTCCTAGCATTCAGGAAATTTTCCATTTGAATCTCAACATTGATTCATTTTTCATGTACATTTAATGGAATGGAATACAATGGAATATTTTACAAAATGTGTCACTTCTATTGGTCAAAGCATATTTGTATAGCATTGGTGCTATGTTTCAATACTGGAAAAAATATTAATTGGTCCCCTTTGATTAACGGTGTATTCTGAACAAAAGGTGGGCACTTTCATTAGTTTTGTGGGTTAGGCTGGTAAAATAAATTCGTATTTTGGTTTTGGTTGTATTTTTGGTTGTCAAATATATGTGCAATTTTGGTTTTGGTTCTGTTTTTTTAAAGCACAATTTGTTCGTTTTAGATGTTTGATTTTCGTAAGTCATGGGGAAAAAATAGGGAAGAAAATGCTAAAATAGCGTAACAAATAATTAAAAAGGCTAACACGAAGTGTAAGATCATAAAAACAGTTCAGAAACGAAAAAATATAACGGAAAAACTTGAAATAAATAAAAATGATAGGGTGAGAAACCCCTGGAGGTAAAAACTTGGCATAGGGCTCTAATTTTGGTGCTAAAAAATATTTGGGTTTTGACTCTAAAAATCTTAAGGGTTTAGGTTTTGTATTTGGTTTTGGAACTTAAGCTTCTTGAAGGTTCTGGATTCACACACCCAGTTTCACCCATCTCTATTGGGAACCAGTGGCCAAAAAGTGTCTTTTTATATATCTATTTTAATGTATTATATTCATTTTGATCATTTGTTGGGGTTCATTTTTACATGTTGGAAAACCTTCATATCACTTGGAAAATGTATGTAGTTGCAATGAGGAAGAAACACTCAGCCATATAACACTTTCTGATACCGAGATGCAATAATAGATCAATAATGTATGCATGGAATTAGCAATGGATAGCGCATTGGACTTCTAGGTGGTTGAGATATTCAAAGGTTGTGGGTTCGAGTCCCACCAGAGTCGAATTTGTAATGCATTACGTGAACATTTTATACTTTTGCAACTTTATTTGTTGATTTTGCAATAAACACATGTTTAGATTTGACAATATGCTACTAGTGAAACGTAAAAAAATGAAGGTAAAAGTCGCGGGGGTAGGCAGTTTATTCAAGTGTGAAAAGTAAGTCATAAATGCATGTATACTTGTGTGAATGCAACTTTTCACAAAAATTCATAGTTTTCATTACCACCATCTTGCCATCTTGGATGTGTCTTAGCTGGTTACAGCGCACTTCCTAGCATTCAGGAAATTTTCCATTTGAATCTCAACATTGATTCATTTTTCATGTACATTTAATGGAATGGAATACAATGGAATATTTTACAAAATGTGTCAATTCTATTGGTCAAAGCATATTTGTATAGCATTGGTGCTATGTTTCAATACTGGAAAAAATATTAATTGGTCGCCTTGGATTAACGGTGTATTCTGAAAAAAAGGTGGGCACTTTCATTAGTTTTGTGGGTTGGGCTGGTAAAATAAATTCGTATTTTGGTTTTGGTTGTATTTTTGGTTGTCAAATATATGTGCAATTTTGGTTTTGGTTCTGTTTTTTTAAAGCACAATTTGTTCGTTTTAGATGTTTGATTTTCCTAAGTCATGGGGAAAAAATAGGGAAGAAAATGCTAAAATAGCGTAACAAATAATTAAAAAGGCTAACACGAAGTGTAAGATCATAAAAACAGTTCAGAAATGAAAAAATATAACGGAAAAACTTGAAATAAATAAAAATGATAGGGTGAGAAACCCCTGGAGGTAAAAACTTGGCATAGGGCTCTAATTTTGGTGCTAAAAAATATTTGGGTTTTGACTCTAAAAATCTTAAGGGTTTAGGTTTTGTATTTGGTTTTGGAACTTAAGCTTCTTGAAGGTTCTGGATTCACACACCCAGTTTCACCCATCTCTATTGGGAACCAGTGGCCAAAAAGTGTCTTTTTATATATCTATTTTAATGTATTATATTCATTTTGATCATTTGTTGGGGTTCATTTTTACATGTTGGAAAACCTTCATATCACTTGGAAAATGTATGTAGTTGCAATGAGGAAGAAACACTCAGCCATATAACACTTTCTGATACCGAGATGCAATAATAGATCAATAATGTATGCATGGAATTAGCAATGGATAGCGCATTGGACTTCTAGGTGGTTGAGATATTCAAAGGTTGTGGGTTCGAGTCCCACCAGAGTCGAATTTGTAATGCATTACGTGAACATTTTATACTTTTGCAACTTTATTTTTTTGATTTTGCAATAAACACATGTTTAGATTTGACAATATGCTACTAGTGAAACGTAAAAAAATGAAGGTAAAAGTCGCGGGGGTAGGCAGTTTATTCAAGTGTGAAAAGTAAGTCATAAATGCATGTATACTTGTGTGAATGCAACTTTTCACAAAAATTCATGGTTTTCATTACCACCATCTTGCCATCTTGGATGTGTCTTAGCTGGTTACAGCGCACTTCCTAGCATTCAGGAAATTTTCCATTTGAATCTCAACATTGATTCATTTTTCATGTACATTTAATGGAATGGAATACAATGGAATATTTTACAAAATGTGTCACTTCTATTGGTCAAAGCATATTTGTATAGCATTGGTGCTATGTTTCAATACTGGAAAAAATATTAATTGGTCCCCTTTGATTAACGGTGTATTCTGAACAAAAGGTGGGCACTTTCATTAGTTTTGTGGGTTGGGCTGGTAAAATAAATTCGTATTTTGGTTTTGGTTGTATTTTTGGTTGTCAAATATATGTGCAATTTTGGTTTTGGTTCTGTTTTTTTAAAGCACAATTTGTTCGTTTTAGATGTTTGATTTTCCTAAGTCATGGGGAAAAAATAGGGAAGAAAATGCTAAAATAGCGTAACAAATAATTAAAAAGGCTAACACGAAGTGTAAGATCATAAAAACAGTTCAGAAACGAAAAAATATAACGGAAAAACTTGAAATAAATAAAAATGATAGGGTGAGAAACCCCTGGAGGTAAAAACTTGGCATAGGGCTCTAATTTTGGTGCTAAAAAATATTTGGGTTTTGACTCTAAAAATCTTAAGGGTTTAGGTTTTGTATTTGGTTTTGGAACTTAAGCTTCTTGAAGGTTCTGGATTCACACACCCAGTTTCACCCATCTCTATTGGGAACCAGTGGCCAAAAAGTGTCTTTTTATATATCTATTTTAATGTATTATATTCATTTTGATCATTTGTTGGGGTTCATTTTTACATGTTGGAAAACCTTCATATCACTTGGAAAATGTATGTAGTTGCAATGAGGAAGAAACACTCAGCCATATAACACTTTCTGATACCGAGATGCAATAATAGATCAATAATGTATGCATGAAATTAGGTGTATTCGGTTATGTGTTACCAGCTTTCTTCACATGGGCTCTGTGGCGCAATGGATAGCGCATTGGACTTCTAGGTGGTTGAGATATTCAAAGGTTGTGGGTTCGAGTCCCACCAGAGTCGAATTTGTAATGCATTACGTGGACATTTTATACTTTTGCAACTTTATTTGTTGATTTTGCAATAAACACATGTTTAGATTTGACAATATGCTACTAGTGAAACGTAAAAAAATGAAGGTAAAAGTCGCGGGGGTAGGCAGTTTATTCAAGTGTGAAAAGTAAGTCATAAATGCATGTATACTTGTGTGAATGCAACTTTTCACAAAAATTCATAGTTTTCATTACCACCATCTTGCCATCTTGGATGTATCTTAGCTGGTTACAGCGCACTTCCTAGCATTCAGGAAATTTTCCATTTGAATCTCAACATTGATTCATTTTTCATGTACATTTAATGGAATGGAATACAATGGAATATTTTACAAAATGTGTCAATTCTATTGGTCAAAGCATATTTGTATAGCATTGGTGCTATGTTTCAATACTGGAAAAAATATTAATTGGTCGCCTTGGATTAACGGTGTATTCTGAAAAAAAGGTGGGCACTTTCATTAGTTTTGTGGGTTGGGCTGGTAAAATAAATTCGTATTTTGGTTTTGGTTGTATTTTTGGTTGTCAAATATATGTGCAATTTTGGTTTTGGTTCTGTTTTTTTAAAGCACAATTTGTTCGTTTTAGATGTTTGATTTTCCTAAGTCATGGGGAAAAAATAGGGAAGAAAATGCTAAAATAGCGTAACAAATAATTAAAAAGGCTAACACGAAGTGTAAGATCATAAAAACAGTTCAGAAACGAAAAAATATAACGGAAAAACTTGAAATAAATAAAAATGATAGGGTGAGAAACCCCTGGAGGTAAAAATTTGGCATAGGGCTCTAATTTTGGTGCTAAAAAATATTTGGGTTTTGACTCTAAAAATCTTAAGGGTTTAGGTTTTGTATTTGGTTTTGGAACTTAAGCTTCTTGAAGGTTCTGGATTCACACACCCAGTTTCACCCATCTCTATTGGGAACCAGTGGCCAAAAAGTGTCTTTTTATATATCTATTTTAATGTATTATATTCATTTTGATCATTTGTTGGGGTTCATTTTTACATGTTGGAAAACCTTCATATCACTTGGAAAATGTATGTAGTTGCAATGAGGAAGAAACACTCAGCCATATAACACTTTCTGATACCGAGATGCAATAATAGATCAATAATGTATGCATGGAATTAGCAATGGATAGCGCATTGGACTTCTAGGTGGTTGAGATATTCAAAGGTTGTGGGTTCGAGTCCCACCAGAGTCGAATTTGTAATGCATTACGTGAACATTTTATACTTTTGCAACTTTATTTTTTTGATTTTGCAATAAACACATGTTTAGATTTGACAATATGCTACTAGTGAAACGTAAAAAAATGAAGGTAAAAGTCGCGGGGGTAGGCAGTTTATTCAAGTGTGAAAAGTAAGTCATAAATGCATGTATACTTGTGTGAATGCAACTTTTCACAAAAATTCATGGTTTTCATTACCACCATCTTGCCATCTTGGATGTGTCTTAGCTGGTTACAGCGCACTTCCTAGCATTCAGGAAATTTTCCATTTGAATCTCAACATTGATTCATTTTTCATGTACATTTAATGGAATGGAATACAATGGAATATTTTACAAAATGTGTCAATTCTATTGGTCAAAGCATATTTGTATAGCATTGGTGCTATGTTTCAATACTGGAAAAAATATTAATTGGTCGCCTTGGATTAACGGTGTATTCTGAAAAAAAGGTGGGCACTTTCATTAGTTTTGTGGGTTGGGCTGGTAAAATAAATTCGTATTTTGGTTTTGGTTGTATTTTTGGTTGTCAAATATATGTGCAATTTTGGTTTTGGTTCTGTTTTTTTAAAGCACAATTTGTTCGTTTTAGATGTTTGATTTTCCTAAGTCATGGGGAAAAAATAGGGAAGAAAATGCTAAAATAGCGTAACAAATAATTAAAAAGGCTAACACGAAGTGTAAGATCATAAAAACAGTTCAGAAACGAAAAAATATAACGGAAAAACTTGAAATAAATAAAAATGATAGGGTGAGAAACCCCTGGAGGTAAAAACTTGGCATAGGGCTCTAATTTTGGTGCTAAAAAATATTTGGGTTTTGACTCTAAAAATCTTAAGGGTTTAGGTTTTGTATTTGGTTTTGGAACTTAAGCTTCTTGAAGGTTCTGGATTCACACACCCAGTTTCACCCATCTCTATTGGGAACCAGTGGCCAAAAAGTGTCTTTTTATATATCTATTTTAATGTATTATATTCATTTTGATCATTTGTTGGGGTTCATTTTTACATGTTGGAAAACCTTCATATCACTTGGAAAATGTATGTAGTTGCAATGAGGAAGAAACACTCAGCCATATAACACTTTCTGATACCGAGATGCAATAATAGATCAATAATGTATGCATGGAATTAGGTGTATTCGGTTATGTGTTACCAGCTTTCTTCACATGGGCTCTGTGGCGCAATGGATAGCGCATTGGACTTCTAGGTGGTTGAGATATTCAAAGGTTGTGGGTTCGAGTCCCACCAGAGTCGAATTTGTAATGCATTACGTGGACATTTTATACTTTTGCAACTTTATTTGTTGATTTTGCAATAAACACATGTTTAGATTTGACAATATGCTACTAGTGAAACGTAAAAAAATGAAGGTAAAAGTCGCGGGGGTAGGCAGTTTATTCAAGTGTGAAAAGTAAGTCATAAATGCATGTATACTTGTGTGAATGCAACTTTTCACAAAAATTCATAGTTTTCATTACCACCATCTTGCCATCTTGGATGTGTCTTAGCTGGTTACAGCGCACTTCCTAGCATTCAGGAAATTTTCCATTTGAATCTCAACATTGATTCATTTTTCATGTACATTTAATGGAATGGAATACAATGGAATATTTTACAAAATGTGTCACTTCTATTGGTCAAAGCATATTTGTATAGCATTGGTGCTATGTTTCAATACTGGAAAAAATATTAATTGGTCCCCTTTGATTAACGGTGTATTCTGAACAAAAGGTGGGCACTTTCATTAGTTTTGTGGGTTGGGCTGGTAAAATAAATTCGTATTTTGGTTTTGGTTGTATTTTTGGTTGTCAAATATATGTGCAATTTTGGTTTTGGTTCTGTTTTTTTAAAGCACAATTTGTTCGTTTTAGATGTTTGATTTTCCTAAGTCATGGGGAAAAAATAGGGAAGAAAATGCTAAAATAGCGTAACAAATAATTAAAAAGGCTAACACGAAGTGTAAGATCATAAAAACAGTTCAGAAACAAAAAAATATAACGGAAAAACTTGAAATAAATAAAAATGATAGGGTGAGAAACCCCTGGAGGTAAAAACTTGGCATAGGGCTCTAATTTTGGTGCTAAAAAATATTTGGGTTTTGACTCTAAAAATCTTAAGGGTTTAGGTTTTGTATTTGGTTTTGGAACTTAAGCTTCTTGAAGGTTCTGGATTCACACACCCAGTTTCACCCATCTCTATTGGGAACCAGTGGCCAAAAAGTGTCTTTTTATATATCTATTTTAATGTATTATATTCATTTTGATCATTTGTTGGGGTTCATTTTTACATGTTGGAAAACCTTCATATCACTTGGAAAATGTATGTAGTTGCAATGAGGAAGAAACATTCAGCCATATAACACTTTCTGATACCGAGATGCAATAATAGATCAATAATGTATGCATGGAATTAGGTGTATTCGGTTATGTGTTACCAGCTTTCTTCACATGGGCTCTGTGGCGCAATGGATAGCGCATTGGACTTCTAGGTGGTTGAGATATTCAAAGGTTGTGGGTTCGAGTCCCACCAGAGTCGAATTTGTAATGCATTACGTGGACATTTTATACTTTTGCAACTTTATATGTTGATTTTGCAATAAACACATGTTTAGATTTGACAATATGCTACTAGTGAAACGTAAAAAAATTAAGGTAAAAGTCACGGGGGTAGGCAGTTTATACAAGTGTGAAAAGTAAGTCATAAATGCATGTATACTTGTGTGAATGCAACTTTTCACAAAAATTCATAGTTTTCATTACCACCATCTTGCCATCTTGGATGTGTCTTAGCTGGTTACAGCGCACTTCCTAGCATTCAGGAAATTTTCCATTTGAATCTCAACATTGATTCATTTTTCATGTACATTTAATGGAATGGAATACAATGGAATATTTTACAAAATGTGTCACTTCTATTGGTCAAAGCATATTTGTATAGCATTGGTGCTATGTTTCAATACTGGAAAAAATATTAATTGGTCCCCTTTGATTAACGGTGTATTCTGAACAAAAGGTGGGCACTTTCATTAGTTTTGTGGGTTGGGCTGGTAAAATAAATTCGTATTTTGGTTTTGGTTGTATTTTTGGTTGTCAAATATATGTGCAATTTTGGTTTTGGTTCTGTTTTTTTAAAGCACAATTTGTTCGTTTTAGATGTTTGATTTTCCTAAGTCATGGGGAAAAAATAGGGAAGAAAATGCTAAAATAGCGTAACAAATAATTAAAAAGGCTAACACGAAGTGTAAGATCATAAAAACAGTTCAGAAACGAAAAAATATAACGGAAAAACTTGAAATAAATAAAAATGATAGGGTGAGAAACCCCTGGAGGTAAAAACTTGGCATAGGGCTCTAATTTTGGTGCTAAAAAATATTTGGGTTTTGACTCTAAAAATCTTAAGGGTTTAGGTTTTGTATTTGGTTTTGGAACTTAAGCTTCTTGAAGGTTCTGGATTCACACACCCAGTTTCACCCATCTCTATTGGGAACCAGTGGCCAAAAAGTGTCTTTTTATATATCTATTTTAATGTATTATATTCATTTTGATCATTTGTTGGGGTTCATTTTTACATGTTGGAAAACCTTCATATCACTTGGAAAATGTATGTAGTTGCAATGAGGAAGAAACACTCAGCCATATAACACTTTCTGATACCGAGATGCAATAATAGATCAATAATGTATGCATGAAATTAGGTGTATTCGGTTATGTGTTACCAGCTTCCTTCACATGGGCTCTGTGGCGCAATGGATAGCGCATTGGACTTCTAGGTGGTTGAGATATTCAAAGGTTGTGGGTTCGAGTCCCACCAGAGTCGAATTTGTAATGCATTACGTGAACATTTTATACTTTTGCAACTTTATTTGTTGATTTTGCAATAAACACATGTTTATATTTGACAATATGCTACTAGTGAAACGTAAAAAAATGAAGGTAAAAGTCGCGGGGGTAGGCAGTTTATTCAAGTGTGAAAAGTAAGTCATAAATGCATGTATACTTGTGTGAATGCAACTTTTCACAAAAATTCATAGTTTTCATTACCACCATCTTGCCATCTTGGATGTGTCTTAGCTGGTTACAGCGCACTTCCTAGCATTCAGGAAATTTTCCATTTGAATCTCAACATTGATTCATTTTTCATGTACATTTAATGGAATGGAATACAATGGAATATTTTACAAAATGTGTCAATTCTATTGGTCAAAGCATATTTGTATAGCATTGGTGCTATGTTTCAATACTGGAAAAAATATTAATTGGTCGCCTTGGATTAACGGTGTATTCTGAAAAAAAGGTGGGCACTTTTATTAGTTTTGTGGGTTGGGCTGGTAAAATAAATTCGTATTTTGGTTTTGGTTGTATTTTTGGTTGTCAAATATATGTGCAATTTTGGTTTTGGTTCTGTTTTTTTAAAGCACAATTTGTTCGTTTTAGATGTTTGATTTTCCTAAGTCATGGGGAAAAAATAGGGAAGAAAATGCTAAAATAGCGTAACAAATAATTAAAAAGGCTAACACGGAGTGTAAGATCATAAAAACAGTTCAGAAACGAAAAAATATAACGGAAAAACTTGAAATAAATAAAAATGATAGGGTGAGAAACCCCTGGAGGTAAAAACTTGGCATAGGGCTCTAATTTTGGTGCTAAAAAATATTTGGGTTTTGACTCTAAAAATCTTAAGGGTTTAGGTTTTGTATTTGGTTTTGGAACTTAAGCTTCTTGAAGGTTCTGGATTCACACACCCAGTTTCACCCATCTCTATTGGGAACCAGTGGCCAAAAAGTGTCTTTTTATATATCTATTTTAATGTATTATATTCATTTTGATCATTTGTTGGGGTTCATTTTTACATGTTGGAAAACCTTCATATCACTTGGAAAATGTATGTAGTTGCAATGAGGAAGAAACACTCAGCCATATAACACTTTCTGATACCGAGATGCAATAATAGATCAATAATGTATGCATGGAATTAGGTGTATTCGGTTATGTGTTACCAGCTTTCTTCACATGGGCTCTGTGGCGCAATGGATAGCGCATTGGACTTCTAGGTGGTTGAGATATTCAAAGGTTGTGGGTTCGAGTCCCACCAGAGTCGAATTTGTAATGCATTACGTGGACATTTTATACTTTTGCAACTTTATTTGTTGATTTTGCAATAAACACATGTTTAGATTTGACAATATGCTACTAGTGAAACGTAAAAAAATTAAGGTAAAAGTCGCGGGGGTAGGCAGTTTATTCAAGTGTGAAAAGTAAGTCATAAATGCATGTATACTTGTGTGAATGCAACTTTTCACAAAAATTCATAGTTTTCATTACCACCATCTTGCCATCTTGGATGTGTCTTAGCTGGTTACAGCGCACTTCCTAGCATTCAGGAAATTTTCCATTTGAATCTCAACATTGATTCATTTTTCATGTACATTTAATGGAATGGAATACAATGGAATATTTTACAAAATGTGTCACTTCTATTGGTCAAAGCATATTTGTATAGCATTGGTGCTATGTTTCAATACTGGAAAAAATATTAATTGGTCCCCTTTGATTAACGGTGTATTCTGAACAAAAGGTGGGCACTTTCATTAGTTTTGTGGGTTGGGCTGGTAAAATAAATTCGTATTTTGGTTTTGGTTGTATTTTTGGTTGTCAAATATATGTGCAATTTTGGTTTTGGTTCTGTTTTTTTAAAGCACAATTTGTTCGTTTTAGATGTTTGATTTTCCTAAGTCATGGGGAAAAAATAGGGAAGAAAATGCTAAAATAGCGTAACAAATAATTAAAAAGGCTAACACGAAGTGTAAGATCATAAAAACAGTTCAGAAACGAAAAAATATAACGGAAAAACTTGAAATAAATAAAAATGATAGGGTGAGAAACCCCTGGAGGTAAAAACTTGGCATAGGGCTCTAATTTTGGTGCTAAAAAATATTTGGGTTTTGACTCTAAAAATCTTAAGGGTTTAGGTTTTGTATTTGGTTTTGGAACTTAAGCTTCTTGAAGGTTCTGGATTCACACACCCAGTTTCACCCATCTCTATTGGGAACCAGTGGCCAAAAAGTGTCTTTTTATATATCTATTTTAATGTATTATATTCATTTTGATCATTTGTTGGGGTACATTTTTACATGTTGGAAAACCTTCATATCACTTGGAAAATGTATGTAGTTGCAATGAGGAAGAAACATTCAGCCATATAACACTTTCTGATACCGAGATGCAATAATAGATCAATAATGTATGCATGGAATTAGGTGTATTCGGTTATGTGTTACCAGCTTTCTTCACATGGGCTCTGTGGCGCAATGGATAGCGCATTGGACTTCTAGGTGGTTGAGATATTCAAAGGTTGTGGGTTCGAGTCCCACCAGAGTCGAATTTGTAATGCATTACGTGGACATTTTATACTTTTGCAACTTTATTTGTTGATTTTGCAATAAACACATGTTTAGATTTGACAATATGCTACTAGTGAAACGTAAAAAAATTAAGGTAAAAGTCGCGGGGGTAGGCAGTTTATTCAAGTGTGAAAAGTAAGTCATAAATGCATGTATACTTGTGTGAATGCAACTTTTCACAAAAATTCATAGTTTTCATTACCACCATCTTGCCATCTTGGATGTGTCTTAGCTGGTTACAGCGCACTTCCTAGCATTCAGGAAATTTTCCATTTGAATCTCAACATTGATTCATTTTTCATGTACATTTAATGGAATGGAATACAATGGAATATTTTACAAAATGTGTCACTTCTATTGGTCAAAGCATATTTGTATAGCATTGGTGCTATGTTTCAATACTGGAAAAAATATTAATTGGTCCCCTTTGATTAACGGTGTATTCTGAACAAAAGGTGGGCACTTTCATTAGTTTTGTGGGTTGGGCTGGTAAAATAAATTCGTATTTTGGTTTTGGTTGTATTTTTGGTTGTCAAATATATGTGCAATTTTGGTTTTGGTTCTGTTTTTTTAAAGCACAATTTGTTCGTTTTAGATGTTTGATTTTCCTAAGTCATGGGGAAAAAATAGGGAAGAAAATGCTAAAATAGCGTAACAAATAATTAAAAAGGCTAACACGAAGTGTAAGATCATAAAAACAGTTCAGAAACGGAAAAATATAACGGAAAAACTTGAAATAAATAAAAATGATAGGGTGAGAAACCCCTGGAGGTAAAAACTTGGCATAGGGCTCTAATTTTGGTGCTAAAAAATATTTGGGTTTTGACTCTAAAAATCTTAAGGGTTTAGGTTTTGTATTTGGTTTTGGAACTTAAGCTTCTTGAAGGTTCTGGATTCACACACCCAGTTTCACCCATCTCTATTGGGAACCAGTGGCCAAAAAGTGTCTTTTTATATATCTATTTTAATGTATTATATTCATTTTGATCATTTGTTGGGGTTCATTTTTACATGTTGGAAAACCTTCATATCACTTGGAAAATGTATGTAGTTGCAATGAGGAAGAAACATTCAGCCATATAACACTTTCTGATACCGAGATGCAATAATAGATCAATAATGTATGCATGGAATTAGGTGTATTCGGTTATGTGTTACCAGCTTTCTTCACATGGGCTCTGTGGCGCAATGGATAGCGCATTGGACTTCTAGGTGGTTGAGATATTCAAAGGTTGTGGGTTCGAGTCCCACCAGAGTCGAATTTGTAATGCATTACGTGGACATTTTATACTTTTGCAACTTTATATGTTGATTTTGCAATAAACACATGTTTAGATTTGACAATATGCTACTAGTGAAACGTAAAAAAATTAAGGTAAAAGTCGCGGGGGTAGGCAGTTTATACAAGTGTGAAAAGTAAGTCATAAATGCATGTATACTTGTGTGAATGCAACTTTTCACAAAAATTCATAGTTTTCATTACCACCATCTTGCCATCTTGGATGTGTCTTAGCTGGTTACAGCGCACTTCCTAGCATTCAGGAAATTTTCCATTTGAATCTCAACATTGATTCATTTTTCATGTACATTTAATGGAATGGAATACAATGGAATATTTTACAAAATGTGTCACTTCTATTGGTCAAAGCATATTTGTATAGCATTGGTGCTATGTTTCAATACTGGAAAAAATATTAATTGGTCCCCTTTGATTAACGGTGTATTCTGAACAAAAGGTGGGCACTTTCATTAGTTTTGTGGGTTGGGCTGGTAAAATAAATTCGTATTTTGGTTTTGGTTGTATTTTTGGTTGTCAAATATATGTGCAATTTTGGTTTTGGTTCTGTTTTTTTAAAGCACAATTTGTTCGTTTTAGATGTTTGATTTTCCTAAGTCATGGGGAAAAAATAGGGAAGAAAATGCTAAAATAGCGTAACAAATAATTAAAAAGGCTAACACGAAGTGTAAGATCATAAAAACAGTTCAGAAACGAAAAAATATAACGGAAAAACTTGAAATAAATAAAAATGATAGGGTGAGAAACCCCTGGAGGTAAAAACTTGGCATAGGGCTCTAATTTTGGTGCTAAAAAATATTTGGGTTTTGACTCTAAAAATCTTAAGGGTTTAGGTTTTGTATTTGGTTTTGGAACTTAAGCTTCTTGAAGGTTCTGGATTCACACACCCAGTTTCACCCATCTCTATTGGGAACCAGTGGCCAAAAAGTGTCTTTTTATATATCTATTTTAATGTATTATATTCATTTTGATCATTTGTTGGGGTTCATTTTTACATGTTGGAAAACCTTCATATCACTTGGAAAATGTATGTAGTTGCAATGAGGAAGAAACACTCAGCCATATAACACTTTCTGATACCGAGATGCAATAATAGATCAATAATGTATGCATGAAATTAGGTGTATTCGGTTATGTGTTACCAGCTTTCTTCACATGGGCTCTGTGGCGCAATGGATAGCGCATTGGACTTCTAGGTGGTTGAGATATTCAAAGGTTGTGGGTTCGAGTCCCACCAGAGTCGAATTTGTAATGCATTACGTGAACATTTTATACTTTTGCAACTTTATTTGTTGATTTTGCAATAAACACATGTTTATATTTGACAATATGCTACTAGTGAAACGTAAAAAAATGAAGGTAAAAGTCGCGGGGGTAGGCAGTTTATTCAAGTGTGAAAAGTAAGTCATAAATGCATGTATACTTGTGTGAATGCAACTTTTCACAAAAATTCATAGTTTTCATTACCACCATCTTGCCATCTTGGATGTGTCTTAGCTGGTTACAGCGCACTTCCTAGCATTCAGGAAATTTTCCATTTGAATCTCAACATTGCTAGAGAATATGGAATTACCCAGTATACCGAGGCTGCTAACAGGTAGTGCACACACTTTATGGCAACTTGATTGAAGAGAGACCCAGCAATGATTAATGAAACAATAAGCCTCCGGTATTGAAAACAGGGAGTTGGGTAATAGTAAGCCGGATAGAGGTACAGGGGGACACCTCCCTAAGGGGCGCCCCCAAGTAAATCACAGCCCGGCACTAACCGCCTCAATAATCTCCCTGAAATACCGCGTGGAGGTTAGGAGTACTCACGAAAAAGCCGTCCCTGTTGGTGCAGGGAATTCTGCAGCGGCTTCCTCCTCTGGTGTAGCTGGCGTCAGCGTGCTCCGCCGGAAATGATGACACAGGAAGAAGGGGGTAAGATGGTCCGTGGTTCACAGCAACTTCAGCAGCCAACGCATGGATGTCTAAAAAAACTTTATTGATCGCTAGCAGCAAACATCAGGCAACCACTCTAACATGTTTCGTCCAGGCTATGGACTTTTTCAAAGAGTGCTGATAGTGTATGGCAGCCAAATAGATATAGGGAGTGGTGAGTGTATGCCACCAATAGAAACAGGGAACGTATTTAAACCTCACCTGTGGTAGATTAATCATTAAAGTGGATAACTATCTCCCCAACAATCCCCATAGCAATGGCTGCACAACAAGGTATTTACAACATACACATGAAAAATCTTAAAAACAAAACAGAACATATAATGGATAAATTTAAAAACACAACTACTGATGTTTTAAGTTACCAGCATCATTATTATTATATAAAGCTATATCAATTAATGGAAGTATACAGATGTATAACAAAGGATTTCATATATCTAGTACTTATAAAATCTTTTTTGTACTTATAAAGCATTTTCAGTATCAAGATTCACTTTAAAGGGATATAAACATTTTATCAATTTATTCACATAATTCATATCCATGAATACAGTGGCAACCGCATGACAGACAGTAACTTAATATGTCACCTCCCAGATCACAATGTAATTGGGTGAACACTGTGAACCCACCCCAAAACTTAGCCATTACCCCATCAGGAAGTGTTTCAGTTCCCACTCCTGATTGATGCCGGCCGGATGGAGTGTGTTCAGAGTGTACACCCAATACATTTCCTGTTTATTTAATACCCCCTCTCTATGGCCTCCTCTAGCGTTACAAGGGATATGTTCAATTGCCATATAGGAAAAGTTGGCTATTCCCCCTTTAGGGCATCTGGAGAAGTGTCTGGGAACTGGATGAGACACATCATTCTTTTTAATAAGTCTGACATGCTCGGCAATGCGGGTCTTGACTGGCCGAATGGTTCGTCCCACATATAATTTTTTGCAACCACATCTCAAAAGATAAATGGTGTAGGATGTATTACAATTCAAAAATTCTTTAATAAAATATTTTTTTCCATTGATGTCAGTTTGGACAAATTTTGTACTATGAACATATTTACACATGGAACAATTTCCACATGCATAAAAACCTTTAGGAATACTACCAATTCTTTTAAGATCAGTTTTAGTTTGAAAGTGACTTGGCGAGAGGTGTGATGCTAGTGTCTTAGCCCTACGGAATGAAAATTTTGGTCCCTTCAAGGTAAACTCAGCAATATCCTTATCAAGGCACAGGGTGTGCCAATGTTTATGCACAATGTCGCATATAAGCTTGGATTGGCGACTATAAGTCGTGATGAATAATGGACTCATATCACTATACTTGCTCTTAGATTGTATGTACCCCTTATGATGTTTGTCTTTTTTCTTTTTATCGAGGATTCCAGGGCGATCCAAAGTCATAGCGTACTCGTATGCTGTCTGGATATCTGTATATTTGTAACCCCTGGCTTGGAATCTCTCAAATAGTGCTTGTGACTGCAAAGAGAAATTCTCGTCATCAGAACATATCCGTCTCAACCTTACAAATTGGGCCCTCGGAATACTTTTGATTAAAGATTGTGGATGACAACTTTTGGCTGACAGTAGTGTGTTTCGGGAGTTTGGCTTGCGAAATATGTCAGTTTGGATTAGCATGTCATGGTCTATGTAAAGGAGCAGGTCCAGATAATTGATGCAATTTATATTTTGTTCATAAGTGAATTTGATATTAACATTATTGATATTAAGTGTGTTTATAAATGCTACAAGTGATGATTCATCGCCGTCCCATATAATAATGAGATCGTCGATGAATCTTTTATAGTAAATAATTTGTGAACGATAAGAATTATTACTGTGATATATATATTGTGCTTCCCATAACCCCATGAATAAGTTTGCATATGATGGTGCAAAACTTGTGCCCATTGCAGTGCCTAATAATTGTAAATAAAAACGTGAATCAAATAAGAAATAATTGTGAGTTAATAAAAATTTAATAGATTCTAATAGAAAAGTGCAAAGTGAAGTGGACAGATGTGATAAATTTAAAAAGTGCGTGATAGCTAATAACCCGTGATCGTGATTAATGATGGAATACAGAGAGATCACGTCAAGGGTGACCCATCTGTATTCTTTTTTCCAGACCAGATCCTTTACATCTACCATGAGGTCCGTGGAATCCTTAATGAATGACGGTAATGCCAGTACCAATGGTTTGAGATAAGAGTCCACATACCGCGATAACCCATCTCCCAAAGATCCAATACCTGCCACTATAGGACGACCAGGAGGGTCGACCAGTGACTTATGGATCTTTGGGAGATGGTGGAATACCGGAATCACGGGATGTGGACTTCTCAAAAATTCAATCTCATGTTTGTCTAATGTACAAAGTATCTTTCCAAATTCAATAATTTCATCTAGTTGACTAATAAAGTCCTGTGTTGGATCCTTTTTAAGAAGTTTATACTGATCCGGATTCCCTAGCTGCCGTAATGCCTCCTGTTTGTATTGTAGGGTGGATAAAACCACAAGGGCTCCACCTTTATCAGCATTTCTAAACATGATGTCTTTGTTATGCTTCAAGGTGTCTAGTTCATGAATCTCCGTGTATGTCAGGTTATTGGCATGCATAGATGAGCAGGAGAAACCTTTAGATAAAATTTGAAGGTCTCTTTCTACCAACCTTTCAAATGCCGTAATGAAAGGCCCCCTATTGGCATTGGGGCAGAAGATAGACTTCTTTTTAAATCCTGAGGAGTGGGTGCCAAAGAAAGGTTGGGAGAAAGCATTGATTTCTTCGCCTTGCTGCTCAAGTAATGCGTCCAAGTCTGATAATACACAGGTTTCCTGAAAGGTATCAAGAGAAATATTAGTTAATGCATCATTAGTAACAATATTAGGTAGTTCATCATCAGTATTGGGTAATACAACATCATTATCAGAGTCAGACAAGTTATTAGTTTGAAAATGTCCTCTTGATATAAAAAACTTTTTTAAGGATAATTTGCGAGTAAACCTTTGGAGGTCAATCACAGTCTGGAACAAGTGGAAGTCCTGAACCGGGGCAAAACCCAGTCCCTTATTTAGTAGAGATAATTGTGCATGGGAGAGTTCCACTCCTGAGAGATTAATGACGTTATTATCACACTCATCTATGTGTACTTCTTTCTTTTTGGTCTCCCGCGAGTTTCCACGTTTTCTCCGCGATCGTCTGGTTCGCGGCGTGATCGTGTTCCTGTGGATAAAAAAGAAGACGAAGAGGGAGCCTGTTCCTGATTTTTTGATCTGGCCCCATTAGATGTGATGGATGACCTGCTGTCGCTCCTAGATCTCCCATGGTTATCCCGTATACTCTCAGTAGAACCTTCAAAAGATACAGAGTGAGATCTCAATTCGCACTCTGAGTAGTCTGACTCCGCACCTGAGTTGTCAGCTGATCTTCCCTTTAAGATAGACTTATTAGGGTTGCTTTTAGACCATCCTTTGGATTGAGGTTTAAACCCCCTTGCTGTATTGGATCCCACATTCTCTCTTGTTTGAGGTTTCTGCCAACAATAAATTTGTCCTTTTATATAATCTACACGGTCTCGTTCGAACTTGCTGTGTTTTTTGTCACTTATTGTGTCCTCTATGGTCTCAATATTAGTCAGCAGGGTTTTGTCGTTTTTTATAAATTGATCCATTTTAGTAAATGGCTTCAAGTTGTTCCTCAAAAGGTTTATTTCCAACATTAATTACTCTTTTTCTTTTGACTTCTGCTGAATGATTAGTTCCATTAGCTTTAAGGAACATTGGTTTAGAGTATCAGTCCAGTCCTGCTCAAATTGCATATTGGTAAAGCCAAATGTTGGTGTCTTTTTTATTCGCAAACCTCGTGGTATTCTTTTACATCTAATATAGTTGTTCAATGAGGTGATGTCCCACCATAGGCGTATATTCAACACCAACAGTCTTTCTAGCTTTACAAAGTAATGTGTGAGGTCTGAAGGCTCCTCACATATAACCTCAGTACTTTCATTAAACAAGTGGGCAGCTTTTTTTGAACGTTTGGCATTATCCCCGCATGCATTGACATATGTATCCACATTTGTATCCTCTGATTCAACATCAATATCTTCCATGGCAAAAAAACAATATAATAGTATTGAATTAAAAATAAAAATTATTTATTAATATCTTGTTAAAAACTCTCATGCGTTGGCTGAAGCCTAAGTGCAAAAAACAGTAATCCTTAAATTCTTGAGTAAATAATGTCCTTTATATTTTGGAATTTTCCAGGATAGTCCAAATAAGCATATACAATTTACTTATTCACTTATTCACTTGCCCGTGAGCCATCAGGTAGAAATAGATTGCTAGAGAATATGGAATTACCCAGTATACCGAGGCTGCTAACAGGTAGTGCACACACTTTATGGCAACTTGATTGAAGAGAGACCCAGCAATGATTAATGAAACAATAAGCCTCCGGTATTGAAAACAGGGAGTTGGGTAATAGTAAGCCGGATAGAGGTACCTGTGTCATCATTTCCGGCGGAGCACGCTGACGCCAGCTACACCAGAGGAGGAAGCCGCTGCAGAATTCCCTGCACCAACAGGGACGGCTTTTTCGTGAGTACTCCTAACCTCCACGCGGTATTTCAGGGAGATTATTGAGGCGGTTAGTGCCGGGCTGTGATTTACTTGGGGGCGCCCCTTAGGGAGGTGTCCCCCTGTACCTCTATCCGGCTTACTATTACCCAACTCCCTGTTTTCAATACCGGAGGCTTATTGTTTCATTAATCATTGCTGGGTCTCTCTTCAATCAAGTTGCCATAAAGTGTGTGCACTACCTGTTAGCAGCCTCGGTATACTGGGTAATTCCATATTCTCTAGCAATCTATTTCTACCTGATGGCTCACGGGCAAGTGAATAAGTGAATAAGTAAATTGTATATGCTTATTTGGACTATCCTGGAAAATTCCAAAATATAAAGGACATTATTTACTCAAGAATTTAAGGATTACTGTTTTTTGCACTTAGGCTTCAGCCAACGCATGAGAGTTTTTAACAAGATATTAATAAATAATTTTTATTTTTAATTCAATACTATTATATTGTTTTTTTGCCATGGAAGATATTGATGTTGAATCAGAGGATACAAATGTGGATACATATGTCAATGCATGCGGGGATAATGCCAAACGTTCAAAAAAAGCTGCCCACTTGTTTAATGAAAGTACTGAGGTTATATGTGAGGAGCCTTCAGACCTCACACATTACTTTGTAAAGCTAGAAAGACTGTTGGTGTTGAATATACGCCTATGGTGGGACATCACCTCATTGAACAACTATATTAGATGTAAAAGAATACCACGAGGTTTGCGAATAAAAAAGACACCAACATTTGGCTTTACCAATATGCAATTTGAGCAGGACTGGACTGATACTCTAAACCAATGTTCCTTAAAGCTAATGGAACTAATCATTCAGCAGAAGTCAAAAGAAAAAGAGTAATTAATGTTGGAAATAAACCTTTTGAGGAACAACTTGAAGCCATTTACTAAAATGGATCAATTTATAAAAAACGACAAAACCCTGCTGACTAATATTGAGACCATAGAGGACACAATAAGTGACAAAAAACACAGCAAGTTCGAACGAGACCGTGTAGATTATATAAAAGGACAAATTTATTGTTGGCAGAAACCTCAAACAAGAGAGAATGTGGGATCCAATACAGCAAGGGGGTTTAAACCTCAATCCAAAGGATGGTCTAAAAGCAACCCTAATAAGTCTATCTTAAAGGGAAGATCAGCTGACAACTCAGGTGCGGAGTCAGACTACTCAGAGTGCGAATTGAGATCTCACTCTGTATCTTTTGAAGGTTCTACTGAGAGTATACGGGATAACCATGGGAGATCTAGGAGCGACAGCAGGTCATCCATCACATCTAATGGGGCCAGATCAAAAAATCAGGAACAGGCTCCCTCTTCGTCTTCTTTTTTATCCACAGGAACACGATCACGCCGCGAACCAGACGATCGCGGAGAAAACGTGGAAACTCGCGGGAGACCAAAAAGAAAGAAGTACACATAGATGAGTGTGATAATAACGTCATTAATCTCTCAGGAGTGGAACTCTCCCATGCACAATTATCTCTACTAAATAAGGGACTGGGTTTTGCCCCGGTTCAGGACTTCCACTTGTTCCAGACTGTGATTGACCTCCAAAGGTTTACTCGCAAATTATCCTTAAAAAAGTTTTTTATATCAAGAGGACATTTTCAAACTAATAACTTGTCTGACTCTGATAATGATGTTGTATTACCCAATACTGATGATGAACTACCTAATATTGTTACTAATGATGCATTAACTAATATTTCTCTTGATACCTTTCAGGAAACCTGTGTATTATCAGACTTGGACGCATTACTTGAGCAGCAAGGCGAAGAAATCAATGCTTTCTCCCAACCTTTCTTTGGCACCCACTCCTCAGGATTTAAAAAGAAGTCTATCTTCTGCCCCAATGCCAATAGGGGGCCTTTCATTACGGCATTTGAAAGGTTGGTAGAAAGAGACCTTCAAATTTTATCTAAAGGTTTCTCCTGCTCATCTATGCATGCCAATAACCTGACATACACGGAGATTCATGAACTAGACACCTTGAAGCATAACAAAGACATCATGTTTAGAAATGCTGATAAAGGTGGAGCCCTTGTGGTTTTATCCACCCTACAATACAAACAGGAGGCATTACGGCAGCTAGGGAATCCGGATCAGTATAAACTTCTTAAAAAGGATCCAACACAGGACTTTATTAGTCAACTAGATGAAATTATTGAATTTGGAAAGATACTTTGTACATTAGACAAACATGAGATTGAATTTTTGAGAAGTCCACATCCCGTGATTCCGGTATTCCACCATCTCCCAAAGATCCATAAGTCACTGGTCGACCCTCCTGGTCGTCCTATAGTGGCAGGTATTGGATCTTTGGGAGATGGGTTATCGCGGTATGTGGACTCTTATCTCAAACCATTGGTACTGGCATTACCGTCATTCATTAAGGATTCCACGGACCTCATGGTAGATGTAAAGGATCTGGTCTGGAAAAAAGAATACAGATGGGTCACCCTTGACGTGATCTCTCTGTATTCCATCATTAATCACGATCACGGGTTATTAGCTATCACGCACTTTTTAAATTTATCACATCTGTCCACTTCACTTTGCACTTTTCTATTAGAATCTATTAAATTTTTATTAACTCACAATTATTTCTTATTTGATTCACGTTTTTATTTACAATTATTAGGCACTGCAATGGGCACAAGTTTTGCACCATCATATGCAAACTTATTCATGGGGTTATGGGAAGCACAATATATATATCACAGTAATAATTCTTATCGTTCACAAATTATTTACTATAAAAGATTCATCGACGATCTCATTATTATATGGGACGGCGATGAATCATCACTTGTAGCATTTATAAACACACTTAATATCAATAATGTTAATATCAAATTCACTTATGAACAAAATATAAATTGCATCAATTATCTGGACCTGCTCCTTTACATAGACCATGACATGCTAATCCAAACTGACATATTTCGCAAGCCAAACTCCCGAAACACACTACTGTCAGCCAAAAGTTGTCATCCACAATCTTTAATCAAAAGTATTCCGAGGGCCCAATTTGTAAGGTTGAGACGGATATGTTCTGATGACGAGAATTTCTCTTTGCAGTCACAAGCACTATTTGAGAGATTCCAAGCCAGGGGTTACAAATATACAGATATCCAGACAGCATACGAGTACGCTATGACTTTGGATCGCCCTGGAATCCTCGATAAAAAGAAAAAAGACAAACATCATAAGGGGTACATACAATCTAAGAGCAAGTATAGTGATATGAGTCCATTATTCATCACGACTTATAGTCGCCAATCCAAGCTTATATGCGACATTGTGCATAAACATTGGCACACCCTGTGCCTTGATAAGGATATTGCTGAGTTTACCTTGAAGGGACCAAAATTTTCATTCCGTAGGGCTAAGACACTAGCATCACACCTCTCGCCAAGTCACTTTCAAACTAAAACTGATCTTAAAAGAATTGGTAGTATTCCTAAAGGTTTTTATGCATGTGGAAATTGTTCCATGTGTAAATATGTTCATAGTACAAAATTTGTCCAAACTGACATCAATGGAAAAAAATATTTTATTAAAGAATTTTTGAATTGTAATACATCCTACACCATTTATCTTTTGAGATGTGGTTGCAAAAAATTATATGTGGGACGAACCATTCGGCCAGTCAAGACCCGCATTGCCGAGCATGTCAGACTTATTAAAAAGAATGATGTGTCTCATCCAGTTCCCAGACACTTCTCCAGATGCCCTAAAGGGGGAATAGCCAACTTCCTAGCATTCAGGAAATTTTCCATTTGAATCTCAACATTGATTCATTTTTCATGTACATTTAATGGAATGGAATACAATGGAATATTTTACAAAATGTGTCACTTCTATTGGTCAAAGCATATTTGTATAGCATTGGTGCTATGTTTCAATACTGGAAAAAATATTAATTGGTCCCCTTTGATTAACGGTGTATTCTGAACAAAAGGTGGGCACTTTCATTAGTTTTGTGGGTTGGGCTGGTAAAATAAATTCGTATTTTGGTTTTGGTTGTATTTTTGGTTGTCAAATATATGTGCAATTTTGGTTTTGGTTCTGTTTTTTTAAAGCACAATTTGTTCGTTTTAGATGTTTGATTTTCCTAAGTCATGGGGAAAAAATAGGGAAGAAAATGCTAAAATAGCGTAACAAATAATTAAAAAGGCTAACACGAAGTGTAAGATCATAAAAACAGTTCAGAAACGAAAAAATATAACGGAAAAACTTGAAATAAATAAAAATGATAGGGTGAGAAACCCCTGGAGGTAAAAACTTGGCATAGGGCTCTAATTTTGGTGCTAAAAAATATTTGGGTTTTGACTCTAAAAATCTTAAGGGTTTAGGTTTTGTATTTGGTTTTGGAACTTAAGCTTCTTGAAGGTTCTGGATTCACACACCCAGTTTCACCCATCTCTATTGGGAACCAGTGGCCAAAAAGTGTCTTTTTATATATCTATTTTAATGTATTATATTCATTTTGATCATTTGTTGGGGTACATTTTTACATGTTGGAAAACCTTCATATCACTTGGAAAATGTATGTAGTTGCAATGAGGAAGAAACATTCAGCCATATAACACTTTCTGATACCGAGATGCAATAATAGATCAATAATGTATGCATGGAATTAGGTGTATTCGGTTATGTGTTACCAGCTTTCTTCACATGGGCTCTGTGGCGCAATGGATAGCGCATTGGACTTCTAGGTGGTTGAGATATTCAAAGGTTGTGGGTTCGAGTCCCACCAGAGTCGAATTTGTAATGCATTACGTGGACATTTTATACTTTTGCAACTTTATTTGTTGATTTTGCAATAAACACATGTTTAGATTTGACAATATGCTACTAGTGAAACGTAAAAAAATTAAGGTAAAAGTCGCGGGGGTAGGCAGTTTATTCAAGTGTGAAAAGTAAGTCATAAATGCATGTATACTTGTGTGAATGCAACTTTTCACAAAAATTCATAGTTTTCATTACCACCATCTTGCCATCTTGGATGTGTCTTAGCTGGTTACAGCGCACTTCCTAGCATTCAGGAAATTTTCCATTTGAATCTCAACATTGATTCATTTTTCATGTACATTTAATGGAATGGAATACAATGGAATATTTTACAAAATGTGTCACTTCTATTGGTCAAAGCATATTTGTATAGCATTGGTGCTATGTTTCAATACTGGAAAAAATATTAATTGGTCCCCTTTGATTAACGGTGTATTCTGAACAAAAGGTGGGCACTTTCATTAGTTTTGTGGGTTGGGCTGGTAAAATAAATTCGTATTTTGGTTTTGGTTGTATTTTTGGTTGTCAAATATATGTGCAATTTTGGTTTTGGTTCTGTTTTTTTAAAGCACAATTTGTTCGTTTTAGATGTTTGATTTTCCTAAGTCATGGGGAAAAAATAGGGAAGAAAATGCTAAAATAGCGTAACAAATAATTAAAAAGGCTAACACGAAGTGTAAGATCATAAAAACAGTTCAGAAACGGAAAAATATAACGGAAAAACTTGAAATAAATAAAAATGATAGGGTGAGAAACCCCTGGAGGTAAAAACTTGGCATAGGGCTCTAATTTTGGTGCTAAAAAATATTTGGGTTTTGACTCTAAAAATCTTAAGGGTTTAGGTTTTGTATTTGGTTTTGGAACTTAAGCTTCTTGAAGGTTCTGGATTCACACACCCAGTTTCACCCATCTCTATTGGGAACCAGTGGCCAAAAAGTGTCTTTTTATATATCTATTTTAATGTATTATATTCATTTTGATCATTTGTTGGGGTTCATTTTTACATGTTGGAAAACCTTCATATCACTTGGAAAATGTATGTAGTTGCAATGAGGAAGAAACATTCAGCCATATAACACTTTCTGATACCGAGATGCAATAATAGATCAATAATGTATGCATGGAATTAGGTGTATTCGGTTATGTGTTACCAGCTTTCTTCACATGGGCTCTGTGGCGCAATGGATAGCGCATTGGACTTCTAGGTGGTTGAGATATTCAAAGGTTGTGGGTTCGAGTCCCACCAGAGTCGAATTTGTAATGCATTACGTGGACATTTTATACTTTTGCAACTTTATATGTTGATTTTGCAATAAACACATGTTTAGATTTGACAATATGCTACTAGTGAAACGTAAAAAAATTAAGGTAAAAGTCGCGGGGGTAGGCAGTTTATACAAGTGTGAAAAGTAAGTCATAAATGCATGTATACTTGTGTGAATGCAACTTTTCACAAAAATTCATAGTTTTCATTACCACCATCTTGCCATCTTGGATGTGTCTTAGCTGGTTACAGCGCACTTCCTAGCATTCAGGAAATTTTCCATTTGAATCTCAACATTGATTCATTTTTCATGTACATTTAATGGAATGGAATACAATGGAATATTTTACAAAATGTGTCACTTCTATTGGTCAAAGCATATTTGTATAGCATTGGTGCTATGTTTCAATACTGGAAAAAATATTAATTGGTCCCCTTTGATTAACGGTGTATTCTGAACAAAAGGTGGGCACTTTCATTAGTTTTGTGGGTTGGGCTGGTAAAATAAATTCGTATTTTGGTTTTGGTTGTATTTTTGGTTGTCAAATATATGTGCAATTTTGGTTTTGGTTCTGTTTTTTTAAAGCACAATTTGTTCGTTTTAGATGTTTGATTTTCCTAAGTCATGGGGAAAAAATAGGGAAGAAAATGCTAAAATAGCGTAACAAATAATTAAAAAGGCTAACACGAAGTGTAAGATCATAAAAACAGTTCAGAAACGAAAAAATATAACGGAAAAACTTGAAATAAATAAAAATGATAGGGTGAGAAACCCCTGGAGGTAAAAACTTGGCATAGGGCTCTAATTTTGGTGCTAAAAAATATTTGGGTTTTGACTCTAAAAATCTTAAGGGTTTAGGTTTTGTATTTGGTTTTGGAACTTAAGCTTCTTGAAGGTTCTGGATTCACACACCCAGTTTCACCCATCTCTATTGGGAACCAGTGGCCAAAAAGTGTCTTTTTATATATCTATTTTAATGTATTATATTCATTTTGATCATTTGTTGGGGTTCATTTTTACATGTTGGAAAACCTTCATATCACTTGGAAAATGTATGTAGTTGCAATGAGGAAGAAACACTCAGCCATATAACACTTTCTGATACCGAGATGCAATAATAGATCAATAATGTATGCATGAAATTAGGTGTATTCGGTTATGTGTTACCAGCTTTCTTCACATGGGCTCTGTGGCGCAATGGATAGCGCATTGGACTTCTAGGTGGTTGAGATATTCAAAGGTTGTGGGTTCGAGTCCCACCAGAGTCGAATTTGTAATGCATTACGTGAACATTTTATACTTTTGCAACTTTATTTGTTGATTTTGCAATAAACACATGTTTATATTTGACAATATGCTACTAGTGAAACGTAAAAAAATGAAGGTAAAAGTCGCGGGGGTAGGCAGTTTATTCAAGTGTGAAAAGTAAGTCATAAATGCATGTATACTTGTGTGAATGCAACTTTTCACAAAAATTCATAGTTTTCATTACCACCATCTTGCCATCTTGGATGTGTCTTAGCTGGTTACAGCGCACTTCCTAGCATTCAGGAAATTTTCCATTTGAATCTCAACATTGCTAGAGAATATGGAATTACCCAGTATACCGAGGCTGCTAACAGGTAGTGCACACACTTTATGGCAACTTGATTGAAGAGAGACCCAGCAATGATTAATGAAACAATAAGCCTCCGGTATTGAAAACAGGGAGTTGGGTAATAGTAAGCCGGATAGAGGTACAGGGGGACACCTCCCTAAGGGGCGCCCCCAAGTAAATCACAGCCCGGCACTAACCGCCTCAATAATCTCCCTGAAATACCGCGTGGAGGTTAGGAGTACTCACGAAAAAGCCGTCCCTGTTGGTGCAGGGAATTCTGCAGCGGCTTCCTCCTCTGGTGTAGCTGGCGTCAGCGTGCTCCGCCGGAAATGATGACACAGGAAGAAGGGGGTAAGATGGTCCGTGGTTCACAGCAACTTCAGCAGCCAACGCATGGATGTCTAAAAAAACTTTATTGATCGCTAGCAGCAAACATCAGGCAACCACTCTAACATGTTTCGTCCAGGCTATGGACTTTTTCAAAGAGTGCTGATAGTGTATGGCAGCCAAATAGATATAGGGAGTGGTGAGTGTATGCCACCAATAGAAACAGGGAACGTATTTAAACCTCACCTGTGGTAGATTAATCATTAAAGTGGATAACTATCTCCCCAACAATCCCCATAGCAATGGCTGCACAACAAGGTATTTACAACATACACATGAAAAATCTTAAAAACAAAACAGAACATATAATGGATAAATTTAAAAACACAACTACTGATGTTTTAAGTTACCAGCATCATTATTATTATATAAAGCTATATCAATTAATGGAAGTATACAGATGTATAACAAAGGATTTCATATATCTAGTACTTATAAAATCTTTTTTGTACTTATAAAGCATTTTCAGTATCAAGATTCACTTTAAAGGGATATAAACATTTTATCAATTTATTCACATAATTCATATCCATGAATACAGTGGCAACCGCATGACAGACAGTAACTTAATATGTCACCTCCCAGATCACAATGTAATTGGGTGAACACTGTGAACCCACCCCAAAACTTAGCCATTACCCCATCAGGAAGTGTTTCAGTTCCCACTCCTGATTGATGCCGGCCGGATGGAGTGTGTTCAGAGTGTACACCCAATACATTTCCTGTTTATTTAATACCCCCTCTCTATGGCCTCCTCTAGCGTTACAAGGGATATGTTCAATTGCCATATAGGAAAAGTTGGCTATTCCCCCTTTAGGGCATCTGGAGAAGTGTCTGGGAACTGGATGAGACACATCATTCTTTTTAATAAGTCTGACATGCTCGGCAATGCGGGTCTTGACTGGCCGAATGGTTCGTCCCACATATAATTTTTTGCAACCACATCTCAAAAGATAAATGGTGTAGGATGTATTACAATTCAAAAATTCTTTAATAAAATATTTTTTTCCATTGATGTCAGTTTGGACAAATTTTGTACTATGAA
Organism: Ascaphus truei; assembly: GCF_040206685.1. NCBI lineage: Eukaryota > Metazoa > Chordata > Amphibia > Anura > Ascaphidae > Ascaphus > Ascaphus truei. The sequence goes on along the minus strand of NC_134501.1, from coordinate 29,990,079 downwards.
CATATTTACACATGGAACAATTTCCACATGCATAAAAACCTTTAGGAATACTACCAATTCTTTTAAGATCAGTTTTAGTTTGAAAGTGACTTGGCGAGAGGTGTGATGCTAGTGTCTTAGCCCTACGGAATGAAAATTTTGGTCCCTTCAAGGTAAACTCAGCAATATCCTTATCAAGGCACAGGGTGTGCCAATGTTTATGCACAATGTCGCATATAAGCTTGGATTGGCGACTATAAGTCGTGATGAATAATGGACTCATATCACTATACTTGCTCTTAGATTGTATGTACCCCTTATGATGTTTGTCTTTTTTCTTTTTATCGAGGATTCCAGGGCGATCCAAAGTCATAGCGTACTCGTATGCTGTCTGGATATCTGTATATTTGTAACCCCTGGCTTGGAATCTCTCAAATAGTGCTTGTGACTGCAAAGAGAAATTCTCGTCATCAGAACATATCCGTCTCAACCTTACAAATTGGGCCCTCGGAATACTTTTGATTAAAGATTGTGGATGACAACTTTTGGCTGACAGTAGTGTGTTTCGGGAGTTTGGCTTGCGAAATATGTCAGTTTGGATTAGCATGTCATGGTCTATGTAAAGGAGCAGGTCCAGATAATTGATGCAATTTATATTTTGTTCATAAGTGAATTTGATATTAACATTATTGATATTAAGTGTGTTTATAAATGCTACAAGTGATGATTCATCGCCGTCCCATATAATAATGAGATCGTCGATGAATCTTTTATAGTAAATAATTTGTGAACGATAAGAATTATTACTGTGATATATATATTGTGCTTCCCATAACCCCATGAATAAGTTTGCATATGATGGTGCAAAACTTGTGCCCATTGCAGTGCCTAATAATTGTAAATAAAAACGTGAATCAAATAAGAAATAATTGTGAGTTAATAAAAATTTAATAGATTCTAATAGAAAAGTGCAAAGTGAAGTGGACAGATGTGATAAATTTAAAAAGTGCGTGATAGCTAATAACCCGTGATCGTGATTAATGATGGAATACAGAGAGATCACGTCAAGGGTGACCCATCTGTATTCTTTTTTCCAGACCAGATCCTTTACATCTACCATGAGGTCCGTGGAATCCTTAATGAATGACGGTAATGCCAGTACCAATGGTTTGAGATAAGAGTCCACATACCGCGATAACCCATCTCCCAAAGATCCAATACCTGCCACTATAGGACGACCAGGAGGGTCGACCAGTGACTTATGGATCTTTGGGAGATGGTGGAATACCGGAATCACGGGATGTGGACTTCTCAAAAATTCAATCTCATGTTTGTCTAATGTACAAAGTATCTTTCCAAATTCAATAATTTCATCTAGTTGACTAATAAAGTCCTGTGTTGGATCCTTTTTAAGAAGTTTATACTGATCCGGATTCCCTAGCTGCCGTAATGCCTCCTGTTTGTATTGTAGGGTGGATAAAACCACAAGGGCTCCACCTTTATCAGCATTTCTAAACATGATGTCTTTGTTATGCTTCAAGGTGTCTAGTTCATGAATCTCCGTGTATGTCAGGTTATTGGCATGCATAGATGAGCAGGAGAAACCTTTAGATAAAATTTGAAGGTCTCTTTCTACCAACCTTTCAAATGCCGTAATGAAAGGCCCCCTATTGGCATTGGGGCAGAAGATAGACTTCTTTTTAAATCCTGAGGAGTGGGTGCCAAAGAAAGGTTGGGAGAAAGCATTGATTTCTTCGCCTTGCTGCTCAAGTAATGCGTCCAAGTCTGATAATACACAGGTTTCCTGAAAGGTATCAAGAGAAATATTAGTTAATGCATCATTAGTAACAATATTAGGTAGTTCATCATCAGTATTGGGTAATACAACATCATTATCAGAGTCAGACAAGTTATTAGTTTGAAAATGTCCTCTTGATATAAAAAACTTTTTTAAGGATAATTTGCGAGTAAACCTTTGGAGGTCAATCACAGTCTGGAACAAGTGGAAGTCCTGAACCGGGGCAAAACCCAGTCCCTTATTTAGTAGAGATAATTGTGCATGGGAGAGTTCCACTCCTGAGAGATTAATGACGTTATTATCACACTCATCTATGTGTACTTCTTTCTTTTTGGTCTCCCGCGAGTTTCCACGTTTTCTCCGCGATCGTCTGGTTCGCGGCGTGATCGTGTTCCTGTGGATAAAAAAGAAGACGAAGAGGGAGCCTGTTCCTGATTTTTTGATCTGGCCCCATTAGATGTGATGGATGACCTGCTGTCGCTCCTAGATCTCCCATGGTTATCCCGTATACTCTCAGTAGAACCTTCAAAAGATACAGAGTGAGATCTCAATTCGCACTCTGAGTAGTCTGACTCCGCACCTGAGTTGTCAGCTGATCTTCCCTTTAAGATAGACTTATTAGGGTTGCTTTTAGACCATCCTTTGGATTGAGGTTTAAACCCCCTTGCTGTATTGGATCCCACATTCTCTCTTGTTTGAGGTTTCTGCCAACAATAAATTTGTCCTTTTATATAATCTACACGGTCTCGTTCGAACTTGCTGTGTTTTTTGTCACTTATTGTGTCCTCTATGGTCTCAATATTAGTCAGCAGGGTTTTGTCGTTTTTTATAAATTGATCCATTTTAGTAAATGGCTTCAAGTTGTTCCTCAAAAGGTTTATTTCCAACATTAATTACTCTTTTTCTTTTGACTTCTGCTGAATGATTAGTTCCATTAGCTTTAAGGAACATTGGTTTAGAGTATCAGTCCAGTCCTGCTCAAATTGCATATTGGTAAAGCCAAATGTTGGTGTCTTTTTTATTCGCAAACCTCGTGGTATTCTTTTACATCTAATATAGTTGTTCAATGAGGTGATGTCCCACCATAGGCGTATATTCAACACCAACAGTCTTTCTAGCTTTACAAAGTAATGTGTGAGGTCTGAAGGCTCCTCACATATAACCTCAGTACTTTCATTAAACAAGTGGGCAGCTTTTTTTGAACGTTTGGCATTATCCCCGCATGCATTGACATATGTATCCACATTTGTATCCTCTGATTCAACATCAATATCTTCCATGGCAAAAAAACAATATAATAGTATTGAATTAAAAATAAAAATTATTTATTAATATCTTGTTAAAAACTCTCATGCGTTGGCTGAAGCCTAAGTGCAAAAAACAGTAATCCTTAAATTCTTGAGTAAATAATGTCCTTTATATTTTGGAATTTTCCAGGATAGTCCAAATAAGCATATACAATTTACTTATTCACTTATTCACTTGCCCGTGAGCCATCAGGTAGAAATAGATTGCTAGAGAATATGGAATTACCCAGTATACCGAGGCTGCTAACAGGTAGTGCACACACTTTATGGCAACTTGATTGAAGAGAGACCCAGCAATGATTAATGAAACAATAAGCCTCCGGTATTGAAAACAGGGAGTTGGGTAATAGTAAGCCGGATAGAGGTACCTGTGTCATCATTTCCGGCGGAGCACGCTGACGCCAGCTACACCAGAGGAGGAAGCCGCTGCAGAATTCCCTGCACCAACAGGGACGGCTTTTTCGTGAGTACTCCTAACCTCCACGCGGTATTTCAGGGAGATTATTGAGGCGGTTAGTGCCGGGCTGTGATTTACTTGGGGGCGCCCCTTAGGGAGGTGTCCCCCTGTACCTCTATCCGGCTTACTATTACCCAACTCCCTGTTTTCAATACCGGAGGCTTATTGTTTCATTAATCATTGCTGGGTCTCTCTTCAATCAAGTTGCCATAAAGTGTGTGCACTACCTGTTAGCAGCCTCGGTATACTGGGTAATTCCATATTCTCTAGCAATCTATTTCTACCTGATGGCTCACGGGCAAGTGAATAAGTGAATAAGTAAATTGTATATGCTTATTTGGACTATCCTGGAAAATTCCAAAATATAAAGGACATTATTTACTCAAGAATTTAAGGATTACTGTTTTTTGCACTTAGGCTTCAGCCAACGCATGAGAGTTTTTAACAAGATATTAATAAATAATTTTTATTTTTAATTCAATACTATTATATTGTTTTTTTGCCATGGAAGATATTGATGTTGAATCAGAGGATACAAATGTGGATACATATGTCAATGCATGCGGGGATAATGCCAAACGTTCAAAAAAAGCTGCCCACTTGTTTAATGAAAGTACTGAGGTTATATGTGAGGAGCCTTCAGACCTCACACATTACTTTGTAAAGCTAGAAAGACTGTTGGTGTTGAATATACGCCTATGGTGGGACATCACCTCATTGAACAACTATATTAGATGTAAAAGAATACCACGAGGTTTGCGAATAAAAAAGACACCAACATTTGGCTTTACCAATATGCAATTTGAGCAGGACTGGACTGATACTCTAAACCAATGTTCCTTAAAGCTAATGGAACTAATCATTCAGCAGAAGTCAAAAGAAAAAGAGTAATTAATGTTGGAAATAAACCTTTTGAGGAACAACTTGAAGCCATTTACTAAAATGGATCAATTTATAAAAAACGACAAAACCCTGCTGACTAATATTGAGACCATAGAGGACACAATAAGTGACAAAAAACACAGCAAGTTCGAACGAGACCGTGTAGATTATATAAAAGGACAAATTTATTGTTGGCAGAAACCTCAAACAAGAGAGAATGTGGGATCCAATACAGCAAGGGGGTTTAAACCTCAATCCAAAGGATGGTCTAAAAGCAACCCTAATAAGTCTATCTTAAAGGGAAGATCAGCTGACAACTCAGGTGCGGAGTCAGACTACTCAGAGTGCGAATTGAGATCTCACTCTGTATCTTTTGAAGGTTCTACTGAGAGTATACGGGATAACCATGGGAGATCTAGGAGCGACAGCAGGTCATCCATCACATCTAATGGGGCCAGATCAAAAAATCAGGAACAGGCTCCCTCTTCGTCTTCTTTTTTATCCACAGGAACACGATCACGCCGCGAACCAGACGATCGCGGAGAAAACGTGGAAACTCGCGGGAGACCAAAAAGAAAGAAGTACACATAGATGAGTGTGATAATAACGTCATTAATCTCTCAGGAGTGGAACTCTCCCATGCACAATTATCTCTACTAAATAAGGGACTGGGTTTTGCCCCGGTTCAGGACTTCCACTTGTTCCAGACTGTGATTGACCTCCAAAGGTTTACTCGCAAATTATCCTTAAAAAAGTTTTTTATATCAAGAGGACATTTTCAAACTAATAACTTGTCTGACTCTGATAATGATGTTGTATTACCCAATACTGATGATGAACTACCTAATATTGTTACTAATGATGCATTAACTAATATTTCTCTTGATACCTTTCAGGAAACCTGTGTATTATCAGACTTGGACGCATTACTTGAGCAGCAAGGCGAAGAAATCAATGCTTTCTCCCAACCTTTCTTTGGCACCCACTCCTCAGGATTTAAAAAGAAGTCTATCTTCTGCCCCAATGCCAATAGGGGGCCTTTCATTACGGCATTTGAAAGGTTGGTAGAAAGAGACCTTCAAATTTTATCTAAAGGTTTCTCCTGCTCATCTATGCATGCCAATAACCTGACATACACGGAGATTCATGAACTAGACACCTTGAAGCATAACAAAGACATCATGTTTAGAAATGCTGATAAAGGTGGAGCCCTTGTGGTTTTATCCACCCTACAATACAAACAGGAGGCATTACGGCAGCTAGGGAATCCGGATCAGTATAAACTTCTTAAAAAGGATCCAACACAGGACTTTATTAGTCAACTAGATGAAATTATTGAATTTGGAAAGATACTTTGTACATTAGACAAACATGAGATTGAATTTTTGAGAAGTCCACATCCCGTGATTCCGGTATTCCACCATCTCCCAAAGATCCATAAGTCACTGGTCGACCCTCCTGGTCGTCCTATAGTGGCAGGTATTGGATCTTTGGGAGATGGGTTATCGCGGTATGTGGACTCTTATCTCAAACCATTGGTACTGGCATTACCGTCATTCATTAAGGATTCCACGGACCTCATGGTAGATGTAAAGGATCTGGTCTGGAAAAAAGAATACAGATGGGTCACCCTTGACGTGATCTCTCTGTATTCCATCATTAATCACGATCACGGGTTATTAGCTATCACGCACTTTTTAAATTTATCACATCTGTCCACTTCACTTTGCACTTTTCTATTAGAATCTATTAAATTTTTATTAACTCACAATTATTTCTTATTTGATTCACGTTTTTATTTACAATTATTAGGCACTGCAATGGGCACAAGTTTTGCACCATCATATGCAAACTTATTCATGGGGTTATGGGAAGCACAATATATATATCACAGTAATAATTCTTATCGTTCACAAATTATTTACTATAAAAGATTCATCGACGATCTCATTATTATATGGGACGGCGATGAATCATCACTTGTAGCATTTATAAACACACTTAATATCAATAATGTTAATATCAAATTCACTTATGAACAAAATATAAATTGCATCAATTATCTGGACCTGCTCCTTTACATAGACCATGACATGCTAATCCAAACTGACATATTTCGCAAGCCAAACTCCCGAAACACACTACTGTCAGCCAAAAGTTGTCATCCACAATCTTTAATCAAAAGTATTCCGAGGGCCCAATTTGTAAGGTTGAGACGGATATGTTCTGATGACGAGAATTTCTCTTTGCAGTCACAAGCACTATTTGAGAGATTCCAAGCCAGGGGTTACAAATATACAGATATCCAGACAGCATACGAGTACGCTATGACTTTGGATCGCCCTGGAATCCTCGATAAAAAGAAAAAAGACAAACATCATAAGGGGTACATACAATCTAAGAGCAAGTATAGTGATATGAGTCCATTATTCATCACGACTTATAGTCGCCAATCCAAGCTTATATGCGACATTGTGCATAAACATTGGCACACCCTGTGCCTTGATAAGGATATTGCTGAGTTTACCTTGAAGGGACCAAAATTTTCATTCCGTAGGGCTAAGACACTAGCATCACACCTCTCGCCAAGTCACTTTCAAACTAAAACTGATCTTAAAAGAATTGGTAGTATTCCTAAAGGTTTTTATGCATGTGGAAATTGTTCCATGTGTAAATATGTTCATAGTACAAAATTTGTCCAAACTGACATCAATGGAAAAAAATATTTTATTAAAGAATTTTTGAATTGTAATACATCCTACACCATTTATCTTTTGAGATGTGGTTGCAAAAAATTATATGTGGGACGAACCATTCGGCCAGTCAAGACCCGCATTGCCGAGCATGTCAGACTTATTAAAAAGAATGATGTGTCTCATCCAGTTCCCAGACACTTCTCCAGATGCCCTAAAGGGGGAATAGCCAACTTCCTAGCATTCAGGAAATTTTCCATTTGAATCTCAACATTGATTCATTTTTCATGTACATTTAATGGAATGGAATACAATGGAATATTTTACAAAATGTGTCACTTCTATTGGTCAAAGCATATTTGTATAGCATTGGTGCTATGTTTCAATACTGGAAAAAATATTAATTGGTCCCCTTTGATTAACGGTGTATTCTGAACAAAAGGTGGGCACTTTCATTAGTTTTGTGGGTTGGGCTGGTAAAATAAATTCGTATTTTGGTTTTGGTTGTATTTTTGGTTGTCAAATATATGTGCAATTTTGGTTTTGGTTCTGTTTTTTTAAAGCACAATTTGTTCGTTTTAGATGTTTGATTTTCCTAAGTCATGGGGAAAAAATAGGGAAGAAAATGCTAAAATAGCGTAACAAATAATTAAAAAGGCTAACACGAAGTGTAAGATCATAAAAACAGTTCAGAAACGAAAAAATATAACGGAAAAACTTGAAATAAATAAAAATGATAGGGTGAGAAACCCCTGGAGGTAAAAACTTGGCATAGGGCTCTAATTTTGGTGCTAAAAAATATTTGGGTTTTGACTCTAAAAATCTTAAGGGTTTAGGTTTTGTATTTGGTTTTGGAACTTAACCTTCTTGAAGGTTCTGGATTCACACACCCAGTTTCACCCATCTCTATTGGGAACCAGTGGCCAAAAAGTGTCTTTTTATATATCTATTTTAATGTATTATATTCATTTTGATCATTTGTTGGGGTTCATTTTTACATGTTGGAAAACCTTCATCTTACTTGGAAAATGTATGTAGTTGCAATGAGGAAGAAACACTCCGCCATATAACACTTTCTGATACCGAGATGCAATAATAGATCAATAATGTATGCATGGAATTAGGTGTATTCGGTTATGTGTTACCGAATTTCTTCACATGGGCTCTGTGGCGCAATGGATAGCGCATTGGACTTCTAGGTGGTTGAGATATTCAAAGGTTGTGGGTTCGAGTCCCACCAGAGTCGAATTTGTAATGCATTACGTGGACATTTTATACTTTTGCCACTTTATTTGTTGATTTTGCAATAAACACATGTTTAGATTTGACAATATGCTACTAGTGAAACGTAAAAAAATGAAGGTAAAAGTCGCGGGGGTAGGCAGTTTATTCAAGTGTGAAAAGTAAGTCATAAGTGCATGTATACTTGTGTGAATGCAACTTTTCACAAAAATTCATAGTTTTCATTACCACCATCTTGCCATCTTGGATGTGTCTTAGCTGGTTACAGCGTACTTCCTAGCATTCAGGAAATTTTCCATTTGAATCTCAACATTGATTCATTTTTCATGTACATTTAATGGAATGGAATACAATGGAATATTTTACAAAATGTGTCACTTCTATTGGTCAAAGCATATTTGTATAGCATTGGTGCTATGTTTCAATACTGGAAAAAATATTAATTGGTCCCCTTTGATTAACGGTGTATTCTGAACAAATGGTAGGCACTTTCATTAGTTTTGTGGGTTGGGCTGGTAAAATAAATTCGTATTTTGGTTTTGGTTGTATTTTTGGTTGTCAAATATATGTGCAATTTTGGTTTTGGTTCTGTTTTTTTAAAGCACAATTTGTTCGTTTTAGATGTTTGATTTTCCTAAGTCATGGGGAAAAAATAGGGAAGAAAATGCTAAAATAGCGTAACAAATAATTAAAAAGGCTAACACGAAGTGTAAGATCATAAAAACAGTTCAGAAACGAAAAAATATAACGGAAAAACTTGAAATAAATAAAAATGATAGGGTGAGAAACCCCTGGAGGTAAAAACTTGGCATAGGGCTCTAATTTTGGTGCTAAAAAATATTTGGGTTTTGACTCTAAAAATCTTAAGGGTTTAGGTTTTGTATTTGGTTTTGGAACTTAAGCTTCTTGAAGGTTCTGGATTCACACACCCAGTTTCACCCATCTCTATTGGGAACCAGTGGCCAAAAAGTGTCTTTTTATATATCTATTTTAATGTATTATATTCATTTTGATCATTTGTTGGGTACATTTTTACATGTTGGAAAACCTTCATATCACTTGGAAAATGTATGTAGTTGCAATGAGGAAGAAACATTCAGCCATATAACACTTTCTGATACCGAGATGCAATAATAGATCAATAATGTATGAATGGAATTAGGTGTATTCGGTTATGTGTTACCAGCTTTCTTCACATGGGCTCTGTGGCGCAATGGATAGCGCATTGGACTTCTAGGTGGTTGAGATATTCAAAGGTTGTGGGTTCGAGTCCCACCAGAGTCAAATTTGTAATGCATTACGTGGACATTTTATACTTTTGCAACTTTATTTGTTGATTTTGCAATAAACACATGTTTAGATTTGACAATATGCTACTAGTGAAACGTAAAAAAATTAAGGTAAAAGTCGCGGGGGTAGGCAGTTTATTCAAGTGTGAAAAGTAAGTCATAAATGCATGTATACTTGTGTGAATGCAACTTTTCACAAAAATTCATAGTTTTCATTACCACCATCTTGCCATCTTGGATGTGTCTTAGCTGGTTACAGCGCACTTCCTAGCATTCAGGAAATTTTCCATTTGAATCTCAACATTGATTCATTTTTCATGTACATTTAATGGAATGGAATACAATGGAATATTTTACAAAATGTGTCACTTCTATTGGTCAAAGCATATTTATATAGCATTGGTGCTATGTTTCAATACTGGAAAAAATATTAATTGGTCCCCTTTGATTAACGGTGTATTCTGAACAAAAGGTGGGCACTTTCATTAGTTTTGTGGGTTGGGCTGGTAAAATAAATTCGTATTTTGGTTTTGGTTGTATTTTTGGTTGTCAAATATATGTGCAATTTTGGTTTTGGTTCTGTTTTTTTAAAGCACAATTTGTTCGTTTTAGATGTTTGATTTTCCTAAGTCATGGGGAAAAAATAGGGAAGAAAATGCTAAAATAGCGTAACAAATAATTAAAAAGGCTAACACGAAGTGTAAGATCATAAAAACAGTTCAGAAACGAAAAAATATAACGGAAAAACTTGAAATAAATAAAAATGATAGGGTGAGAAACCCCTGGAGGTAAAAACTTGGCATAGGGCTCTAATTTTGGTGCTAAAAAATATTTGGGTTTTGACTCTAAAAATCTTAAGGGTTTAGGTTTTGTATTTGGTTTTGGAACTTAACCTTCTTGAAGGTTCTGGATTCACACACCCAGTTTCACCCATCTCTATTGGGAACCAGTGGCCAAAAAGTGTCTTTTTATATATCTATTTTAATGTATTATATTCATTTTGATCATTTGTTGGGGTTCATTTTTACATGTTGGAAAACCTTCATATTACTTGGAAAATGTATGTAGTTGCAATGAGGAAGAAACACTCCGCCATATAACACTTTCTGATACCGAGATGCAATAATAGATCAATAATGTATGCATAGAATTAGGTGTATTCGGTTATGTGTTACCAACTTTCTTCACATGGGCTCTGTGGCGCAATGGATAGCGCATTGGACTTCTAGGTGGTTGAGATATTCAAAGGTTGTGGGTTCGAGTCCCACCAGAGTCGAATTTGTAATGCATTACGTGGACATTTTATACTTTTGCAACTTTATTTGTTGATTTTGCAATAAACACATGTTTAGATTTGACAATATGCTACTAGTGAAACGTAAAAAAATTAAGGTAAAAGTCGCGGGGGTAGGCAGTTTATTCAAGTGTGAAAAGTAAGTCATAAATGCATGTATACTTGTGTGAATGCAACTTTTCACAAAAATTCATAGTTTTCATTACCACCATCTTGCCATCTTGGATGTGTCTTAGCTGGTTACAGCGCACTTCCTAGCATTCAGGAAATTTTCCATTTGAATCTCAACATTGATTCATTTTTCATGTACATTTAATGGAATGGAATACAATGGAATATTTTACAAAATGTGTCACTTCTATTGGTCAAAGCATATTTGTATAGCATTGGTGCTATGTTTCAATACTTGAAAAAATATTAATTGGTCCCCTTTGATTAACGGTGTATTCTGAACAAAAGGTGGGCACTTTCATTAGTTTTGTGGGTTGGGCTGGTAAAATAAATTCGTATTTTGGTTTTGGTTGTATTTTTGGTTGTCAAATATATGTGCAATTTTGGTTTTGGTTCTGTTTTTTTAAAGCACAATTTGTTCGTTTTAGATGTTTGATTTTCCTAAGTCATGGGGAAAAAATAGGGAAGAAAATGCTAAAATAGCGTAACAAATAATTAAAAAGGCTAACACGAAGTGTAAGATCATAAAAACAGTTCAGAAATGAAAAAATATAACGGAAAAACTTGAAATAAATAAAAATGATAGGGTGAGAAACCCCTGGAGGTAAAAACTTGGCATAGGGCTCTAATTTTGGTGCTAAAAAATATTTGGGTTTTGACTCTAAAAATCTTAAGGGTTTAGGTTTTGTATTTGGTTTTGGAACTTAACCTTCTTGAAGGTTCTGGATTCACACACCCAGTTTCACCCATCTCTATTGGGAACCAGTGGCCAAAAAGTGTCTTTTTATATATCTATTTTAATGTATTATATTCATTTTGATCATTTGTTGGGGTTCATTTTTACATGTTGGAAAACCTTCATCTTACTTGGAAAATGTATGTAGTTGCAATGAGGAAGAAACACTCCGCCATATAACACTTTCTGATACCGAGATGCAATAATAGATCAATAATGTATGCATGGAATTAGGTGTATTCGGTTATGTGTTACCGAATTTCTTCACATGGGCTCTGTGGCGCAATGGATAGCGCATTGGACTTCTAGGTGGTTGAGATATTCAAAGGTTGTGGGTTCGAGTCCCACCAGAGTCGAATTTGTAATGCATTACGTGGACATTTTATACTTTTGCCACTTTATTTGTTGATTTTGCAATAAACACATGTTTAGATTTGACAATATGCTACTAGTGAAACGTAAAAAAATGAAGGTAAAAGTCGCGGGGGTAGGCAGTTTATTCAAGTGTGAAAAGTAAGTCATAAGTGCATGTATACTTGTGTGAATGCAACTTTTCACAAAAATTCATAGTTTTCATTACCACCATCTTGCCATCTTGGATGTGTCTTAGCTGGTTACAGCGTACTTCCTAGCATTCAGGAAATTTTCCATTTGAATCTCAACATTGATTCATTTTTCATGTACATTTAATGGAATGGAATACAATGGAATATTTTACAAAATGTGTCACTTCTATTGGTCAAAGCATATTTGTATAGCATTGGTGCTATGTTTCAATACTGGAAAAAATATTAATTGGTCCCCTTTGATTAACGGTGTATTCTGAACAAATGGTAGGCACTTTCATTAGTTTTGTGGGTTGGGCTGGTAAAATAAATTCGTATTTTGGTTTTGGTTGTATTTTTGGTTGTCAAATATATGTGCAATTTTGGTTTTGGTTCTGTTTTTTTAAAGCACAATTTGTTCGTTTTAGATGTTTGATTTTCCTAAGTCATGGGGAAAAAATAGGGAAGAAAATGCTAAAATAGCGTAACAAATAATTAAAAAGGCTAACACGAAGTGTAAGATCATAAAAACAGTTCAGAAACGAAAAAATATAACGGAAAAACTTGAAATAAATAAAAATGATAGGGTGAGAAACCCCTGGAGGTAAAAACTTGGCATAGGGCTCTAATTTTGGTGCTAAAAAATATTTGGGTTTTGACTCTAAAAATCTTAAGGGTTTAGGTTTTGTATTTGGTTTTGGAACTTAAGCTTCTTGAAGGTTCTGGATTCACACACCCAGTTTCACCCATCTCTATTGGGAACCAGTGGCCAAAAAGTGTCTTTTTATATATCTATTTTAATGTATTATATTCATTTTGATCATTTGTTGGGTACATTTTTACATGTTGGAAAACCTTCATATCACTTGGAAAATGTATGTAGTTGCAATGAGGAAGAAACATTCAGCCATATAACACTTTCTGATACCGAGATGCAATAATAGATCAATAATGTATGAATGGAATTAGGTGTATTCGGTTATGTGTTACCAGCTTTCTTCACATGGGCTCTGTGGCGCAATGGATAGCGCATTGGACTTCTAGGTGGTTGAGATATTCAAAGGTTGTGGGTTCGAGTCCCACCAGAGTCAAATTTGTAATGCATTACGTGGACATTTTATACTTTTGCAACTTTATTTGTTGATTTTGCAATAAACACATGTTTAGATTTGACAATATGCTACTAGTGAAACGTAAAAAAATTAAGGTAAAAGTCGCGGGGGTAGGCAGTTTATTCAAGTGTGAAAAGTAAGTCATAAATGCATGTATACTTGTGTGAATGCAACTTTTCACAAAAATTCATAGTTTTCATTACCACCATCTTGCCATCTTGGATGTGTCTTAGCTGGTTACAGCGCACTTCCTAGCATTCAGGAAATTTTCCATTTGAATCTCAACATTGATTCATTTTTCATGTACATTTAATGGAATGGAATACAATGGAATATTTTACAAAATGTGTCACTTCTATTGGTCAAAGCATATTTATATAGCATTGGTGCTATGTTTCAATACTGGAAAAAATATTAATTGGTCCCCTTTGATTAACGGTGTATTCTGAACAAAAGGTGGGCACTTTCATTAGTTTTGTGGGTTGGGCTGGTAAAATAAATTCGTATTTTGGTTTTGGTTGTATTTTTGGTTGTCAAATATATGTGCAATTTTGGTTTTGGTTCTGTTTTTTTAAAGCACAATTTGTTCGTTTTAGATGTTTGATTTTCCTAAGTCATGGGGAAAAAATAGGGAAGAAAATGCTAAAATAGCGTAACAAATAATTAAAAAGGCTAACACGAAGTGTAAGATCATAAAAACAGTTCAGAAACGAAAAAATATAACGGAAAAACTTGAAATAAATAAAAATGATAGGGTGAGAAACCCCTGGAGGTAAAAACTTGGCATAGGGCTCTAATTTTGGTGCTAAAAAATATTTGGGTTTTGACTCTAAAAATCTTAAGGGTTTAGGTTTTGTATTTGGTTTTGGAACTTAACCTTCTTGAAGGTTCTGGATTCACACACCCAGTTTCACCCATCTCTATTGGGAACCAGTGGCCAAAAAGTGTCTTTTTATATATCTATTTTAATGTATTATATTCATTTTGATCATTTGTTGGGGTTCATTTTTACATGTTGGAAAACCTTCATATTACTTGGAAAATGTATGTAGTTGCAATGAGGAAGAAACACTCCGCCATATAACACTTTCTGATACCGAGATGCAATAATAGATCAATAATGTATGCATAGAATTAGGTGTATTCGGTTATGTGTTACCAACTTTCTTCACATGGGCTCTGTGGCGCAATGGATAGCGCATTGGACTTCTAGGTGGTTGAGATATTCAAAGGTTGTGGGTTCGAGTCCCACCAGAGTCGAATTTGTAATGCATTACGTGGACATTTTATACTTTTGCAACTTTATTTGTTGATTTTGCAATAAACACATGTTTAGATTTGACAATATGCTACTAGTGAAACGTAAAAAAATTAAGGTAAAAGTCGCGGGGGTAGGCAGTTTATTCAAGTGTGAAAAGTAAGTCATAAATGCATGTATACTTGTGTGAATGCAACTTTTCACAAAAATTCATAGTTTTCATTACCACCATCTTGCCATCTTGGATGTGTCTTAGCTGGTTACAGCGCACTTCCTAGCATTCAGGAAATTTTCCATTTGAATCTCAACATTGATTCATTTTTCATGTACATTTAATGGAATGGAATACAATGGAATATTTTACAAAATGTGTCACTTCTATTGGTCAAAGCATATTTATATAGCATTGGTGCTATGTTTCAATACTGGAAAAAATATTAATTGGTCCCCTTTGATTAACGGTGTATTCTGAACAAAAGGTGGGCACTTTCATTAGTTTTGTGGGTTGGGCTGGTAAAATAAATTCGTATTTTGGTTTTGGTTGTATTTTTGGTTGTCAAATATATGTGCAATTTTGGTTTTGGTTCTGTTTTTTTAAAGCACAATTTGTTCGTTTTAGATGTTTGATTTTCCTAAGTCATGGGGAAAAAATAGGGAAGAAAATGCTAAAATAGCGTAACAAATAATTAAAAAGGCTAACACGAAGTGTAAGATCATAAAAACAGTTCAGAAACGAAAAAATATAACGGAAAAACTTGAAATAAATAAAAATGATAGGGTGAGAAACCCCTGGAGGTAAAAACTTGGCATAGGGCTCTAATTTTGGTGCTAAAAAATATTTGGGTTTTGACTCTAAAAATCTTAAGGGTTTAGGTTTTGTATTTGGTTTTGGAACTTAACCTTCTTGAAGGTTCTGGATTCACACACCCAGTTTCACCCATCTCTATTGGGAACCAGTGGCCAAAAAGTGTCTTTTTATATATCTATTTTAATGTATTATATTCATTTTGATCATTTGTTGGGGTTCATTTTTACATGTTGGAAAACCTTCATATCACTTGGAAAATGTATGTAGTTGCAATGAGGAAGAAACACTCAGCCATATAACACTTTCTGATACCGAGATGCAATAATAGATCAATAATGTATGCATGAAATTAGGTGTATTCGGTTATGTGTTACCAGCTTTCTTCACATGGGCTCTGTGGCGCAATGGATAGCGCATTGGACTTCTAGGTGGTTGAGATATTCAAAGGTTGTGGGATCGAGTCCCACCAGAGTCGAATTTGTAATGCATTACATGGACATTTTATACTTTTGCAACTTTATTTGTTGATTTTGCAATAAACACATGTTTAGATTTGACAATATGCTACTAGTGAAACGTAAAAAAATGAAGGTAAAAGTCGCGGGGGTAGGCAGTTTATTCAAGTGTGAAAAGTAAGTCATAAATGCATGTATACTTGTGTGAATGCAACTTTTCACAAAAATTCATAGTTTTCATTACCACCATCTTGCTATCTTGGATGTGTCTTAGCTGGTTACAGCGCACTTCCTAGCATTCAGGAAATTTTCCATTTGAATCTCAACATTGATTCATTTTTCATGTACATTTAATGGAATGGAATACAATGGAATATTTTACAAAATGTGTCACTTCTATTGGTCAAAGCATATTTGTATAGCATTGGTGCTATGTTTCAATACTGGAAAAAATATTAATTGGTCCCCTTTGATTAACGGTGTATTCTGAACAAAAGGTGGGCACTTTCATTAGTTTTGTGGGTTGGGCTGGTAAAATAAATTCGTATTTTGGTTTTGGTTGTATTTTTGGTTGTCAAATATATGTGCAATTTTGGTTTTGGTTCTGTTTTTTTAAAGCACAATTTGTTCGTTTTAGATGTTTGATTTTCCTAAGTCATGGGGAAAAAATAGGGAAGAAAATGCTAAAATAGCGTAACAAATAATTAAAAAGGCTAACACGAAGTGTAAGATCATAAAAACAGTTCAGAAACGAAAAAATATAATGGAAAAACTTGAAATAAATAAAAATGATAGGGTGAGAAACCCCTGGAGGTAAAAACTTGGCATAGGGCTCTAATTTTGGTGCTAAAAAATATTTGGGTTTTGACTCTAAAAATCTTAAGGGTTTAGGTTTTGTATTTGGTTTTGGAACTTAAGCTTCTTGAAGGTTCTGGATTCACACACCCAGTTTCACCCATCTCTATTGGGAACCAGTGGCCAAAAAGTGTCTTTTTATATATCTATTTTAATGTATTATATTCATTTTGATCATTTGTTGGGGTTCATTTTTACATGTTGGAAAACCTTCATATCACTTGGAAAATGTATGTAGTTGCAATGAGGAAGAAACACTCAGCCATATAACACTTTCTGATACCGAGATGCAATAATAGATCAATAATGTATGCATGAAATTAGGTGTATTTGGTTATGTGTTACCAGCTTTCTTCACATGGGCTCTGTGGCGCAATGGATAGCGCATTGGACTTCTAGGTGGTTGAGATATTCAAAGGTTGTGGGTTCGAGTCCCACCAGAGTCGAATTTGTAATGCATTACGTGGACATTTTATACTTTTGCAACTTTATTTGTTGATTTTGCAATAAACACATGTTTAGATTTGACAATATGCTACTAGTGAAACGTAAAAAAATTAAGGTAAAAGTCGCGGGGGTAGGCAGTTTATTCAAGTGTGAAAAGTAAGTCATAAGTGCATGTATACTTGTGTGAATGCAACTTTTCACAAAAATTCATAGTTTTCATTACCCCCATCTTGCCATCTTGGATGTGTCTTAGCTGGTTACAGCGTACTTCCTAGCATTCAGGAAATTTTCCATTTGAATCTCAACATTGATTCATTTTTCATGTACATTTAATGGAATGGAATACAATGGAATATTTTACAAAATGTGTCACTTCTATTGGTCAAAGCATATTTGTATAGCATTGGTGCTATGTTTCAATACTGGAAAAAATATTAATTGGTCCCCTTTGATTAACGGTGTATTCTGAACAAAAGGTGGGCACTTTCATTAGTTTTGTGGGTTGGGCTGGTAAAATAAATTCGTATTTTGGTTTTGGTTGTATTTTTGGTTGTCAAATATATGTGCAATTTTGGTATTGGTTCTGTTTTTTTAAAGCACAATTTGTTCGTTTTAGATGTTTGATTTTCCTAAGTCATGGGGAAAAAATAGGGAAGAAAATGCTAAAATAGCGTAACAAATAATTAAAAAGGCTAACACGAAGTGTAAGATCATAAAAACAGTTCAGAAACGAAAAAATATAATGGAAAAACTTGAAATAAATAAAAATGATAGGGTGAGAAACCCCTGGAGGTAAAAACTTGGCATAGGGCTCTAATTTTGGTGCTAAAAAATATTTGGGTTTTGACTCTAAAAATCTTAAGGGTTTAGGTTTTGTATTTGGTTTTGGAACTTAAGCTTCTTGAAGGTTCTGGATTCACACACCCAGTTTCACCCATCTCTATTGGGAACCAGTGGCCAAAAAGTGTCTTTTTATATATCTATTTTAATGTATTATATTCATTTTGATCATTTGTTGGGGTTCATTTTTACATGTTGGAAAACCTTCATATTACTTGGAAAATGTATGTAGTTGCAATGAGGAAGAAACACTCCGCCATATAACACTTTCTGATACCGAGATGCAATAATAGATCAATAATGTATGCATGAAATTAGGTGTATTCGGTTATGTGTTACCAGCTTTCTTCACATGGGCTCTGTGGCGCAATGGATAGCGCATTGGACTTCTAGGTGGTTGAGATATTCAAAGGTTGTGGGTTCGAGTCCCACCAGAGTCGAATTTGTAATGCATTACATGGACATTTTATACTTTTGCAACTTTATTTGTTGATTTTGCAATAAACACATGTTTAGATTTGACAATATGCTACTAGTGAAACGTAAAAAAATGAAGGTAAAAGTCGCGGGGGTAGGCAGTTTATTCAAGTGTGAAAAGTAAGTCATAAGTGCATGTATACTTGTGTGAATGCAACTTTTCACAAAAATTCATAGTTTTCATTACCCCCATCTTGCCATCTTGGATGTGTCTTAGCTGGTTACAGCGCACTTCCTAGCATTCAGGAAATTTTCCATTTGAATCTCAACATTGATTCATTTTTCATGTACATTTAATGGAATGGAATACAATGGAATATTTTACAAAATGTGTCAATTCTATTGGTCAAAGCATATTTGTATAGCATTGGTGCTATGTTTCAATAGTGGAAAAAATATTAATTGGTCCCCTTTGATTAACGGTGTATTCTGAACAAAAGGTGGGCACTTTCATTAGTTTTGTGGGTTGGGCTGGTAAAATAAATTCGTATTTTGGTTTTGGTTGTATTTTTGGTTGTCAAATATATGTGCAATTTTGGTTTTGGTTCTGTTTTTTTAAAGCACAATTTGTTCGTTTTAGATGTTTGATTTTCCTAAGTCATGGGGAAAAAATAGGGAAGAAAATGCTAAAATAGCGTAACAAATAATTAAAAAGGCTAACACGAAGTGTAAGATCATAAAAACAGTTCAGAAACGAAAAAATATAACGGAAAAACTTGAAATAAATAAAAATGATAGGGTGAGAAACCCCTGGAGGTAAAAACTTGGCATAGGGCTCTAATTTTGGTGCTAAAAAATATTTGGGTTTTGACTCTAAAAATCTTAAGGGTTTAGGTTTTGTATTTGGTTTTGGAACTTAAGCTTCTTGAAGGTTCTGGATTCACACACCCAGTTTCACCCATCTCTATTGGGAACCAGTGGCCAAAAAGTGTCTTTTTATATATCTATTTTAATGTATTATATTCATTTTGATCATTTGTTGGGGTTCATTTTTACATGTTGGAAAACCTTCATATCACTTGGAAAATGTATGTAGTTGCAATGAGGAAGAAACACTCAGCCATATAACACTTTCTGATACCGAGATGCAATAATAGATCAATAATGTATGCATGAAATTAGGTGTATTCGGTTATGTGTTACCAGCTTTCTTCACATGGGCTCTGTGGCGCAATGGATAGCGCATTGGACTTCTAGGTGGTTGAGATATTCAAAGGTTGTGGGTTCGAGTCCCACCAGAGTCGAATTTGTAATGCATTACGTGGACATTTTATACTTTTGCAACTTTATTTGTTGATTTTGCAATAAACACATGTTTAGATTTGACAATATGCTACTAGTGAAACGTAAAAAAATTAAGGTAAAAGTCGCGGGGGTAGGCAGTTTATTCAAGTGTGAAAAGTAAGTCATAAGTGCATGTATACTTGTGTGAATGCAACTTTTCACAAAAATTCATAGTTTTCATTACCCCCATCTTGCCATCTTGGATGTGTCTTAGCTGGTTACAGCGTACTTCCTAGCATTCAGGAAATTTTCCATTTGAATCTCAACATTGATTCATTTTTCATGTACATTTAATGGAATGGAATACAATGGAATATTTTACAAAATGTGTCACTTCTATTGGTCAAAGCATATTTGTATAGCATTGGTGCTATGTTTCAATACTGGAAAAAATATTAATTGGTCCCCTTTGATTAACGGTGTATTCTGAACAAAAGGTGGGCACTTTCATTAGTTTTGTGGGTTGGGCTGGTAAAATAAATTCGTATTTTGGTTTTGGTTGTATTTTTGGTTGTCAAATATATGTGCAATTTTGGTATTGGTTCTGTTTTTTTAAAGCACAATTTGTTCGTTTTAGATGTTTGATTTTCCTAAGTCATGGGGAAAAAATAGGGAAGAAAATGCTAAAATAGCGTAACAAATAATTAAAAAGGCTAACACGAAGTGTAAGATCATAAAAACAGTTCAGAAACGAAAAAATATAATGGAAAAACTTGAAATAAATAAAAATGATAGGGTGAGAAACCCCTGGAGGTAAAAACTTGGCATAGGGCTCTAATTTTGGTGCTAAAAAATATTTGGGTTTTGACTCTAAAAATCTTAAGGGTTTAGGTTTTGTATTTGGTTTTGGAACTTAAGCTTCTTGAAGGTTCTGGATTCACACACCCAGTTTCACCCATCTCTATTGGGAACCAGTGGCCAAAAAGTGTCTTTTTATATATCTATTTTAATGTATTATATTCATTTTGATCATTTGTTGGGGTTCATTTTTACATGTTGGAAAACCTTCATATTACTTGGAAAATGTATGTAGTTGCAATGAGGAAGAAACACTCCGCCATATAACACTTTCTGATACCGAGATGCAATAATAGATCAATAATGTATGCATGAAATTAGGTGTATTCGGTTATGTGTTACCAGCTTTCTTCACATGGGCTCTGTGGCGCAATGGATAGCGCATTGGACTTCTAGGTGGTTGAGATATTCAAAGGTTGTGGGTTCGAGTCCCACCAGAGTCGAATTTGTAATGCATTACATGGACATTTTATACTTTTGCAACTTTATTTGTTGATTTTGCAATAAACACATGTTTAGATTTGACAATATGCTACTAGTGAAACGTAAAAAAATGAAGGTAAAAGTCGCGGGGGTAGGCAGTTTATTCAAGTGTGAAAAGTAAGTCATAAGTGCATGTATACTTGTGTGAATGCAACTTTTCACAAAAATTCATAGTTTTCATTACCCCCATCTTGCCATCTTGGATGTGTCTTAGCTGGTTACAGCGCACTTCCTAGCATTCAGGAAATTTTCCATTTGAATCTCAACATTGATTCATTTTTCATGTACATTTAATGGAATGGAATACAATGGAATATTTTACAAAATGTGTCAATTCTATTGGTCAAAGCATATTTGTATAGCATTGGTGCTATGTTTCAATAGTGGAAAAAATATTAATTGGTCCCCTTTGATTAACGGTGTATTCTGAACAAAAGGTGGGCACTTTCATTAGTTTTGTGGGTTGGGCTGGTAAAATAAATTCGTATTTTGGTTTTGGTTGTATTTTTGGTTGTCAAATATATGTGCAATTTTGGTTTTGGTTCTGTTTTTTTAAAGCACAATTTGTTCGTTTTAGATGTTTGATTTTCCTAAGTCATGGGGAAAAAATAGGGAAGAAAATGCTAAAATAGCGTAACAAATAATTAAAAAGGCTAACACGAAGTGTAAGATCATAAAAACAGTTCAGAAACGAAAAAATATAACGGAAAAACTTGAAATAAATAAAAATGATAGGGTGAGAAACCCCTGGAGGTAAAAACTTGGCATAGGGCTCTAATTTTGGTGCTAAAAAATATTTGGGTTTTGACTCTAAAAATCTTAAGGGTTTAGGTTTTGTATTTGGTTTTGGAACTTAAGCTTCTTGAAGGTTCTGGATTCACACACCCAGTTTCACCCATCTCTATTGGGAACCAGTGGCCAAAAAGTGTCTTTTTATATATCTATTTTAATGTATTATATTCATTTTGATCATTTGTTGGGGTTCATTTTTACATGTTGGAAAACCTTCATATCACTTGGAAAATGTATGTAGTTGCAATGAGGAAGAAACACTCAGCCATATAACACTTTCTGAT
Organism: Ascaphus truei; assembly: GCF_040206685.1. NCBI lineage: Eukaryota > Metazoa > Chordata > Amphibia > Anura > Ascaphidae > Ascaphus > Ascaphus truei. The sequence continues at coordinate 29,967,793 of NC_134501.1, read as the reverse complement.
ACCGAGATGCAATAATAGATCAATAATGTATGCATGAAATTAGGTGTATTCGGTTATGTGTTACCAGCTTTCTTCACATGGGCTCTGTGGCGCAATGGATAGCGCATTGGACTTCTAGGTGGTTGAGATATTCAAAGGTTGTGGGATCGAGTCCCACCAGAGTCGAATTGTAATGCATTACATGGACATTTTATACTTTTGCAACTTTATTTGTTGATTTTGCAATAAACACATGTTTAGATTTGACAATATGCTACTAGTGAAACGTAAAAAAATGAAGGTAAAAGTCGCGGGGGTAGGCAGTTTATTGAAGTGTGAAAAGTAAGTCATAAGTGCATGTATACTTGTGTGAATGCAACTTTTCACAAAAATTCATAGTTTTCATTACCACCATCTTGCCATCTTGGATGTGTCTTAGCTGGTTACAGCGCACTTCCTAGCATTCAGGAAATTTTCCATTTGAATCTCAACATTGATTCATTTTTCATGTACATTTAATGGAAAGGAATACAATGGAATATTTTACAAAATGTGTCAATTCTATTGGTCAAAGCATATTTGTATAGCATTGGTGCTATGTTTCAATACTGGAAAAAATATTAATTGGTCCCCGGATTGCGCAGTTTGTAGTCGTGCATAGCAGGGTCGGGACTGGAGAGAGCAGCGTAGTCAGTGGACGAGCTAGGGTCAGGATAGGAGACATTAGGGTAAACGTTATAAAAAGCAGAGTTTCGGTAACAGGAAGTCAACAAGGTCCCGCTTCAGCGTAGGAGCTGCAGGGCGGGAGCGGGTTCTGCGCGAGCGGCGACCATGGCCCATGGTGCCGATCTCCGGAAGGGATAGGCAGGCCGGAGGGGCACACCGCCAGGCAGCACTGGTAACCCAATGCTTCAGCGCAGGAGTCCAGAATGAGCCTGTGCAAGGAGAGAGAGCTACAGACCTCGGGACTAGTAGACCGGCCTCTGCTAAGGGAAGAGCAGCAGGCCACAGGAAACAGGGAGCTGAAGTTACGCTGGAGATCCACCGCTTCAGCACAAGAACCAGGACACGGCCTCTGCAATGGAGAGAGAGCAGCAGGCCCCAGGAACCAGAGACAGGCCTCTGCTATGGGAAGGGCAGCAGGCCTCAGGAAACAGGAAGCTGAACTTACGCTGGAGATCCACCGCTTCAGCACAGGAACCAGGACACGGCCTCTGAATTGGAGAGAGCAGCAGGCCCCAGGAACTCGAGACAGGTCTCTGCTATGGGAAGGGCAGCAGGCCTCAGGAAACAGGAAGCTGAATTTACGCTGGATTTCCACCGCTTCAGCACAGGAACCAGGATACGCCCTCTGCATTGGAGAGAGAGCGGCAGGCCCCAGGAACTAGAGACAGGCCTCCGTTATGGGAAGGGCAGCAGGCCTCAGGAAACAGGGAGCTGAAGTTACGCTGGAGATCCACCGCTTCAGCACAGGAATCAGGAACTAGGAACATGGACTAGGAACAAAGAACATGAACATGAAAACAGTAACAGGGTGGCCAAGACAGGCGGCTGTGGCAAACACAGTGGACATCCAAGAAGGATTATGCTCGACAGAGAAGCATTGTGGGAAAGTTGTATTTAAAGGTCAGCAACCCAATTGCAAAAGGGGCGTGTGACAGCATTGCTCTAATGACTGAGGCCAGGCTGGGGCTGCAGTAATAGCTTGCACAGCTGCAGAATATAACATGGGGAGTGTCCCAGGACTGTAAGGCAAGGTAAGCAGTAAACCAAGGTGTGGATTCCTTACAGTTGTGTTACAATAAACAACAACCTTATCTTATACAAACTCTGAGTGACCTCTCTTAATAATAATCTCACGATACCCTAACACAAAAAGGATGTGAGACCATTTTCTGCAGGAAAAAAATTGTGATAAGTGCTTCTGCTTAGAGCAGGAAATAACTTACTGCAAGACGTTACCTGGGAGAAGAGGGTGTGGCATTTCCTGACCCACATTATTTGGCGCCCAAACGGGATTGATACTCATGAGTTGTATAAATAAGTACAATAAATTATATGTTACCCATTTAATCTTTAAAGTACACATGTATGCTATTTCCTCTTTGTAATAGAGTTGGTACAAATTTCAAACATATATCATGGCTGTCAGGGATTTTGCACGAGTTGCAGACCTTAATGTTTAAATGAGAAATCAGAAACAAAGAGATCTGAATGATGGTGAAATTGTTGCATTTGAAATCCAGTTTGGTCCATGGGGACCTGGTGCCAGATATTCATATATAACTGTAGATACAACTGCTGAACCAGACACATATCAATACATACAACAGGTATATAATCCGTTGACACATACAATCATTAATTTGACATATAATGCAGCAACTATTATTTTGGGGCAACAGCCTGTAATTGCTACAGGCATAGACAGACATGGTCCCACAAATTCTGGTGTACGATGGGGAGAAAATCGCACACACTTATTTACACCAGTTACATTAATTGAGTTAACACCAGCTGCACAGGATGTGGCAACAGAGCGTGTTAATGCTATTGCAGAAATCACATTGCTAAGAGAAATTGTTAATGTTTCTTAGCAACAAGAGGAGCTCAAGCTTTTATAGAAGCGTCAGCTCGTGCCCAAGTCGATATTCCTATGTCGAATATCAAAGCAACGGTAGGTCACCTACCTACTAATCCAAAAGACATTGCTTTATGGCGTAATGAGAGAACACATTCATTAGATAGTTTATCCAACACCCACACCACAACAAAAGCTTGCTTTGGTAAATGCTTTGCTCCCGGCAGGTTTGTCAATCACATTAGCTGAAGCACGAGACTGGGATACAGTCATCAGCAGTGTGTATGAGAAAACCCATGGGAAGGTTACTATTTCCTCGCTTGAAGACACGCTAGGACAAGTGAACAAGAGTAGTGGAATAGTGGCTGCCTATATTCTAGGGCTACATTTTAAACAAGGCAACCATGAGATTGTTTGGGGTTGTCTAAAGCCATTCATTAAGGGACAGGGTCTTCTGTTAGACCTTGAGAGATAGATACAAGGTTTACCAGTATAACAAAGAGCAGAGAGGGTTCCTGAAATTTTAAAAACTACTTATACTCTCGTAGGTAAAACTCTGACAGGAGAGAATACAGGAACGCCTAAATCGCAAACCAGTGACAGGAAACCTGAACGCTCTGATAAAGACAAAGGGAGAAATTTTCCTAAACAAAACAGAAAGTGGAGAGGATCATACAATCAATATCAGACTCCAGTTTATCCTAGAGACGAACAGTGGGACAGAAAAGGTAATTTTCAAAGAGACTGGAAGTCAGACAATAGGGGTTATCAAAGTTAGGGACTCCTACTACACAAACACCTCAACATACACATTATGAACAGCCACCTCGTTATGAGGGTGGAGGGTCCAGATATAATCTGAGAGAATACACTAGGACCCTGACAGATATGGACAGAACAAAGGGGGTGAAGTAAAATATCATGATAAACGCATGAGTTATAATACACAGACCTCCGAGCCGACTAACAGTCAGCGAGAGGTTAAAAAACAAGCCGCTACTCCAGCAACTACAAAAAAATCTGTGGGTAAAGTTACACAACAGCCCACAGAACCTCATGAAGAATGAGTAATTTAAAGTTACGCATTCCTGGTAATGTACAGGTTAATAAAAGCTTCAATCAGACTTAGAACTTTTGCAACTTATATTGACAGATTTATTATAAATCATTCTTCCTGGCAATGCACAGGTTATTAAGAATTTATATTAGTGTAGGGACCCTTGAAACGTGGTCTGCCGTGAAGTTTGGCTCAAGGGCTTACAACAATTTGGCCAAAATGTTAAACTAAAAGACCATTTTATTTATTAGTTATTTATACATGTATATTTAGGCACTGTACCGTATATAAGTTTTTCTGGATGTGCACTGAGCTTTGTCTGTGTTTTATGTTATGTCTCTGGTTTTAAATTATATTGCCATGCTCAGTAGCACTCCTCTGTGAAACTTATATGCTTATATATATGTTGTGGGTATTTTGGGGGTTCAATTTGAGCTTGTAGGTGTTCTGTATGTTTGATGATTTGTATATGTCACATGACACAGAAACAGAACATTTTAAAGTACTGACAGAAGTATTGCTTACATTGGCAGAGGCTGGTTACGTGGTTTCGTTAAAGAAATCACAGATTGCAAGAGAAAATGTAACATTTTTAGGCTTTGAAATAGCTGAAAATGGCAGGGGACTTTCTAGTAATTACAGAGAGAAAGTGTCAAACATCAGTGTTCCTAAAACACTGAAACAGTTAAGAAAAATTATTGGGTTACTGAATTTTTCAATGACGTTTATCCCAGATTTTAATGTGCTGATTGAACCATTGCATCATGCAATATCACGCGAGATTAAGTCAGAAAAGACTAGGCCAAAAACACCTTTTAAATGGTTAACTGTTGAGGATGAGGCATTGCGAAAGTTATTAGCAGCTGTTAATGATGCTTCTTACATAGCGCAGCGCGACCCAACAAAACCATTGTCAGCATATGTAAACATTTCACCACTAGCTGCATACATTAGAATTTACAATGCCATGGAGGCTACACCAATTACCCTTGTATCTTATGCAGGTTCAGGAATTGCTAAATCTGACGCAGATATGAATCTGTTGCACAGTTGGCAATTACCTATAGGGGATCACTCTGCGTAGTTTGCGGAGATTCACGCATTAGCATTTGCTATGAAAGAAGCACTTACAGTTAATGGACATGTACTTATAATTACAGACTCCGCATACTTTCTGCACTACAGGATCTCCCAATATGGAAATCAAATGGATTTTTAAATGCCAAAGGAAAACCACTAATACATATTGTTAAGTGAAGTAGTTAATTCTACGAAACTAGTTGGATGTAACATTCTATTGCCTTATATCTGCTTACATTGGCCTTTGTCTATGTGTTGGCCTGTCCTGTTTTTATTTCATCCTGTGTGCTGTTTTGGACACTTGTGAGAGACTCTGTAAGACTGTTCAAACTTCCCTATTGAATCCACCACTGCTGTGAAGACAGCAGCAAGCTGCGTTTTAACCTCTCTGCAGAGGATACACCTGCCAAGGTACAGGAGCAGCTTCATATCGGCTAGGAAGCAGGAGCGATTTCACCGAGCCCCAGTACCAGCTGCTGAACCTGGCTGCATGAAGGGAAATCCCCTTGGGAGTGAAAAGACTGACGTCCTGCCCCAGAATCAACTGAGCTGCAGCAGCAGAGGGAAGCAAGCACCTGAATCTACAGCTAACAGCCGAGTGGTAAACAGTGTGATACACACTACATGCCTTTTACCAACCTTTTTTATGTACGCAGATATATTACCCCCTTTTTAATTCTATAATATATTGTTGAATTTGCTTCACTATTTGGCGTTGTGCGCTGTTTTCTTTTGTTTCCCTTCTCTTAGTGTGTGTGGGGTGCTGAGCCACCCCTGCGTTTACAGCTGCAGACGCCATTATCCCCAACACGGTTATGTGGCACTTATTATTTAATGTTTAACTATCTCACTGTGGGAGTTGTGGTTTAATTTTTTATACATTTTTTATCACTAAATTGATGGTATAGTCACTGCACTGTATATATTTATACATTTAAACTTTATAGGTAGTTAGGTAGTAGCGCACAGTTTTGTTTTTTGTGAGCACAGGTACATATATAGCATAATAATATGTCTTAGTACAGCTTAGAGCATACTGTCGCATATTAACTACTTTTTCTTGCTTTGGAAATAATACCAGTTATCAGAAGTTTGCAAATAGAATTTCTTTGATATGCCAGGAAATAGCCAGGGTGTATTTTTATAACATATGTCACTGAAGGAATGAGCTTACAGTAAAGGAGAAGTTGCACATCCTGTGATTAATTTGCTATGCCAGTAGACAAGTTAGCAGACACTGCAGGTTTTTTGTTGGGGGTTATTTCCACACAGATAATAATGACATACGACACGGGCGATAAAAGGTTAGTATAATGCCAGGTGAGATCAGAACCGAGTGGCGAGTCACATGAGACGAGACCTACCGAGACTGGCATGACATTGTATTGTATTGTATGTCTTTATTTATATAGCGCCATTAATGTACATAGCGCTTCACAGTAGTAATACATGTGGTAATCAAATAAATAGCAGATAATATAAATAACAGATCATGGGAATAAGTGCTTTAGAAATTAAAGTAACATTAAGGAAGAGGAGTCCCTGCCCAGAGGAGCTTACAGTCTAATTGGTAGGTAGGGAGAACATACAGAGACAGTAGGAGCGAGTTCTGGTAAGTGCGTCTGCAGGGGGCCAAGCTATATATATCAAGTGTTCAGAATATCTACAGTGCTATTCATATGCTTCTTTAAGCAAGTGTGTCTTAAGGTGGGTCATAAAGGTGGATAGAGAGGGTGCTAGTCGGGTACTGAGGGGAAGGGCATTCCAGAGGTGTGGGGCAGTCAGTGAAAAAGGTTTAAGGCGGGAGAGGGCTTTAGATACAAAGGGGGTAGAAAGAAGACATCCTTGAGCAGAACGCAAGAGTCGGGATGGTGCATAGCGAGAAATTAGGGCTGAGATGTAAGGAGGGGCAGAAGAGTGTAAAGCTTTAAAAGTGAGGCGAAGAATGGAGTGTGAGATGCGAGATTTGATCGGAAGCCAGGAGAGGGATTTCAGGAGGGGAGATGCTGAGACAGATCTAGGAAAGAGTAGAGTGATTCTGGCAGCAGCATTTAGGATAGATTGTAGGGGAGACAGATGAGAGGCAGGAAGGCCGGACAGCAGGAGGTTACAGTAATCAAGACGGGAGAGAATGAGGGCCTGAGTCAGAGTTTTAGCACTCGAGCAACAGAGGAAAGGGCGTATCTTAGTTATATTGCGGAGGAAATAGCGACAAGTTTTAGAAATGTTTTGAATGTGAGGGGCGAATGTGAGAGAGGAGTCGAGTGTGACCCCTAGGCAACGTGCTGGTGCTACTGGGTGAATGATCGTAGTTCCAACAGTAATGTGGAAGAAGGTAGTAGGGCCAGGTTTGGGAGGAAGTATGAGGAGCTCTGTTTTAGCCATGTTGAGTTTAAGGCAGCGGAGGGCAATCCAGGATAATATAGCAGAGAGACATTCAGAAACTTTGGTTTGTACAGCAGGTGTAAGGTCAGGTGTTGAAAAGTATATTTGTGTGTCGTCAGCATAGAGGTGATATTTAAACCCAAAAGATGTTACTAGGTCACCTAGAGAGAGTGTGTACAGAGAAAAGAGAAAAGGTCCCAGGACAGAGCCCTGGGGTATCCCCACAGAGAGATCAATAGAGGAGGAGGAGGTGTTAGCAGAAGAGACACTGAAAGTACGATGGGAGAGGTAGGATGAGATCCAGGATAGAGCTTTGTTCCGAATACCAAGAGTATGGAGAATATGAAGTAGAAGAGGGTGGTCCACGGTGTCAAATGCTGCAGAGAGGTCGAGTAATATGAGCAGAGTGTAATGACCTCTGTCTTTGGCAGCATGGAGGTCATCAGTTATTTTAGTGAGGGCTGTTTCCGTGGAGTGAGCAGTGCGGAAGCCAGATTGTAGAGGGTCTAGAAGAGAGTAGGCGTTGAGAAAATGGAACAAGCGAGAGAATACAAGACGTTCAAGGAGTTTAGAGGCAAAAGGCAGGAGGGAGACAGGTCGATAGTTAGAAAGACAGGTAGGGTCAAACTTGCTAATTTTGAGTAATGGTATGACTGTTGCATGTTTGAAGGAGGATGGAAAGGTTCCAGAGCAGAGGGCGGAGTTAAAAATGTGTGTGAGCGTAGGGATTATAGTAGGAGCAAGAGGTTTTAGGAGATGGGAGGGAATGGGGTCAAGAGGGCAAATGGTAGAGGGAGAAGAGGCGATCAACAGCGACACAACCTCCTCTGAGACAGTGGAAAAGGAGTCAAGGAAGGCAGGAGGAGAGTTAGGAAGAGGTGTAGGATGGGAGGAAGAAACAGAGGGAATGTTCTGACGTATGGATTCTACCTTTTCCTTAAAATAGTCAGCAAAGTCCTGAGCGGAGATGGAGGAAGGAGAGGCAGCTGAGGGTGGTTTGAGTAGAGTATCAAAGACAGAGAACAGTCGGCGTGGGTTAGACTTGTGCATGTTGATTAGTGCAGAAAAGTATGCTTGTTTAGCTTGCGCGAGGGCAGAGTTGAAACAGGATAGCATAAATTTGTAGTGAAGAAAGTCTGCGAGAGTGTGAGACTTCCTCCAGAGGCGTTCAGAGGAACGAGTGGAGGAACGCAGCATGCGCGTGTGGGAATTTAGCCAGGGTCTAGGGTGACATATCATAATACCTTTGTGGTCGTGAGTATGACAGGCATACTAAGTAAATAACCTCTGCATAGATAGATAGATACAGATATTGGATTGTTAGCATATTTTGCTTATTTTGTTTTCTTGTTATTGTGTTGTGTTACAATAAACAACAACCTTATCTTATACAAACTCTGAGTGACCTCTCTTAATAATAATCTCACGATACCCTAACACAAAAAGGGTGTGAGACCATTTTCTGCAGGAAAGAAATTGTGATAAGTGCTTCTGCTTAGAGCAGGAAATAACTTATTGCAAGACGTTACCTGGGAGAAGAGGGTGTGGCATTTAATTACCCACATAAGAGCCACTGATTGAGCCACCATTGCTGAAACAGGGATATCCTGCTAACTTGACCTGTTGTGTGGTCTTGAGGACTGGAGATGAGAACCCCTGTCTTTGGAGAAGGAAAAACCTTCCCTAGGACCCACAAATTAGATTGTAAGTTGAATAGAGCAAGAACTTATTATCAATTCTATGTACCGTTCTACATACACTTTCAGCATTATAGGAAGGACAATATAAATGGACAAAATACATAATAGTTACATAGTTACATACTGTAGTTACATAGTATTGAGATTGAAAAAAGACATACATCCATCAAGTTCAACCTATGCTAAATTTAGACTACAGATTCTTTATCCTATATCCGTACTTACAGTACAATCCAGTAATGATTTTATTTATGGCTTCTAAAAATGCTGAGGAAATATCTGTTTTCCTTAAAGCAGTTATGGCCCTTTATTCAAGTCTCACAGCGATAGTTAAAAGCCAAGGTTTTTCTGCACCCCAATTTGAGATAAAAAGTGGCACGAGACAAGTTTGCCCCCTATCCCCTCTTATTTTTGCCCTCTGTATGGAACCTCTAGCAGCACATATACGGCAAAATCCAAATATCTCGGGTCTGGAGGGGGGGGGGGGGATAATCCTACAAACTGACCCTTTTTGCTGACGATGTTATGGTAATGATAACAAAACCTCTAACAACCCTGCCAAATCTGTTCAATGAACTTGCCATTTTCAACAAACTATCCTGTTTTAAAATAAACACCAGCAAGTCAGAAACCTTAAATAACAAGGGGCGGCCACTAGCAAGCCGGGAAATCTCCCGGCTTGCGGTACCAGCCACACTTTAATAAAGTGTGTCGGTAGTGTAGGTACTACTAATGTCTGGGTGATGGTTGCAATATAGCATGAAAGTCCAGGAGAGAGTTAAATGTCAGATGAATGCATGTGCAGTGATAGGCTTGAATGCTCACCTTGAAGCCATGATGTAGGATATCAATATAATGGTTCAAGAGCCCCACAGTGAGTGTGTGAAATGGGCACTCAATGAAGAGAGCACACACCACACCCACTAATGGGGCAACACACCTCAATCCCTAGGCATGAGCAAGTATATAGCCATATATAATATGCACTGCAGTGAAAATATAATCAATAAACTCACAAATCATCAGGTCCTGGAGAAGTACAGCGAGCCTCCTTCCGGTGCAGGTAAATCCAAGTTGTGGTTATTTTGGGGGTTCAATATGAGCTTGTAGGTGTCCTGTATGTTTTAAAATGGAGACAAGCAAATATTAGCAGACTTTTTGACATTAGCCACGACCTTAATATTACTCCCTTTGACAATCTGGTAAAAGATAAAGAAATTCCGCCGGATAAGATTTTTTGATATCTTCAGATTCTATGCTAAAGTTATGCCCACTGAACCTATCTCACTATTTGAAAAACTTTGTCTAGGAGCAGACTCCCACCAGAGGTTGATCCTGAGGTTATATGGCCAATTCTCCCTTCCAGCAGCAGAATCCCAGGATAAGCTTAGTTTTATAAAATAAATGAGAGGTTGATCTGGGGTAAGAACTAGAGGCTGACGACTGGGAAGAGATTTTTGAATCGGTGGCTAAAAGCTCTATTCGCTCAACTATCTGTGAGAACGCATATAAAGTTATGACTCGCTGGTACAACACACCCAAGAAAATTGCTAAATATATTCCAGGCTACGCCCCCATGTGTCCCAAGGATGCAGTGAGGTGCCTCCCTGCTATATATGGTGGTCCTGTCCTCGCCCTTTGGAGACAAGTGAAGTCTTGGATCCAGCGGATTCTAGATTTAGAGATTCTCATGGACCCATGGTTGTTTCTACTAAAGAAACCTCTTCAGAAACACTCTAGGGCTATAAATAACCTAATAACTCATGTTACCACTGTGACAAGATGCGCCATTGTGAGTCTTTGGAAGCAAGACAATCTTCATCAATCCTGGCCATTTGAAACAAGGTGTGGTTTATATGTATGATGGAAAAACTGACTAGCTTCCTAGATGATACATACCACAACTTCCAGAAGGTCTGGCATCCCTGAATAGCCCACGCAGGTAGTCCACACATAGAAAAGGGTTCCCAGAGCCTATAGCTTCCAAGATCAATCTATCCCACTCACATTCTACTACTAAAATCAGCCCAGAGGTTTCCCCGGCTCCCCCCATGTGGGACACACCCTATGGTTCCCATTCAATTAGCTAGGCCCCCAGATTAGTCATCTCTACCAGATGGAGAAGCTTTCTCGTGGTGCCCAGGCTCACCATGCGATCCAAAATCTGTATAAAGGGGTAAGAATTGTTGACTCACCATGATGCTGTTACCACTCCCTTCTCCCCTCCTCCTAACCCCCCCTTTTTTATGTACCACCCCATCCCCTCCCACCCCTATTACACCCCTATTACACAATTTTGAATGTTCTTTTTCCTGTAAATCTCTGCTAAAAAAAACCCAATAAAACCTTTGTGAGAACACCCCCCCCCCCATTTATTTCTCATGAAATTGCCTACAAGTCTCAGTCATTTGGGATGTCTCCTGGACAAGGGGGGGGGGGGGGGTGACGATAAAGGGGTTAAACAGGCCATTAATAAAGGCATTATACCCGGCTGATTAACACTAAATCGCATTGGGTTAACTGTATGTGCACCACACTGATATGATTTCCCCTACACCATCTTTCTTGTCCCCATTTTGCAGCTCATTCACTAGTTGCAGTAATAGGAATGTATACAAACTGTGCCAATTGGTTTTGAGACTCAAGAGGGAGCTGTGAGCACTAAACCAAAGGGATCACTTTCTAAGCTTTCGACCTATCAGTGAATGCATAATCTCAATCCCTGCTGTAATTGGCTATCAGACTCCTCAATGATTTAAATATGAATCAAGCCTATATAAGAGCATGCAGTAAAGCAGCTCTCTCTCTCTTTTTCACCTGTCTGCTTTCCTGATGTGAAGACACGCTGCTGCTGGGCCTCTCACCTGTGCTTCTGAGTGAAAGAGCTATTCACATAGAGAAGCATGGGGGAGGAAAGGCCTAGCCAGCAGGCTGGATTTCGGTCCAGGAGCCCAGAACCAGGGTCCTATCAAGGTAAGCCTTTGCTGAAGCAGGCGCCTTGCAACTAGGAAAAGGCTAGATTTCATTCCCCCAGAACCCCGTAAGTGTATTTCCGAGGTCTTATCCGAATAAACCGCAATTTATTTTACTGCCTGTTTTGCCTTGTGACTGATCCCTTAAATATAAAGGTTTATTTGGCCTGGTCTCCCGTGACAGGCTTATTTACTGGTGGCAGCGGTGGGCACCAGTTAATATAAGCTTGTCATGGGAGACCAGTGCTTATCCTACGAAAAAATACCTGGATCGTTTGATTGACAAAACGTGAGATAAATAAATTGTATTTATTCACACGAGAAACACACATGGCTTGATTTACAAGATAACACGAAATAACACGAGGATGGGGAAAAATGAAATAAATGGTTTCCAGAACGAAAGTCCACGAAACGCAGTCTCTAGGTATTAATTCCCAGGAGCGGGGTTAATACGCAAACAATAGACGCGAAACCGTCTTCAGGCTAGGGGCGCCACGTAGACCCCTCTTTCTCCACCACAACTATTTCTTCGTTCTGCGCTTGCAGAATTCATTTCCAAGTCCTTAGTTCTAACGAACTTTTACAGCGGGGTACGATCCTTGGTTGCGATGAAACGTCTTGGTACCGCACGCTGTCCTTTCTGATGTCACACAGATGAACAATGTAGAACACGTACAGGGTAGCCTGCACGGGCTTATAACACCCTCCCCAGCCTATCTGCGTAATACACAGCCAATCTTGGCGTGGGAAGTAAATTCACACCCAATAGCAAGTTTGCCAGCAATTCCTGCAACTGGGCAAAAGGCTTCCTGGTATACCAAACGCCATGCGCTAACTTCACACTTAACTCACTTAGCATATCTGACAAAGCCCCCTTGCACGGTGGCAGAAAGTCTACCTTTCTCCAGGATGCTCGGACATCTGCTAGGCAAACTGTTTTGAAACATTTCCTGACATCTTGCACTTTCCCCAAGTCGGTGTCTTTTGAAGCCACGGACTTTTGCAGACACTCTGGAGCCTACTCCACAGGGAGTCTTAGAAGTCATGACTGAAATTATAGAGCTGGCCTAGCCCGTATGTGTGGCAACAGCAATTGACCGGGGGGTGCTGCTCCCCCCTCCATGTGGTCTGGTGGTCGCGAGCGCGATCGGGGAGTCAAGTTGGGACGGTTGGGTTTCAAATTAGAGCCAAGGAACAAGCAACTGTCACTTGTTCCTTGGCGTTGGAGCAGTTTAGACCTCTCTTCCTCCTCCTCCTCCTCCTCCTCAGTGTTGGATGTTTTACTTATATTTTCCTCTCCTGAATCTTAAAGGTGGGGTCTCTTCCTGGGCACTCCCCCCCTCTGTGTTGCCGCTTTGTTTTAGTTAGCGGCGAGGGGGGAGGCAGGATTCAGGTGGAGAGGGATTGTGGGGAGGAGGGGAGATTGGTCTGGCCTGGCCGGGCCGTCCCTGTCCTCCATCTGCGGCCTGACCGAGTGCAGCATGGAGCGATCCGTGGGGGGCAGGTGAGGTGCCGGGACTCTGTGGGGGCGAGTGGTTTCTGCGCGGCGTCTCTGCCCGCCCAGACAAGGGTTCTCTGTTTGAATTTTTATTGGCTCCCATTCGGCGCGGTGGGTCCCTTACCCGGAGTCCCGTTGTCCGGTTGGGCACGCGCGGTTGACGTCGGCACGGGGAGGGGAGGGCTGGTTGCGAGCCGCCACCCGTCCTCATGCAAGTGGCTGCAGGAGGCGAAACCGGGGGGAGAATGTCGGGGGAATTGGCGGACAAGGGAGGCGAGCGCTTGGGTCTTCCCTGTGGCGCCGCCTCCCACTGCTGTTTGAGTTAGCGGCGGCGGGCGAGGGGGACACGGTGAGGAGAGGGACTCCTTTGGGTTTTCCCCCAGGGGGGAGGGACGCAGCCCCCGGTGGTCGGGTCGGTCATGGAGGCGGGCACGCGGGTCTCTCGTGTAGCGCTACCTCCTACAGCCGCTCAGAGGAATCGACAGGCCATGGGGGCAGGCGCGCTCGGGTCTGCAGTGTGGCGAAAGTGACAGGGGGAGGCCAGGGAAATAAATGTCAGGCGTCTGGCCGACAGTGTAGGCGGGCGCACGGTCTCCCATGTGGCGCTGCTCCTATGGTGGGGGGGGGGGGCGCACCAGGGGGAGAGTGTCAGTGGCAGGGGAGTTGGGCAAGTACGGGAATCCCGCTTGGTGCCGCCCCCTGTAGGTCGCACCTCTCTTCTGGGGTATATGTGGTTCCTGGGAGGGGGACGATGAGCATTCATCTGGCACTGTTTTCACGAACGACACTAGTATCAACAGGGCAGTCGGTTAACACGGGAGTATCAAGGGGGGCCCGACAAGGGGTGGGAAGGTACACCAGGGGTCCGGTCTCAGGAACCCGCACAAGCAGCATGGGCACGGCAAAGTTTAGGGGTGTGTAGGGAGGCACCCACGACATACATGAGGCAACCTTATAGGGGGCATTTGGTTGAGCGCATGGGTACACCCACGCCAGATGCAGCATCACCTTCAGTTGGCCCATTCAATTCACAGGGCTGGACGCAGACATGTTGGCAGGGTCCCGACAGGCGGTTATCATCGCCGCCGGGGACAAACAAAGAGAAGTTTGGGGTGAAGCCCTCTCGAGCTCTCTCAGAAAACAGTGCGGGACACGGGCACAAGCGGCGCCAGCTTCTGCATCAGTCGGGTCCCGACAGGCGGTTCACATCGCCGCCGGGGACTAATACCGTATAGATTAGTGGAGTGCTGGGCAAAAGAGCTGGGATGTGCGCGAGTAGTCTAGGAGAAATCAACAAGGGGCAGTATGGAACGCATTCTTTTCGCATTGGGGCAGCGACGGAGGCAGCATGCGTAGGGCTCGCGGTAGCATTGGTAGGGAAGGATGTTGCGCTAGAGTAGACACCCTGCTGTTTGTTTTCTTTTTTCCCACCATTTCTTTGCCTCCTCAGATTCCGTGGTAATTTGGATCGTGGGGGACTCAATGGTACACTGGGCTGGGAAGAGAGCGAATTCGCGCCCCTACGGAAAGAATTTAGGTTTGAGTATGGAGCAGGTGGAGGTAACGTGGTGGGGGATGAGAGGCATGCGGTGGGGACGTTTTTTTCCGCTGCTAATTTCTAGGGCCAGGGGTAGGAGGGCACCAGACATCATCATTATTCATGTTGGGGGTAATGATGTGGCAAAATTGCGGTCGATTGATTTATTCCAGCAGATTAAGCAAGATTTGCCGCGTATGTTAACGTTTTGGCCAGGGGTGCAATTAGTTTGGTCCGAGATAATATGCAGGTTGGTTTGGAGGGGTGCGCGTATCCCGGGGAGAGTTAACAAGACGTGGAAGAGGTTAAACAGGAAGGTTGGGAATTTCTTGGTTCAATGTGGGGGTTGGGTCATTCGTCACCCGCAGTTCAGTTTTAAATTGGGTGGCTGGTTTAGGGAGGATGGGATACAGTTGTCAGATGTTGGGGTGGACATGTTTAATAATGATTTACAGGAAGGATTGGAAGAGGTCATAAGGGGTCTGGCGGTACGGGTCTGATTTAAGGGGGTCAAACAGGCCCGTTGGTGGCGGCAGTTGGGGGGGGGGGTAGGTGCTTGTCCCGCCAGAAGTGGCTTGGGGCTGGTAACTGGGGGGTTTGAAGCGAAGGGGTAGGTCACCGGGACGTACTTCCGGGTGCCCCCTTTGCGTTGCCCAGCTCTGAGCATTCTGGCGCGGACAGGTGGTACGCTATCCCCATTTGTGTTTAATAAATAAGCCGCGGCCTTTTACCTCCATAAATGTGTCCTCTCGTTATTTGTATGTTTTATGTAGAGGGGTAATAGGAGAGGGGGGGGGAAGCTCGCGCCTCCTTGGTCACAGAGCTGGCCTAGTCCGTATGGGTGGCAACAGCAATTGACCGGGGGGTGCGGCCCCCCCCCCATCTGGTCTGGTGGTCGCAAGCGCGATCGAGGAGTCAGTTGGGGTGGTTGGGTTTCAAATTAGAGCCAAGGAACAAGCAACTGTCACTTGTTCCTTGGCATTGGAGCAGTGTCCCACCCACCCATCCCTTTGAGTTAAGTTAATTAAAAAAAAAATTGTTTTCAGTGTTAACATTTCTTTATTTTGCAGATAAGTAAGAGAATATTTGAAACAAGGAAGAAAAGATTATGATGGAGGGGTCAGTGGACCAATTGCTTTGTCGCGGCGGCAGTTGGGGGGGTAGGTGCTTGTCCCGCCAGAAGTGGCTCGGGGCTGGTAACCGGGGGGTTTGAAGCGAGGGGGTAGGTCACCGGGACGTACTTCCGGGTGCCCCCTTTGCGTTGCCCAGCTCTGAGCATTCTGGCGCGGACAGGTGGTACGCTATCCCCATTTGTGTTTAATAAATAAGCCGCGGCCTTTTACCTCCATAAATGTGTCCTCTCGTTATTTGTATGTTTTATGTAGAGGGGTAATAGGAGGGGGGGGGAAGCTCGTGCCTCCTTGGTCATACATGACTCATCCCTGATCACAAATGACAATGGTGAATGCTTAATGTATCCGCTGTCCTACCTGACTGAAATGTAAATGTCCCGGTTCCTATAACTTTAAAGTATTACACTCTAAGCTATTTCTCAGTTATGCTTTTAAATAAAGGTTACAGTTCTTATAACTATACTAACTTATATGTCTACCCCCTAGCACTCTGTACACCAAAAATTGGAAAGCTAGGACCTTCCTATCAAAAGTTAGCTGCTTAATTATGTGAGGGCTATGATGTGGTTTGTGGTTAAAACTTTCCCCCGGTCTGCGGTTTGAGGTTGGGATGCAATGTTGCAATCCCCGACCGCAATAGATAACCGCAGACATACTTTACCAATTGACTTTAATTGAAGGAGGAAACCACATTAAACACTGTTGCGATCCGCGTCTTTTCATGACCGCAGACCACTTAACCAATTTAACTTGCGGTTAAGGTTTCCCTTGCTTGTCTGCAGTTACACAGTGATACAGTGTTGTAATGCCGGACTCGACCACAAAACCACAGGCATCCTTATTCAATTAACCCTTAAAACAGTGCTATAGGCCCCTTATTCCTAGCAGGTGCGTTTTAGACATATTAGCACATATTAACAGGACTGCAGACAGCCCTGGGCTGCAGAACTGACACTTTATAGTCACCTTCTTTGACTCAGGGGTACCTAGCCGAACAGAATGCCTTTATTTCATGGCCTGGGTACACCTTCACCATCACAATGGGAATGGGTTATGTTTTTGGAGACTGAATGAAAATGTGCGAGTATCTTTCTCTTTAAAAATATACATACTGTACACAGTCAGGGAATTAAAAAAAAATGTTTGGGACAGAGAGTAGGGAGCTCTGAGTTAGGTCAGCCAAAGAGCCCTTATTGAAATTTGATGGTGCTAGAAGGGAACAGACAAGAAAAAGAGGAATAATTTTTAATGAATAAATATTGCTTAAATCTTTCTAAATACAAAAGAGATTTCCCACTTGTGTTTAATAAATATAGATCTTCTTTAAATCAGGCACAGTATCACTATATTTTTAAAGTCACTCAATCAATGCTTATCTTATTGATGGAGCATTACCTTCAAAATCCTATATGTGTTTTTTTATGTTTCAAAATTTTTATTGATTTTTTCACAAGGTTGAAAGTATACATCAAGGCCTTCCATTGAAGTTTAACAGTACTAAATCGGAATGCGACGAACACATAATCTTAGGAAGTGGAATGGCATAAAAACTTCAATGACTATTTTGGTCTTTGTTTTTTGTGAAGGAGCTACCAACTCTCCCGTCCGGGAGGATGGACCTATCAAGAGAGTCAACAACCAAACCCCGTTGATGTCATAAAAAGTGGATAGAGAGAGAAAAAATAAAGGGGGGAGAGAGGGAAATGGTAGGAGGAAGGTGGCAGGGGGAAGGGAAGATGGGAGATGAGAGTGTGGGAGATAGAAGTGGTTGGGGACCCCACTCCATCCCCTACCGGTGACCAAGCACCTGTATCCTTGCTCCACGTAGAGGGGTGTGGTGGGGGGCAGCTCCCGGTCTGGGCCCGATTGGCCCCTGATGTTTTTAACTGTATGGCACAATTTCCCATACTTCATTGAAATTCTCAACTTTTTGATTTAAACGTGCCGACAGGAGCTCCATCAATCTGACTTCATTCATCCTTCGAAGTACCATCTGTTTGCTGGGGGGCCTAATCTTTTTCCAGTTGTCTGCAACTGAGCAACGCGCCGCAGTCAAGAGGAGAGATATCAGCTTCTTAATCTGTGCATTTGGACCTTCTATTGGTTTTGCAAGTAAGAATGTCAAGGGACCTCAAACCCTGCAATCTCTTCCACCAGAGAGAGGATCATGCCCCAGAACGAATGAATCCTGGGACACGTACACCATATGTACCAGGTCTCCTTTCTGGCTGCACCCCCTCCAGCAGAGGTCAGACAGACCAGGGACGACCTGGCTCAGCCTACTCTGGGTTAGGTACCATTGGAATAACATTTTGTAGATGTTTTCCTTGATAGTGGTGATAATTGAAGTTTTGTTTGCTGCTTCCCAAATGTCCTCCCAATCATCCCTGTCTATATCCAGGTTGAGGTCTTCAGTCCATTTTAACATATACCTGAGGTTGAAGGGAATCGAGGACCATGCTAGCCCCGAGTAGATTCCACAGATCAGACCCTTCTGATATTCTCCCACTGCACATATTTTCTCATATTGGGTTTTCGAATTTGGCGTTGTGAGAAATTGCATTTAGGAAGTGCCTGACCTGAAGGAATCCAAAAAGGGGGAGATCTAGGGGATGGTATTTATTTTGTAACTCCGGGTATGTTAGGACTTTACCCTTATTTGTTAGGTCAGCTGCCGTTCTTATATTGGCCCTCTTAAAATGTTTGAAGTCTTTAGGGTCGCAACCCGGAGGGAAATCCGGGTTCCCAAATATTGGGGTGAGACCTGAAAGGGAGGTGGTTAAACCAAATTTGTTTTTTGTTTTGGACCATGTCTTCCACGTGCATCTCATAGCTCCCAGGCTCATCTTGACCGATAGAATCTCCCCCCCCCCCGACCAGAGAATCGCCGGGAAGGCAAGGGGAGAGACACAGAAGGACTCAATCTCCAACCAGCAGCAGGACGCTGGGTCATTATTCCACACTGCTAATTGCTTCAGGTGGGAAGCTAGATAATATTTGACTATGTCTGGTACTCAAAGGACTCCACTCTCCTTTGGCGCCATCATAACCGATCGTACCACTCTGGGCTTTTCGACTTTCCAGATGAATTATAATATTTTATTTTGAATGCTTTTGAGGTCTGCCACTGGAGTACAGACCGGTAACGTCTGGAAGAAATACAGTAACCTGGGAAGGATGTTCATTTTGATAGACGCAACACTTCCCAGCCATGAGATCTGGTATTTATTCCATCTCACAAGATCCT
>NC_134501.1:29833621-29943621 GCF_040206685.1 Ascaphus truei | reverse complement strand
TCTTATGGGCTTCCCATAGTGTAGCTGGAGACCTCACTGATCCTTTTTTTATGGCAAAATATTCTGAAATCTTTTGGGAAATTGTTTTTATTGCCTCAGGAGAATTCAAAAAAGAGTCGTTTAATTCTATATGTTTTTTTTTAATATATCAGTTGTGTAGAATTAAATCAACCTTACTGCATTTTATTTGTCACTCTTTATGCTCTTTTAATGAGTTTTAATGGATTCCGGTTCATTGGGTTGCTAGAGAAACCATTTAGAAAAGCACAACACTTCCTCTTTTGAAATAGTAAGCCATATTAAATACCTGGGGAAGCAGGATCGTTGCTGATCGATCACAGGAGAATGAATCGATTGGCAGCTTAGATAATTAAATTGCCTTAAAGGTATAGAACTGCTGCATTGACATTGGCACAGACTTCAATAAACTCTCATTGTGACATCATCACAAGGGTAAAGAGATTAAAAAGCAGTGGGCAGTACATATCTAAAGAAGACATGGCCATTGTTGGACAAATATGGTACTCAACTGAATTACAAGGGATATCAAAAGACGGGAAACTAAAAATCCCCAGCACCCATCCATAGTACACAAGGTATACATGTATTGCATCCAATACTGTAAAAATAAAAACAATGATGTTTCAAGCCTACATGGCTCTGCCAAGCATAATCAAGCGTGTCACATACCCTGTCTATTTATAGAGAGATAGAGTTCAGATGTTGGCTCCAAAAAACTTACTTCCAGTTTTGGAGCAACTACGGAAGCTTCATAGTTCCAAAAGCAGCTGGTGTTACTGAAGACTGCCTACACTCTACTAGCAGTATCCTTAGCAACCTGAACAGTAACCTCATTATGCATGCAGCTGTTCTCACCCTATTGTCAGCGTGGATTGTTTCTGTGTGTCTGCAGATCCCTACATGTTTCCACTTCCCGCATAGTGTCTGCATTCCTCTGCCATACATCAAAGGGCTGCTCCCTACTGCTGAGTAATACCAGTCCTTTCCAATTACTAGACACAATCCCTTTTTAAAAAGTTTAAAGGCAAAAACCTTCCTAACTCCTGGATACAGTATATACATTAGACAACAAAGTTTAAGGGGCCTACTCAGGCTTGTGAACAACGGTATTCAGTAAGATATATCGCTTGTTAAAAACTATTTGGTACGGCCCGTCGGTTCCTACCTTTCCTAATGTGTTCTCCCCCACCCTCCCTCGATTTGAGGCGACCTCATCTCGATATCTGCCTATAAGATAAAACAAAAACTCAAACTCCAAAAAGATCTTACAGACAAGATCTCACAGCTGGAACAGAAGCACTAAACCACAGCATCCAAAAAAACATTAAAACAACTAACCCAAACCCAAATAGCCATTAAACAAACGCAGCTTGAGGAAGTAGAGAGAGCACTGAGGTGGAACAGACAAAAGTTCTACGACAGGGGCAATAAGGCAGACAGGCTTTTAGCCACAAAACTTAGAGGTGTACGAGTCAAGTCCCAGATCTCCAAAATCTGCACAAAAAAGTCTCATATATAGAGAAGAAATAGCACAGGAGTTCGCGGATTACTACTCTGACCTTTACAACCTCCACCCCCCAGACCGAGATCCGATGTCTTTCGAGACAATCTCACAATACATGGAGCATTGTAACCTCCCCTCCCTCTCGAATGAAGAAATAGAAAACTTAAACAAAAAAATCTCCCAAGAAGAATTGTCCGAAGCCGTTGGCTCCCTCAAGCTAGCCAAAACGCCAGGCCCGGACGGATTCTCCAACGCTTACTATAAAACATTCTTGCAGACTCTCTCTCCCTATTTGCTCTATATGTTCAATTCCTTTCTACAAGGAGAACTGATCCCCTCCACTATCACAGCAGCAAACCTAGCTTTCATTCACAAGGAGGGTAGAGACCCGCTCCTCTGCGGCAATTACAGGCCAATATCCCTACAAAACTCCGATCTCAAAATCTACAGCAAGATCCTGGCAAACAGGCTCAACCCAATTCTCCCCCGACTCATTCATATAGATCAAGTAGACTTTGTGTCAGGTAGACAGGCCTCTGACAATAACCGTAAAATTGTGGATATCATCGACCACGTGCATCTCACAGGTACCAAAGCAATTATTCTGAGCCTCGACGCAGAAAAAGCGTTCGACAGAATCAAATGGTCCTTCCTAGATCAAACAATGCTGAAGTTTGTTTTTTGCGGTCCCTACCTGGAGGGGGTTAGAGCCCTCTATCAAAACCCAACAGCGTATGTAAAAATCTCAGGTGGTTTCTCAGACCCAATAACAATTAGGAACGGGACCAGACAGGGTTGCCCGCTTTCCCCGTTACTATTTGCCTTAACAATCGAACCCCTAGCGGCCAAAATAAGAGAAGAAAAAAGCATCAGGGGATCAGAATCTCCAAAAAGAATACAAAATTTCCCTATTTGCTGATGATGTGATCCTGTCCCTCGCTGACCCACATATCTCCCTCCCTAATCTACAAAGGTTACTACACCAGTTTGGTACAGTCTCTGACTATAAAGTAAATATGGATAAGTCAGAAGCACTCAATATATCCCTCCCAAGTACAATGTGGAAACTCCTACAATCTAATTACAAATATAAGTGGAGTACCACTCATATCAAATACCTCGGAGTGAAAATCTCAAACTCCCACAGATCCCTCTATCAATATAACTATCCCCCTTTGTTTGACCAGATCAAGAAAGACCTAGAGTCATGGAAAAAGCTCAAAATTTTATGGTTTAGAAGAATAGTCTCGATCAAAATGAATGTCCTCCTGAGATAACTTTACTTCTTCCAAATCCTCCCCGTAGTCGTCCCACTAGCAGCCTTGAAAAATATTCAGGCCCTTATGTTCCAATTCATCTGGAATGATAGGAGACCGAGGGTCCCTAGATCGGTGATGCTCTCCCCAAAAACGAGGGGGGGTCTGGGGGTCCCCGATGTGGTCAGGTACTATCTCGCGGCTCAGCTGAAGCAGGCTGTAGTTTGGAATTACGACCCGGCCTCCACCTGGTGGCTTGAGATAGAATCACATTATGCAGCTCCATCCACTCTTCAGGTCCTACTGTGGTCCCTGGGAGGAAGGGAAGGAGGACCACAGAGGTTTGATCTAGGAGCAATGAGGTGCACGTGGGACATCTGGCTCAAAAGCAAAGGGAAGTATGGCCTGCTAGCCACTCCACCTCAACTCACCCCTATCTTTGGAAACCCAAAATTCCTGCCCGGGTGTTCTAAAAGACAATTTGACCAATTCCAGGGTCTAGGTATAAGGCTGGTTGCCGATCTGCTGAAGAAAGGAGAGATTCTATCCTTCGAAGAACTCCGGGACAAATATCAATCTCAAGACCTCCATTTGTTCAAGTTCCTGCAAATCAGACATTTCCTGCTATCACTCTCCCAAACTTCCAAGTTCCCCCCACCAACTAGATTTGAAACTCTATGCAGTAAAGGCAGCTACCAAAGAGGTCTGATATCCGAGATCTATAGGGGGATAGAGTCGGCACCAGAACCCCCGACCCACCATTATATGCAAAAATGGTCTGAGGACCCTAATATACCAATAGAGACTGACGACTGGGAGGACATCTGGGAGCTGGCTGCAAAAACTTCAATCTCCACAGTAACAAAAGAGAATATCTACAAAATGTTATTCCAGTGGTACCTGACCCCGGCTAGACTGAGTCAGATCTTCCCCGGCACGCCTGACTTGTGCTGGAGGGGATGTGGTCAAAAGGGTGACATGGCCCATATTTGGTGGTCATGTCCAGAGATCCAGAGGTTATGGGCAATGATCCAGACGCTGTTCCGTGAGACCACGGGGATTCTCTTCCCCCTGGACCCTTTGACCTTGGTGCTGAGCAAACCCTTCGATGACCTGCCCCCGCCGCTGAGTAGATTGGTCTCATCCATTGTGACTGCGGCCAGATGCTCTGTAGCGGTGGCCTGGAAGCAGACTAAAGCCCCCGCGAGAAGCACGGTAATCAGAAGGATAGACGAAGTAATGTCTATGGAGAAACTCACAGCCATGCTCCACAAAAAAATGCCTCAGTTTTGGAGTACTTGGGATCGCTGTATAGGACCACAGGGCCTGGGCTTCCACTAGACCTGAAGGGAGTAGCTCGTGGTGGAGGCAGGGGAGGAGATCGGAGACCCCCGAGGCCCCCTACACACCTATTTCCCCCCTCCCCCCACCTCCCCCTCCTTTGTCTGTCTACCCTCCCTCTCTCCACATCCCCTCCCCTTTTTTCTCCCCCCGTCCTTATCCCTAAATAGAAAACCTTATTGGCCAACACCAGGTTGAATCCACTGAAGTCATGCTGTCATGTGCCGATGACACTATTGTACCCATGTCTGTAAGTGTTGATGCCAATAAAAAAGTTTGATACAAAAAAAACTATTTGGTACAAAAATGACATACCACACGAGTTTGAATTTACTTTTCAAGCGACATACCTGTGCGATTTCCCTCCATCATTCTGGAAGAGCAATGCAGAGAGAAACTGCATCTCTCTGCACAGCTCTTACAGGTGATGCGTTGTTTTTATTTACATTTTAATAACATAGGATTGAAGCAGGGAGTCATCTCTGGAGACCCCCTACTTCAATCCTGTGTCATTAAAATAAAAAAAGTTTCATTACCTTAGTGGCAAACCGCTAAGGTAATGAAGGGGTTAACCACTTGTACCTAGTTTGTTGGTAATAGATGGGGAGGGTGAAGGTAATAGTTGCCCAAGGGTGGGGGGGGGGGGTTGGCCCCCCAGGAGGGGTTTACCCCCTTGCTTACCTTAGCGGTTACAACCACTAAGGTAATAAAGGGGTTAACCCCCCCCCTTGATAGGCCTAATCCCCCAAACAGGGGGCAATTACCCCATCACACAACCTCTCTACCACCAGCAAACCCCCACACCATACAGAAATAGGCAAAGACACTATTAGTCTATAGCAGAGTTCCGCCTGGGCCCCCTCGTTATCTTCGATGCAGCTGGTTGGTGCGGGTGCCGCTGGAGTCAACGACGGACCCGCCGGCTGGCCGCAGAGGTGGTGGCCAGTTGCATAGAGCGCTCTGGTGCTCTGGAGGCTCCGTGTCATACCCGAGTAGCGTGGGCCGCATTTTGGTTATATGCGCAGGTAGTCGCATATGCGCAGAAGGATACAGACGGCTCGGCGGCAATGTTGGGGTTGGCTCGAGAGTCGAGCATGCGCAGGAAGTCGCAAAGCGTCAACCAATAGAAAGAGGCTTCGAGCAGGGACTACATATCCCATGAGCCTCAGGGGCGATCACATGCAGTCAGACAGCCAATAGGACTTTAGGATTTCCCTGCTGACAGGATATAGATGTCACAGACTCAGACCACGCTAGTCAGTTGGAGCTGGGAGAGTATTATTGTAGAGTGTGCATGTGCAGGGGGCAAGTGGCTCCTGCACTAGGCCAGAGATCCCCCCCATAGGCCCCAGCAAGGCCCCGACTCCCCTCAGCTTGTGGTTGCTGCTGGGACCGGCCCATAAGATAGGGATACGGCCCTGTAGAATCAGCAGAAGTGAGGGTCACAGCCAGGAAACGTTTACATCCTGGCCCTTGATGGTCAGACTGGATCACCTAGCATCAGAAGTAAGAGACATTCCAAAGGTGGATCGCTCCACGCAGGAGCCACCCACCGTAGAGGCAGAAGCGTCGTTGGTCACCCTTCTGGATCCGTGGATTCCCAAGTACAGCCTCTGCGCGCCCTGGTGTGGACACACCCTGCAGGTACCTTCCTCACAACACGTGCACCAAACAACAACTCAAATTAGTGGGCAGCGCTGTCTCACACTTGGGTGGGTGTGGGACTCTTGGGAATTTTGGGACACGGTGTTGGGGAATATGGTGTGGGGTTACGGCCCTGTGAGGCCTAGTGTTGCAGGGTGACACTAATGTTATATATTGGTTATGCATATAGTAAACTGTTTTACCTATACTCGTGTGTATTGGTTAATGTATGTGGGTCCTGGGTCAGGGATTATTCTACACTTAGAATCCTGCACAGGTGGAGGCACTATGAGCATCGTTCCAGGATACACCCCAGGCTCCCTGCAGCAGAGGCTCAGACCACCTGTGAGCCTAACAGGTATTGCACCACACCTGGTAATACAGTACGTGTAGTTCTCCCACAAAGGTACCTAGATGAGATCGGGGGAGGGGGGGATACATGTGCTACAAGTCAAATATGGCTAATAGCGCTTTTGCCCATTCAAATATATAGTGCAATAAAAAAAAATACAATGCAATTTACAATATTATCTAAAAAAACCACTAACCATTTAATCCATTGATTGACACTATGGTTATCTATGCCCGCAATGGGAGCATATATAGCCACATTGGCAACCAATAGATGCTTTACTACCCACCCCCTCTACCCCCAGCAACACCCCCATCCCCCACTACCCCCACCACACACGGTAATGGGCAAAAGTCATATTAACCATATCTGTGCTTTTGCCCATTCAAAAACAATCAATAACAAACTGCAATATAGTAAATAAAGGTGTATTTACCCCTGTCAGGATGAAGGACGCCCCTCACCCTCATCCTTATCTTCATTGGCACCAACATTGGAACCAAACTAACCTAATTTGTTTCTTTGAGGAGGTAAGTAGGAATTTAGACCAGGGTAATGCAGTTGATGTGGTCTACTTAGATTTTGCAAAGGCTTTTGATATGGTTCCACACAAGAGGTTGGTGTACAAAACAAAGAAAATTGGACTCAGTAATAATATATGCACCTGGATTGAAAACTGGTTAAAGGACAGACAACAGAGGGTTGTCATAAATAGAACTTTTTCAGGTTGGGCTAAAGTCGTGAGTGGAGTACATCAGGGATTGGTACTGGGACCCCTGCTTTTTAACTTGTTTATTAATGACCTTGAGGTTGGCATCGAGAGCAAAGTCTCCATCTTTGCTGATTATACTAAATTGTGTAAGGTAATAGAATCAGAGCAGGATGTAATTTCTCTTCAGAAGGACTTGGAGAGACTGGAAACGTGGGCAGGTAAATGGCAGATGAGGTTTAATACAGATAAATGTAAGGTTATGCATTTGGGATGCAAGAATAAAAAGGCGACTGACAAATTAAATGGGGATAAATTGGGGGAATCCCTGATGGAGAAGGATTTAGGAGTGCTTGTAGACAGCAGGCTTAGCAATAGTGCCCAAAGTCATGCAGTAGCTGCAAAGGCAAACAAGATCTTATCTTGCATTAAACGGGCAATGGATGGAAGGGAAGTAAACATAATTATGCCCCTTTACAAAGCATTAGTAAGACCAAACCTTGAATATGGAGTACAATTTTGGGCACCAATCCTAAGAAAAGACATTATGGAACTAGAGAGAATGCAGAGAAGAGCCACCAAATTAATAAAGGAGATGGACAATCTAACTTATAAGGAGAGGCTAGCTAAATTAGATTTATTTACATTAGAAAAGAGGCGTCTAAGAGGGGATATGATAACTATATACAAATATATTCAGTGACAATACAAGGAGCTTTCAAAAGAACTATTCATCCCATGGCAGTACTAAGGACTCGAGCCATCCCTTAAGGTTGGAGGAAAGGAGATTTCACCAGCAACAAAGGGAAGGGCTCTTTACAGTAAGGGCAGTTACAATGTGGAATTCATTACCCATGGAGACTGTGATGGCAGATACAATAGATTTTTTCAGAAAAAGGTTGTACGTCTTTTTAGATAGGAAAGGTATACAGGGATATACCAAATAAGTATACATGGGAAGGATGTTGATCCAGGGATTAATTAATTGGAGTCAGGAAGGAATTAATTTTTCCCCTTATGAGATATTATTGGATGATATGACTCTGGTTTTTTTTGTGTGCCTTTCTCTGGATCAACAAGTAAGTATAGATATAGAATAAAGTATCTGTTTTCTAAATTTAGCATAGTTTGAATTTGATGGACATACGTCTTTTTTCAACCTCATCTACTATGTAACTATGTAACTATGTAACTATGAAATACCCGAAAACAAGGCGAATTGGAGGAGCTCAGGCTGACACCGTTTTGTGGAGGAGGTGGGTGAGGGTGCCTTGCCTGTTGGGGGTCGGGGGGATCCCAAACATTAGTGGGGCAGGAGCTGATGCCTGCCATTTTACTTAAAAGCGCAGCTGCAGTGCAGAGGCAGTGTGCCTGCCCCCCCCCCCTGCAGGTCAAGGTTTGGCTGCCTGGTCAGAAGAGTGTGGCGGTCTCCCCCTAGGGTGGACGGTGGTTTCAATCGGCAGAGACGCGGGGGAGACTGGAAATCGGGGATTGGAGATCAAGCTCACCCCGACTGCAAGATGGCCGCCAATCCGAACGGGGAGAAGTAGGTGCTGCACGCAGGCGGGCCCGTCCTGGCTCCGCCCCCCACACCCGCCGGATCGCTTGGAGGCTCCCCCCACTGCCCCTTCTTGCGCCCCCGCTGCTCGTTCTTGCGCCCCCACTGCACGGAGGATAGAACAGAGCTGTCACCTTACCCGGGGCTGTCCGACTCTGTGCGTTCCAGCCAGATCCGAGATGGCCACCGCCGATTGGAATTAAAGGCACAGCTTCTCCAAAAAAAAAAATAAATAAACACAACAAAAACTAAAGAGACACTGACCTGCAGCGCAAATAAGGGAACCCTGAGGGCAAATATCCCTTCAATGGTGCCCGGAGATCCCAGATTGTCCCCACCTCCACCCAGAAACCAACCTGTTATTAAGCTAACAATGCAACGTGTTGTTCTTTAACTAAAACCGCGCACAAATTGTATGATAGGCAATGTTCATTCTTGTGTCAACGTGGATATTGACCGCAAAGCAATGTGTTGTACAAGGTCTAATAGAATACACAAACTGTATGATATACAATGTTTATCTCCAAGCCCAGGCGGATGCTGACTGCACAGATTAACGTCTAGGTCACCATATATACAAAAACGAACTCCCCTTCCCCCCCCTCCCCTTCTTTTACCCTCCCCCTCTCCTGCCTCCTTCCCCCCTCCTCCTGACCCCCCCTCCCCCTCCTGACCACAACCCCGCTCCAACCCCCCCGACAAGATTAACCACACCCCACCCTTAGTGTACTCATGGAAGGGTACAACCCTCTTAACTCTTCGAGTCCGCACCACCCCCCCTGCACCTCCGATTTGATGTCAACGGACCCCTCCCATTGGGCCTTAAGCCCAAACGCCGGTCAGTACTACCGGCTGTGTCCACACAAGCCTCGCTTCACCCTATCTCTACCTGACGGCACTGTCCAGGCAGGTCTTTACCCCGCCTCCCCCCCACCTCTCCCTCATCCAACCCCCTGGCGTACCACTCTGGCTTCCCCTCGCGGAGACAACTTTCTCCCAGCAAGGGAAGAGACTCAATACAGAGTCCAGCATACTCTCCCTAGTGGGAAGGGAGCCACACCGAGTGGAACAATAACAAAATGCCCCAATGGCTAGCCAAGCCCCAATAAATCTTATATCTCTAAATGTGAAGGGCCTAAACAACAATAGAAAAAGGAGACTAGCTCTCCAAGAGATGAAAAGGTCCGAAGGAGACATTGTTTTTCTCCAGGAGACTCACTTTACATCACAAGAGCTACCCAAATTATTCAGCAAAGCATTCCCCACAGGTTATTTCTCTTCGTTTAACAGGAAAAAACGGGGTGTCGCAATCCTAATCCGTCAGGGAATTCCATTCAATCACATCAAAACAGCTACAGACCCAGAAGGTAGATTTCTAATAGTGTACGGTTCGCTCGCGGGTTCGCAAGTCGCTCTGATAAACATTTATGCGCCCAACGAAAATCAAATTGCATTTCTGAAGGCACTACTGGACAAAATAGACCCAGCCTACCTATCTTCAATGATAGTCGGAGGCGACTTCAATATGGCCATAAACCCCCTAGAAGACAAGTCAAACCTACTAAACCGTCCCCATGCTATAGCCTCCCAAAGACTCGGGATAAAGTTTAAGGAAATTATGGGTGAGTATTCTTCGTTGGATATTTGGAGAACACAACATCGGGCCCAGAGGGACTATACTTTTTTCTCCCCACCTCACCAGACTTACTCTCGTATTGACTATTTCTTTGCTACCAAAACTATCCTAGAAGCCTCAACAGCCTCGAATATAGGCCCAATAACGTGGTCAGACCATGCCACAATAACTGTGACCATCTCGACGCCCTTTCTCAAATCCAACTCTTTTAGTTGGAAACTCAACGATTCTCTACTGAACCACCCTGAGATTGAAAAGGAACTAAAGAAAGCACTAAAAGAATATTTCGCCCTCAACTCTGATACGGTTTCCTCCCCGGCGATACTGTGGGAAGCCCATAAGGCAAAAATTAGAAGAACTCTCATCTCTATCGCCTCCCACAGAAAAAAGGCCAAAATTAAGTCTCTTAAAGACTTGACGGACAAAATTGTAGAGTTAGAAGGCCAACATAAAGCCAACCCTTCCAGAAAAATATATAAATTATTATCTTCCAAAAGAGAGGAGCTTAAAAAACAACAACTAGAAGATGTAGAAAAGGCGTTGAGATGGACCAGTCAAAAATATTACGATAAGGGAACAAGGCCGATAGACTTTTGGCTAGCAAACTAAGAGGCATACAGAAGAGATCACAAATTACAGCCGTTAAAGGCAAGTCTGGTGAGGTTATATTTAACGATAATAAAATCGCAGAGGAGTTCACTGCATTCTATACAGAGCTGTATAACCTTAAAACCCAGGGAGACAGATCGACCGACACAAACTCGAGAATAATCAATGACTATCTCTCAAACTGCCAATTTCCAAAACTTTCAGAGGAAGAAACCCAATTTCTTAATGCAAAAATCTCAAAAAAAGAGCTGACAAATGCAGTAAAAACACTCAAGATTTCCAAAACTCCTGGCCCTGATGGCTTCACCAATACATACTACAAACGGTTCCTCCCGATCTTAGCGCCCTATCTCCTAACGTTATTTAACTCTTTCTTAGACGGCTCCCCAATCCCACCCTCCATGACTAAGACCAACCTAGCCATAATACATAAAGACGGAAGAGATCCGTTACAATGTGGGAGCTACCGTCCTATTTCCCTATTGAATAACGACCTTAAACTGTACAGTAAGATCCTTGCCAACCGACTGAACCCGATCCTACCCAGACTGATAAACATTGACCAAGTGGGATTTGTCCAGAACCGCCAAGCAGCTGACAATACCCGAAAAATCATAAACATAATTGACCATGTCCGCTCCACAAGAGCCAAGGCAGTTATACTGAGCCTTGACACCGAAAAGGCGTTTGACAGAATTCACTGGCTCTTTTTAGATCAAACAATGCAGAAATTGGACTTCAATGACTCATTCCTGGAAGGAGTCCGAGCACTTTATCGTAACCATCTGCGACGGTCAAACTACCAGGGGGGTCGACAAAGGCGTTCGAGATAAAAAAATGGCACAAGACAGGGTTGACCCCTGTCCCTTCTCCTTTTTGCCTTGACAATTGAACCCCTGGCATCACGGATAAGGGACAGCGCCAACATCCAAGGCATATCAATTGGTAAAACTACCTATAAAATGTCCCTGTTTGCTGATGATGTCATCCTCACACTATCTCACCCCCACACCTCCCTCCCCAATCTACAGAAACAACTATCTGAGTTCGGTAGGATATCAGGCTACAAAATAAATAGTGATAAATCTGAAGCTTTGAATCTCAATCTTTCTGATTCGGAATTACAACTGTTAAAACTGAACTTCAGTTACCGATGGAGCCCTTCATACATTAAATGCCTGGGAGTAAATGTATCAAAGGACTATAACTCCATATATCAATACAATTATCCACCTCTTTTTAACAAAATCAGAAAAGATCTGGATAAATGGGAAGAGTACCAAATTTCTTGGATCGGGAGAATGGTCTCGGTTAAAATGAATATACTCCCCAGATTATTATTATACTTCTTCCAGACACTCCCGATCCGGGTCCCTGGGTCAGAATTGAAAGATATCCAAAACAGAATATTTAAATTCATTTGGCAAGGAAAAAGACCCAGAGTTGCAAGATCAGTTCTGATGTCACCAAGGTCGCGGGAGGTTTGGAGGTGCCAGATATTGCAAGGTACTATCACGCAGCTCAGCTAAAACAGGCAGTTGAGTGCAACTCAGACCCAGATCAGCTCTGCTGGTTAAAGATCGAGTCTCACTACGCCAAAAATCCCTCTCTGCATTCAACGGACCGGTTCTATACCATATGGGAGCCCTGGCTGATGCATTAATCTTTGAAAACGCCTCGATTTTTGCCACAATCTGAGACTACTGACCGAGAATGAGGCCCACCAGGGGATGGAGGAGACCCCCCCCTCCCTTCCACCCCCCTCCCCTACCCCTTCCTACTCTACCCCCCCCCCTCCCTATGCTCCCTTCTTTCCCTCTCTTTTTCAGGAGTCTGTCACCCTGGACCACTGAGTGACCGAGAGGTCGACCACACCCTCGGGAGGGTTATCAGTGCCCCTTCCCCCCCATCTTATTCCCCTCTGTCAAAAATCAATATTATGGTATTGTGTAACCACTACTCTATACTGTTTATTATGTAATGTATCAATACCTAATAAAAATGTTTGGGGGAAAAAAAAATCACCCTTAAGAATCGATACCCCTACCTCTTATCTCAGATCTTTTTGACCATCTACAAGGTTCTACAATTTTTTCCAAGCTTGACTTCTGAGGTACCCACAACCTTATACGCATACGTCAAGGGGATGAGTGGAAGACGGCATTTAATACCAGAGATAGTCATTACGAATATCTGGTTATCCCTTTCGGACTTTGTAATGCTTCTGCTGTTTTCCAAGAATTTGTGAACGAGATTTTTCGGGATGTTCTCAACAACTTTGTCATTGTGTATCTTGACGATATTCTTATTTTTTCTAAATCTCTTACTGAACATATCCAACACACCGAGCTGGTTCTGTCGCGCCTCCTTAGAGAATCGCCTCTACGCCAAGATGGAGAAATGCATGTTTCATCAAACATCCACCTCTTTTCTAGGGTGTATTATATCTGATTCTGGTCTTTCTATGGATCCCGAGAAACTAATGGCAGTTCTGGATTGACCACAGCCGACATCTCTCATAGCGATTCAGCGATTCCTGGACTTCGCTAATTATTATCGTAAGTTTATTCGCAATTTTTTTCTTCTACCGTGGCTACTATAACTGTTCTTACTAAGAAAGGGGCAGATACGTCCTCCTGGTCCTCCGAAACACTTCAGGCCTTTGACACTCTCAAGAAGGCATTTGTCTCAGCTCCTATTTTACGCCATCCGGATCCCAAGCTTCCCTTCACTCTGGAGGTCGATGCATCTGACATGGCGCAGGAGCCATTCTCTCTCAGAGGCAAAGCCCCCAGGACAAACTACATCCTTGTGGATTATTTTCCAAAAAATTTCACCTGCAGAACAAAACTACGATGTGGGCAACTGCGAACTTTTAGCCATTAAAATGGCTCTTCAAGAATGGAAACACTTATTGGAGGGTACTGAAAACCCTATTTCGATCCTCACTGATCATAAAAATGTATTGTATATTGAGGGAGCTCGTCGCCTTGGTTCATGTCAAGCTAGCTGGGCTCTTTTCATTTCAAGATTTAATTACATAATTTCTTATATTCCTGGAACTAAGACCATTAAGGCTGATGCTCTATCCTGCCAATTGGTCTCGGAAGACAAGTGTAACGGACGTTCTCACCCCAAACCGGGAATACACCGGGAATACACCGACCTTAGATCACAAAGCCGGTTCAGGATTGCGCAGTCCGTAGTCAATCATAGCAGGGTCAGGGTTGGAGAAGACAGGGTAATCCATAGACACGCCAGGGTCATGGTTGGAGACGGTAGGGTAGTCGATGTCCAGGCTGGAGTTCGGCAACAGGAAGTCAGGTGCACACCACTTCAGCGTAGCAGCCGAAGCGCGGGAATGGCCTCTGCACGAGGAGCAGGAGCGGCCCATGATAAGGTCACTGCAAGGGGAGATGCAGGTCTCAGGAACAAGGCAAGGCTGGCACTGGGGATCCAGCGCTTCAGCACAGGAACCAGGAAGCAGACCTCTGCCTGGGGTGAATGCAGCAGGTCTCAGGAACCAGGCAAGACTAGCACTGAGGATCCAGCACTTCAGTACAGGAAGCAGAACTCTGTCTGGGGTGAATGCAGCAGGTCTCAAAAACAAGGCTAAGGCAGGAGTGTTTGTGGCAAACACAGTTACATCCAAGTGAATCTTGGTTTATGCTCAGCAATGAGAGAAAGGGAGAGCCCAGTATAAGAAGGGCAGATAGCCAATCCCAAGACGGGGTGTGTGGGAATTCCTCCAATGCCAGAGCAGAGACACAGAGATGCAGTGATTGCAAGCACAGGTGATAGTGCTTGCAAATCCAAGGGAAGGTCTGTCTGAGAGCTCACCAACTCTGCAAGAGTGAGCTTCAACCAAAACAAGGAATGGATTCCTTACAACAAGACAGAAGACATTCCTGAAAC
This sequence comes from Ascaphus truei, assembly GCF_040206685.1. Taxonomy (NCBI): domain Eukaryota; kingdom Metazoa; phylum Chordata; class Amphibia; order Anura; family Ascaphidae; genus Ascaphus; species Ascaphus truei. The sequence goes on along the minus strand of NC_134501.1, from coordinate 29,929,076 downwards.
GATCCTACCTCCCAAATACAATCTGTCAGCCAATTCGTTTGACAACTTAGACCAGATCCTGTCTTCTCAATCACGCGTTCATGAGGGTCTAGAGATGCCGAAGGGTCGTTTGTATGCTGCTCCACAGTTCCAGAGAAAGATCCTTGAGTGGGGTCACTCCTCTAAATCAGCCGGTCATCCTGGTACGAAACGAATTTCCGATCTAATCAAACGCATCTTCTGGTGGTCTAGCACACTCAAGGATGTCGACGAGTTCATCAGATCCTGTTCTGTCTGTGCCTGCAACAAATCCTCTCGTAACAAACCTTCAGGCCTTCTTCATCCCTTGCCTGTTCCTGACCATTCTTGGACCCATCTTTCAATGGACTTTATTGTCGAACTCCCTGTTTCTAGCGGCATGAACACGATACTTCTTGAAGTGGATCGTTTTTCGAAACAATCACATTTCATACCCCCAATGGTCTTCCTAATTCTTCTACCTTGTATGACGTTTTTATCAAGGAGATTTTTCGCATCCATGGAGTTACTCTTTCCATAGTATCCGATCGTGGATCTCAGTTTGTGTCCAAATTTTGGCGGGCCTTTGCACAGAGGTTGGATATTACTCTTCTTTTTTCATCAGGCTATCACCCACAGAACAACAGGCAGACCGAGATGACATATCAATCATTGGAGCAGTACCTCAGATGTTTCATCTCCGATGCACAGGACAACTGGGTATAATTACTCCCTTGAGCTGAGTTCGCCCACAACTCCTTAAAAAACGAGTCCACTCAAGAGTAAACCTTCTTTATAAACTATGGGTTCCATCCAGCTCACCTTCCTATCTCTTCTAATCCTTCTGGAGTCCCAGCAGCAGATTCCAGACTTGATTCGCTTAAACATACTTGGAAATGATCCAAAAGACTCTCCAGGAGGCGGTCCTCAGACAGAAGAATCAGGCAGATTGCCATCACCGTAAGGCGCCAAAGTTTAGGCCAGGAGACAAAGTGTGGCTTTCATCCAAAAACATAAGATTGAAGAACTTACACTGAAATTGGCACCAAGGTTCCTGAGTCCGTTCACCATTCTCGAACAAGTCAACCCCATGGCATACCGTCTTCAACTGCCTCAGTCTATGAGAATCCTGGCAGTCTTCCACGTCTCATTGTTGAAACCTGTGTTTCAACATTCTGAGTTTCCTGCCGTCTCTCCAAAACCTCCACCTGTCATTGTACAGGGTCAAGAAGAATTTGAGATTCAATCCATAATCGATTCTAGATACTCCAGAAGAGTTCTTCAATTTCTCGTACACTGGAAAGGCTTCGGACCGGAAGAACGCTCTTGGATACCTCACCACCAGATCCACACTCCCGGCTTATCAAGGCGGTTCCACACCAGATTTCCGCACGAGCCATATGGGAATCATCCTGAGACCGTTCCTCATGGGGGTGGTATTGTAAAGAATCGGGGATCACGTCCTTTGCGACGTGTTCCCTCCTTACCTGTGTCTGCACAGACCTCCACACTGGCACCGGTGCATGCATGCATCCCCGTTGCACACCCGGCATCCCCGTTGCACACCTGGCGTATGCGTAGCTCTTCTAGGACTGCCACGGAGCTTGGTTCTGACCACCCCCCGGCGCGCCGCGCTTCTCTCACGCGTAGCGCGCTCACTTGACTTCGTGCACCACTCCCCAGCTACGCTGCAACTAATTCCTTGACACTTGTCTTCTGCAGCCTATCGTGGCTCCTGCTGGGGTGGCGCCTCCACTCCGCCTCCTGTCCCATTGGTTCCTGCTTCCTATTTATACCCTGTTCATGCTCAGAGTCATTGCTTTGCATAACTCTTGTGACCTTGTGTTCCTGCGTTCTCTTTTGCCTTGCTACTACCTTGCTATACTTTGCTGCTGTTTCTCTGTTGCTTTCTTGTGTACCGACCTGGCTTGATCATAGAACCCACTCTGGAACAAGACCCCGGCTTGATTATTGGACTCCCTCTAGATAAAGACCTCGGCTTGCCCCTGACAACCCGCACCTCTCCATCCCAGAGCTCGGCTTTCGGACAATCTACCACTCTCCTGGCTCCAACCCTAGTCTACGGCACACGAACATCAACCATCCCACTGGCTCCGCGCTCTGGATCTCGGCAAGTACTCTCACTAACCCAATCTTTCCAACCCAGACCCGGCTACGCTGACTATCCACCCTCCAGACGTGGTCCCGCTGCTGTGGGTGCGTTGTCTTGTACTTTCCCACCTCAGTACTGAGGTCCCACCTTGTTCATGGTGAGCGCAAGCGTTACACTTTCTAGCCGAAGCTAGCTAAACGCTACGCGCTGTGCTGTAAGCTGCAGCTTTTTAAAACCAGTTTTCCTTTGCACAGGTTACAGAGAAACATGGGCACAATAGCACATACATTTAAATCATGGTATTATTATCACCACCTTATACTTGGTGGGACACACACAGACATTTTTAATATAAGCATAGTGTTACTGCCCTTATTGGGTTGAAGAGCTGACAATCACAAGTCCCCAATATTGCTCATGGGCACCCAGCCGGGCATAATACCTTTATTTACTGGCCTGGGTACCCCTTCACTAGCACATGGATCCATACTATGAGAACGTTGGTCCCACTTGGTCTCAATGTGGATATAGACTTGGGTGCCTTTTTGCAGTGATGCAATGTGTTCATTATTGTTGCAATGTGTGTGGCACTTTGCGTCATTGCATTGGGGCTTTATACCATTTATGCTTTCTGTTTCATGCCCAAACCTGCTTGTCTTACTATTCACTGCTCTACTCTGTTTATTAATAGTATTGATGTATCCACATTAGTACTTTTTATTTGATTTTTGTTATTAAAACCGTCTGATATATTTTTTGCATCACACATTTTTTTTAAAATATTTTCTTTATATATTTTTATAACTATTTTATTAAATAACTGTATTTTATATTTGTTGTATTAAATTCATGTATCTGTATTTTATTGCGATACGCCCAACAGCTTCACACCAGTGCAGGAACTTTCACACGGAGATGCCGGTCTGGAGATTCCCCTCAGCTTTACCATCTGCTATCCGGAGAGGGGCTTTTCTGTTCTGATTGCGGACGTCCCGTTCGTGGAGTTTATAAGCTTGGTGTGTTAGGATCTACATGATCGTATTTTTATTGTAAGTTGTATACTTTTTAATATATAAAAAGGAAAAGAGAGGAGAGAGCGCACGCCCATAGCGTATAAAAGTATATTTAATGAAGGGGAGGGGGGAGGGAGGGGTAAAAACGCACTTACAAGAAGTACAATAAAATCAAGCATATGTGATAATAATCACCACCATCCGGTCTAACTGCAAGCTCTTGGGGCAGTCCCAGGCTCCGTTGGTGAAGGAGCAACGTCTCAGCAGATACCAGGACTGATGTAGGTCATCCGGTCAAAATGCAGACTTTGGGGGCATTCCCAGGCTCCGTTGGCAAATGAGCAGCGTACCAGCAGTGTCCCAGGGCTGGTGTGCTGTAGATAGTCCCAGACAAAAGTTCTGTATGGATAGTGCCTGCAGCACTAGCGCTAGGATCAATCCGCTCCTGCGCTGGATGTAGACTTGAATGTCAGGGAGCGTCGTGACGTCAGACGCACTGACATTCAAGTCTACATCCAGCGCAGGAGCGGATTGATCCTAGCGCTAGTGCTGCAGGCACTATCCATACAGAACTTTTGTCTGGGACTATCTACAGCACACCAGCCCTGGGACACTGCTGGTACGCTGCTCATTTGCCAACGGAGCCTGGGAATGCCCCCAAAGTCTGCATTTTGACCGGATGACCTACATCAGTCCTGGTATCTGCTGAGACGTTGCTCCTTCACCAACGGAGCCTGGGACTGCCCCAAGAGCTTGCAGTTAGACCGGATGGTGGTGATTATTATCACATATGCTTGATTTTATTGTACTTCTTGTAAGTGCGTTTTTTACCCCTCCCTCCCCCCTCCCCTTCATTAAATATACTTTTATACGCTATGGGCGTGCGCTCTCTCCTCTCTTTTCCTTTTTAGATATCCTGTGGACGTGGTAGATCCACATTGAGAGCTGCCGGAGACCCTACATACCAGCACCCATATTCATCATCGGAACTATCTGAGGACTGGTTTATCCTTTCAATTGCTTTTTTTCCATGTGTACATGTTTTATGTTTGTAATCGGCCTATCTTATGGTTATAGGTCTGTATACCTACACATTATTGCTTAGATCATTAGGTTATACAATAGATATATTTTTACATAGACATACATAGTTTATATGTTCCTGTAAGGCGCAGCTTTTTTCCTTCACTTTTTAATATATGCCTATATAAATTTATATTTTTGCACTTTTGCGCCCCCATTTTTTTGTTTTTGTATATTTGTGTCAAACTGCAATTATTTTGTTTGCATGAGTCGGGGGCCAGAGATATCGGTATATCTATATGCCAGTACGCGAGTGGAATTACACTGGGGCTGCCCGGTGTCCCCCAGACTCCTGGTTTTTGATCCCAGATATCCCAGATCCATCTCCCGCACAGATATCGGTCTTCCCAAGAGATAATGTGTAATAAAACATCTTTTATTATGAGTTGTGCAGACGGGGCATATACAAAGGTGTCTGGAAGTCTGGATAGACATTGTAGTTCAAAGAGGAGACGGGATGTTGAGAGGTGTCGGGGTGCTAAGTGGCTGGGGCAGGGCGGAATACTGAGTCCAGAGAACAGAGACCCCCTGCGGGGAGGACCCTCTGGTTTGCCAGACTCCATGGAGCCTGCCTAGTAGGTGGCAATGGGTTGACTGGGGAAAGCGGCAGAATGTCGTCACGTTTCCCATTGGTCAAATCATATGTCCCGCCCATGGGGCATCCCGATTTGTCTTGGCACGCCCCTCCTCTGACATCAGCTAAAGGACAAGTCCCCATTCCTATTGGCTGGCGGGGAGGAATTCCCAAGCTCTGATTGGTCGCTCCTCCTACATCCATGCAGAGCATAGAACAGCAAAAGGTATGTTAGGAGAAGCCCCAGCCAGAGAACGAGACCAGCCAGTGACTTGTGTCGGTTAAGCTAGGGTGGGCTTTTCAAAGTTGCTCTGTTACAAATAGTAGAGCAACCGGCTTTGTTTTGAAGCTAGGAAAGTCTGCCTCGCAGAGACGAAGTCCTGTCTTTTGCGGCCAAGTTCTACAAATCGAACATAGCGGTCGCAGTCAGGATTTCTTTGCGAAATCAGTTCTGGAACGATCAGGACAACGTCCCGGTCAGGATTTTCTGCCAAATTTATTTCCAGGACCTCCGGGATGAGGTGCCGGTCCGGGTAAGCCCTTGAAAGTGGACGCCCTGCACCAAGGAAAGACTAGATTTCAACCCTCAGGCCCCAGTAAGTGTGTATATTTCTGTCTTTTGTATTTCTGTTGTGTTTCCGAGGTTTTCATCCAAATAAACCCCATTTTATTTCACTACTGTGTTTTGCCAATTGAATGATCCCGGTATAAATTTGTTAAAAGACCTGGTCTCCCGTGACATACTCCTTTAAGGCCAGACTCCCACTCTTAACACACGAATGGTGTTAGATTGACTTAGTTGCTCTACGTATGAGTGTGAACCGGACCATATTGTTGCTTCAGGATCATCATCGGTATTAATCCAATTACTCTAGCCCCCACAGGAATCCTAATGGGTATTTCTTATGTGACCCGATACCTTTGGCTTGTTTGGGAACTGTAACTTGATACTTCCATACAGACTGATGAAGAATATTAGTGCAGATCTGCGGTTAGAGCTGATTCCTTTTCCTTAACTATTCAGGACTCCATTCCTTCTTTCGGGATCCTAACATAAAGGGTACTGTCGCTATCTACAACATAATAAAAAAAGGGGGGCCTGGTCTGGGCTATTACTTTATATGCATTACTTATCTACTCTCCCCAAGACCCCTCCCAGCCTCCAGTAACCTAACCTTCTCGAACCATCCCCTTCTCTAGTATACTCTCTGTGACATAATGATCCCATGGCAACAGAGGGTGGGGCTCGATACATTCCAAACTTCTAGTAACCCTTTAGGAGGGCTGGGTTACAGTTAGAATAAAACTGACCCCAATAAAATAAAAACCTATTTGTTTTTAAATAGGAAGCAAATAAGTGACTTCAAGATGCCGCCACTAACTGCTCCTAGAATCGCTCCCTATAACTTCTCCCCTAAATGCTCCTATAACTCCTCCCCTAATTGTTTGTATAACCACTCCTTAAAACTCCTCCCATGAAAACACTTATAACCCTTCCGTGTAACTCTTCCCCAAACTGTTCCTAAATGTTCCCTGTATGTACCGCCCTAACTTCTCCTATACACACTTCACAAATCACTTCCTAATGTAAAACGCCTTGATACATTGACACAACATGAAATCAACCCTCTTGTGTTAACCTAATGCCCTAATAACCTGTGGTGACATTGCCCTATTCATGTCCCAAAACTGAGTGCGTGAAGTATTTGTTAATAGAGTTTGTTAACAGGGTTTGTGGTTGTGAAATTTGGTCCATGCAGGATTGACCTACTTTCTAGATTCCTCCACCTCCATAGAAAGAGAAGCTTGGGAACGTTATGTACTCTATATGGAATGGAACATCTCTTATTTTAATTGAAGCATCGTAAACATAGCCCACACCTTGCAAAGCCTGTTTGCAGATACCTGAACACCTTGAATTAGGTTGTAGGATACAGTATGAGAAAACCTATTTATGAAACACACACTGGATAATGAGACCCTTTTCAAAACAGTTGCCACCTCTCTTTAAGGCAACAAGGCAACATTAGCAAATTATTTTGTAAAAACAAGGTGTTACTGTACACAAGTTCTTTTGCAATAAGACATATTGCATACATATTTAAAGTACTGTACAAATACTCAGCAAAGTACATTCCAGACAACGGCACAGCATTAAACAATAATAATTAAAGGTAATTTTATATTTTGTTCAGGACAGGAACACGGATACTATAACACTGACACATTGGGACATAGGGACATTGAGTTGGCTAACGACAGTGGAGTCATAACACAAACCCATTGTATCGGAGCACAGGGCAGGTTTGCAGCTTCTTAAAGTAACGGGACAAGGGGTAAAGTTGATCAACTTAATGAAACCTAAATTGGATCCCAGTGTAGTACGAATGCTAAGAGTATACTGTGACGGTAGGGCTTAGCCTGCCTTCATTATAAAGGTGGAGCCCGGCTGGCTTCCCCTGAAACCACATGGCAAGGGCTGAGAGTGTCAGCTCTTATGTCTAATATTGTACCTTACTGTGTTGTCCTGTAATGTTGTTCCCCTTATACTGTCCCCCATAGGGTTATAAGCTAGGAACTGTGTGTGTGGGGTTAACTATGTAAGCCCAGTGGGCTAGTTAATGCAGTCTCTGTGTATTCCCTTTGCCTCCTGGGCCCGTAGCTGCCTATGCAAGCTTATAAGAGGATTGCCTTGTATGGGGGGCCTCTTATGAGAAATAGCTGCAGGGCAGAGAATTCTGGAACATGAGGGAAATGGGGGATATTTTAACCTGTATTGCCTGCCAACAACGAATTAGCGCTGGTGTCTTAGAGAAGCTTTCAGAACCCCCACATTATAGGTGCAAAGGGTGGAGTGCAAGCTCTTGGGTGTACATGTTAGTTTTCTGTGTTTTAAAACTACAATGCATTTTGTGCTTGTGCTATGAGTGGGACTGCATACAAGACAAAAGTCAGCCACATGTCAATTAGCATTTCAATGCACCAGCTCAGGTACAGGGATTGCTGGAAAACAGAATGACCCTGTTTTTTCCTATTTCATGTTCCCATAGCCCTAGAACTGTGAAATTTCTTGTGTGTCAGTTTTAGGGGGGATATGTGGGTGGAAATACAATTCTTTTGGTTGCAGGAGTTGGGGGGCCAACATTGCTGGTAGTCATTTAATTCTCCCCAGCGAGCAGGCATGATTTGCCGGTACACATGGTGAATTACACCGGGGCTTCCCTGTGTCCCCCAGACTCCTGGATTTCGAGCCCAAATATCCCCAAGTTATTTCCATTATAAGTATAAGGTCCCCCAAAGTATATTCTGTAATGAAGTGTACTTTATATCGTGTTTTGCGTTTACTATAAGGTTCTATACAGACAGCCCAGGAATATGGTTAAGGTGCCAGCTAGTTTACATAGAGTCCACAGATGGAGGAGGAGACGGGATGTTGAGAGGTGTCGGGGTGCTAAGTGGACGGGGCAAGGCAGAGTACTGGTTCTGCAGAACAGAGACCCCCTGGGGGGAAACCTTCTGGTCTGCTGAACGCAGTGGCGCCTGCCCAGTGGGAGGCAATGGGCTGGCTAAGGAAAAGATGGCGATCGTAGGTGCTTTTCCTATTGGCCAGAACATATGTCCTGCCCCGGGGCGTCCCGAGCCGTTTCAACACGCCCCCTGCCTCTGACATCATCAGCCAGATGAGCCCTGCTGTGATTGGCTGCTGAAAATACTCCCACGCTCTGAGTGGCTGAAAGGCTCTGTCCATGTTAAAACATAGGGAATAGGAGTCTCTTAAAGGGGCTGCTGCAGATCAGAGCTCGCTAACTCTGTCTTTTGAGACTTGTAAATAGTCTTGGGACTGGTCCAGTGAAGTGCCGGTAAGGTTTCCCAGGGGCATTGCGATGCCAGGGAATTCCTAGCCAAGCTGAGGACTGGTTCTGAGGAGTGAAGTTACCTGTTCCAGGCGTATTCCAGCTCCGTGGAGTGAACAAGGTCAGCCTGTGCTGAAGCAGGCGTCTTGCACCTAGGAAAGCCTAGTTTTTACCCCCAGACCCAAAGTAAGGGTGTATATTCTCTGCATTTTGTATTTCTGTGTGTTTCCAAGGTCTTATCCAAATAAACCTCATTTTATTTCATTACTGTTTTTTGCCTATTGACTGATCCCTTAAATATAAATGGTGTTAAAAGTCTTGTGCTACCGTGACAGGCTTTTTTTCTGGTGGCAGCGTGTGGGATCATAGGGCTTTGCACTATAGCTTCCTACAGGGAATTATAGGACAAAGTGAGCTTGTAGATTGCAAGCTCTCAAAACAAGTAGTGTCGGAAAACACATTTTTACAAAATCAGGAATCACACTGTTCAGTGTCACTTAAGTTTAGTGCCACAAGGTGAAGATGGCTTCCAGATCAGGACAGTATCGGTCCTGGAGTCAAGAAGCAATTGCTGCCAAGTGTGAGACCTTCAGTCTGCAAACCGAGGGCCGCAGCAGAGCTGAGCTGATAGCTAGGAACATGACGATGCCCTTGCCAGTGCTAATCCAGCAGGAGCTGTTGCCTTTGCGGAGAGCGGAGGAAGAAAGTCAGGGGGACCGGGTCAGGTCGCCCCGGTGGCTCAATGGGTACCCGTGCTCAAGGGAACCCCAGTTCATCGTTCACTTGAGGAGCTTGTGGCTATGGTAACCTTCCTTGGGCCAGAAGCTACTGTTGCAGACAAAATACAGTTGATGCAGTACCTAGAGCATTGCTCAGCAGCTTCCGTGCCCAGCACCCCTCGGGACTATACTCAGTACCACTCATCAGAGTTTTGGGAAGTCCCTAGATTGTACCCTGGGGACCGAGATGTTAGCCCGCTTTGTTGAGGGGTATGCAACCTCGACGTCAGCACAAAGGATACAGTGGCTCCAAATAGCAAGGGGTGTTGCAGAAGACCTCACCCCCCTCTCCCCAACTGAGAGGTTCCGGGTACCCCAGACTAAGGTCCGGGTCCCCAGCTCTGTGGAGGTGGTGAAGAACTATGTGCAGGCATGGGCACAGTCAGAGAAGCGGGTCCCAAACCCCGCCAGAGGGCCAGTGAATCAGGCACTCCCAAGAGCTGAAACTTTAATCCCAGAGTGTCAGCTGAACGCCAATGTTGCTGAGGGAGAGATCAGCCAAGCTGATTCTGGGGATCGTGCCTCCCTGCAAGCTGCCATGAGGGCGGAGGATGGTGCCATGCGGGTGCCAGGCCTCATGGCTGCCAAAATGGCAACCAGCTGTGTGCCAGCATGGCCACAGGCAGAGTAGTGGGTAGTGACCCCCGCTGTAATTCCTTGTACCCCCCGAGCCAGTAACCTCAGTCTGGGACAACGTTCCATAGTTACAGAGTTACAGAGAGGAGATGCTGTCAGCTGAACTCAAGCAGCCAGTAGCCGTGGAGCAGCAGCTGCAGGAAAAGACACAGTCAGCGATCCCTGCAGCCCCTGCCAGCGACACAGCTATGGAGCTTCCAGATGGGCAGCAGTCTACAGCCATCTGGCAGGAGGACCAACCAGTCCACAAAGATTTGTTTTTGCTTCCGGAGTTCCAGGCAATCGGCAGGCGATCGGCCTGGGTGTCCCCTGCAACAAGATACTTCCTGGGCAGCCTGATAGGGTCTGGCCCAGGCACCGGTTCCCAGAGACAGGGAGACCGGTGATGGTACATAAAGAGGATGCTCTTGTGAACGCAGTCACAGAGAGCCACAGTTGGGCAGTTGCCCAGGCAGGGGTGCAGTCAGCACCGATGCCCACTAAGGGGGTTTTTGCTCACCAGCTTTTGGAGCCCACCCCCCAGATCATTGCTCCCCTGCTTTTGGAGCCCACTCCCCAGATCATCGCTCCCCTGCTTTTGGAGCCCACGCACATGGAGGAAATCGAAGGGACCAGGCAGGTAAGTCAGACCATGCCCGACCATGTGTATAATGTTCTCCACTGTGACCTTTTTTCTGATTGTGTGACAGACAGGGAACTACCGGAGCTCAGTGAGTGGTACCAGGAGATGGTGCAGGCAGATGCTGATTTGCTGCCGACCATAGTAGGCGTTTTGCCTGGGTACCAGCCCCTGGAGCTCCTGCTAGTTCAGAGACAGCAAGGGGCCAGTTAGTGGTTCCTTGGAGGTTTAGGGCAGGCTCCATGGAGCAGGGGGAGACAGCTTCCCAGCTTGCAGCTCCCCTCTGGGAGTGGAAGCGAAAGGTGTTAGGGAGACCGAGGGTTCCTGCTAGGGTTGAGTCAAGCATGACCCAGTGTATTGATCGCCCGGTAGACCCTGGGGGTCAGCAGCCCCTCCATAAGACTGAGTACAGTGTCTTGATGGATTGGGAATGGATAGAGAGGAAGGTCAGGGACATGCAAGGGTACTATAGGGATTTAGTGACCCACTACAGTGTTCTAACTGACCCCCTGACTAAGATATCTGACCAGAGGGCAATAGTGCTTGCGGCCTGGTTCCCAGAAAGTGGACCAGCATTTCAAGGTCTGCAGTGGACCCTTGCCATGTTGAACTTGGACAATGGAGGGGGCAAGGGGTCCAACCATGCTGGAGGACTTTAACAGTCAGAGAGACTCGATTTCTTCCCTGCACCCTCAATTTTTTTTTCAGGCTCAGCAAACCACCTGATGATGGTGACTGTCCTGGCGCCTTCACATATACAAATGAGTGATTGGTTTGTAGGTGAAGTACTGTGAACAGGGTGGGGCTCTATACACTCCAACCTTCTAGTAACCCTTTAGGAGGGGGGTTACAGTTAGAATAAAACTGACCCCAATAAAATAAAAACCTATTTGTTATTAAATAGGAAGCAAATAAGTGACTTCAAGATGCCGCCACTAACTGCTTCTACAACCGCTCCCTATAACTTCTCCCCGAATTGCTCCTATAACTCCTCCCCTAATTGTTCGTATAACCATTTCTTATAACTCCTCCCATAACTATAACAAACAACACTAGATGGCGCTCTAATGCTTTAACAAGTGCAAGTGAATACTACTTAATAAACAAATGAACAGGTATATGATAAGTATATAATATACAAGTGCAAAGTGATAAATTTAAATATAAATATAAATAATCACGTGCAGTGTAAAGGTACAAAAAGACATTCAAACCCTTAGACGGACTGTTTCAAGGTCCAAGAAATCATGAGCACAGAAGAACCAGGGGAGCGATGGTACCTTAAAAATAAAACAAAAACTACATGGTGCAATATTGTTATAACACAATGATGTGGCTTCCAAGCAACTACCCAGAGAGCTGGAATGGAGCTTCAGCAAGCACATAACCAACAGGGTAAACAGTCACAGACTGGAGCCAGTAGGAGGAGGTGCAATCTCAAGCAGAGAAAGACACACACAGAGCCAGGAATAAAAGCATACGATTTATCCACACGCAATAAAAATGAAGGCTTACAGGATCCCAATGGGATAACAGCATAAGGATGTAGGTGATCTCAAAATCACATCACGCCGCCGCTGCCGCTGCCGCTGCCGCTGCACACCGCCAGACTGTGTCTCTGTCAGGAACCGATACGTCACTTCCGGTGTTCCAGCCGGTTGGAGATGACGTCACGGAATCCCCTTCTGAGTCACAGTCTGTACTCATATTTCTTTTTGGAGTTGACTCTATGCTTACCTGCGCCTTAGCCTGTCTCTTTCCCTGTGTAGGCTGTTTTGTTCTCCAATTGTCCCTCTCAGGGCTTTTCCTAGATTTTTATGGTGTATATTTCCTAGGTTTTTTCCCTTCCTTAGTCTTATCTATTTTAGGTAAAGCTTTAATAGGGTTTTTTTTAGGGTTTTTTTTCTTATCGTTATCCTTTTTCTTTTTAACGTGTGGTTGTTTTAAGAGAATTGTATAAAATTTCTGTGACTGCTTTGTTACCTCTGGCCAAATAGGGGAATGAGTTCATCTACCCATTGGTTAGGGATGGTTTATATCAATTAACCTTTAGGAGGAGGGGTTATTGATTGTTTTAGTGGGTATATAAAGACCCTTTTAGCAGGTCACTGCTACTCCTGACGAAGCTGTCATTCAGAACGGCGAAACGCGTAGAGCGTGACCCTACGATTGAGAGGGAGCGAGACTGCTGGGGATTCCGTGACGTCATCTCCAACCGGCTGGAACACCGGAAGTGATCTATCGGTTCCGGACAGAGACACAGTCTGGTGGCGTGCAGCGGCAGCGGCGGCGTGATGTGATTTTGAGATCACCTACATCCTTATGCTGTTATCCCATTGGGATCCTGTAAGCCTTCATTTTTATTGTGTGTGGATAAATCGTATGCTTTTATTCCTGGCTCTGTGTGTGTCTTTCTCTGCTTGAGATTGCACCTCCTCCAACTGGCTCCAGTCTGTGACTGTTAAACCTGTTGGTTATGTGCTTGCTGAAGCTCCATTCCAGCTCTCTGGGTAGTTGCTTGGAAGCCACATCATTGTGTTATAACAATATTGCACCATGTAGTTTTTGTTTTATTTTTAAGGTACCATCGCTCCCCTGGTTCTTCAGTCCTCCCATAACTACTCTTATAACCCTTCCGTGTAACTCTTCCCCAAACTGTTCCTAAATGCTCCCTATATGTACCCCCTAACTTCTCCTATACACACTTCACAAATCACTTCCTAATGTAAAACGCCTTGATACATTGACACAACATGAAATCAACCCTCTTGTGTTAACCTGATGCCCTAATAACCTGTGGTGACATTGCCCTATTCATGTCCCAAAACTGAGTGCGTGAAGTATTTGTTAATAGAGTTTGTTAACAGGGTTTGTGGTTGTGAAATTTGGTCCATGCAGGATTGACCTACTTTCTAGATTCCTCCACCTCCATAGAAAGAGAAGCTTGGGAACGTTATGTACTCTATATGGAATGGAACATCTCTTATTTTAATTGAAGCATCGTAAACATAGCCCACACCTTGCAAAGCCTGTTTGCAGATACCTGAACACCTTGAATTAGGTTGTAGGATACAGTATGAGAAAACCTATTTATGAAACACACACTGGATAATGAGACCCTTTTCAAAACAGTTGCCACCTCTCTTTAAGGCAACAAGGCAACATTAGCAAATTATTTTGTAAAAACAAGGTGTTACTGTACACAAGTTCTTTTGCAATAAGACATATTGCATACATATTTAAAGTACTGTACAAATACTCAGCAAAGTACATTCCAGACAACGGCACAGCATTAAACAATAATAATTAAAGGTAATTTTATATTTTGTTCAGGACAGGAACACGGATACTATAACACTGACACATTGGGACATAGGGACATTGAGTTGGCTAACGACAGTGGAGTCATAACACAAACCCATTGTATCGGAGCACAGGGCAGGTTTGCAGCTTCTTAAAGTAACGGGACAAGGGGTAAAGTTGATCAACTTAATGAAACCTAAATTGGATCCCAGTGTAGTACGAATGCTAAGAGTATACTGTGACGGTAGGGCTTAGCCTGCCTTCATTATAAAGGTGGAGCCCGGCTGGCTTCCCCTGAAACCACATGGCAAGGGCTGAGAGTGTCAGCTCTTATGTCTAATATTGTACCTTACTGTGTTGTCCTGTAATGTTGTTCCCCTTATACTGTCCCCCATAGGGTTATAAGCTAGGAACTGTGTGTGTGGGGTTAACTATGTAAGCCCAGTGGGCTAGTTAATGCAGTCTCTGTGTATTCCCTTTGCCTCCTGGGCCCGTAGCTGCCTATGCAAGCTTATAAGAGGATTGCCTTGTATGGGGGGCCTCTTATGAGAAATAGCTGCAGGGCAGAGAATTCTGGAACATGAGGGAAATGGGGGATATTTTAACCTGTATTGCCTGCCAACAACGAATTAGCGCTGGTGTCTTAGAGAAGCTTTCAGAACCCCCACATTATAGGTGCAAAGGGTGGAGTGCAAGCTCTTGGGTGTACATGTTAGTTTTCTGTGTTTTAAAACTACAATGCATTTTGTGCTTGTGCTATGAGTGGGACTGCATACAAGACAAAAGTCAGCCACATGTCAATTAGCATTTCAATGCACCAGCTCAGGTACAGGGATTGCTGGAAAACAGAATGACCCTGTTTTTTCCTATTTCATGTTCCCATAGCCCTAGAACTGTGAAATTTCTTGTGTGTCAGTTTTAGGGGGGATATGTGGGTGGAAATACAATTCTTTTGGTTGCAGGAGTTGGGGGGCCAACATTGCTGGTAGTCATTTAATTCTCCCCAGCGAGCAGGCATGATTTGCCGGTACACATGGTGAATTACACCGGGGCTTCCCTGTGTCCCCCAGACTCCTGGATTTCGAGCCCAAATATCCCCAAGTTATTTCCATTATAAGTATAAGGTCCCCCAAAGTATATTCTGTAATGAAGTGTACTTTATATCGTGTTTTGCGTTTACTATAAGGTTCTATACAGACAGCCCAGGAATATGGTTAAGGTGCCAGCTAGTTTACATAGAGTCCACAGATGGAGGAGGAGACGGGATGTTGAGAGGTGTCGGGGTGCTAAGTGGACGGGGCAAGGCAGAGTACTGGTTCTGCAGAACAGAGACCCCCTGGGGGGAAACCTTCTGGTCTGCTGAACGCAGTGGCGCCTGCCCAGTGGGAGGCAATGGGCTGGCTAAGGAAAAGATGGCGATCGTAGGTGCTTTTCCTATTGGCCAGAACATATGTCCTGCCCCGGGGCGTCCCGAGCCGTTTCAACACGCCCCCTGCCTCTGACATCATCAGCCAGATGAGCCCTGCTGTGATTGGCTGCTGAAAATACTCCCACGCTCTGAGTGGCTGAAAGGCTCTGTCCATGTTAAAACATAGGGAATAGGAGTCTCTTAAAGGGGCTGCTGCAGATCAGAGCTCGCTAACTCTGTCTTTTGAGACTTGTAAATAGTCTTGGGACTGGTCCAGTGAAGCGCCGGTAAGGTTTCCCAGGGGCATTGCGATGCCAGGGAATTCCTAGCCAAGCTGAGGACTGGTTCTGAGGAGTGAAGTTACCTGTTCCAGGCGTATTCCAGCTCCGTGGAGTGAACAAGGTCAGCCTGTGCTGAAGCAGGCGTCTTGCACCTAGGAAAGCCTAGTTTTTACCCCCAGACCCAAAGTAAGGGTGTATATTCTCTGCATTTTGTATTTCTGTGTGTTTCCAAGGTCTTATCCAAATAAACCTCATTTTATTTCATTACTGTTTTTTGCCTATTGACTGATCCCTTAAATATAAATGGTGTTAAAAGTCTTGTGCTACCGTGACAGGCTTTTTTTCTGGTGGCAGCGTGTGGGATCATAGGGCTTTGCACTATAGCTTCCTACAGGGAATTATAGGACAAAGTGAGCTTGTAGATTGCAAGCTCTCAAAACAAGTAGTGTCGGAAAACACATTTTTACAAAATCAGGAATCACACTGTTCAGTGTCACTTAAGTTTAGTGCCACAAGGTGAAGATGGCTTCCAGATCAGGACAGTATCGGTCCTGGAGTCAAGAAGCAATTGCTGCCAAGTGTGAGACCTTCAGTCTGCAAACCGAGGGCCGCAGCAGAGCTGAGCTGATAGCTAGGAACATGACGATGCCCTTGCCAGTGCTAATCCAGCAGGAGCTGTTGCCTTTGCGGAGAGCGGAGGAAGAAAGTCAGGGGGACCGGGTCAGGTCGCCCCGGTGGCTCAATGGGTACCCGTGCTCAAGGGAACCCCAGTTCATCGTTCACTTGAGGAGCTTGTGGCTATGGTAACCTTCCTTGGGCCAGAAGCTACTGTTGCAGACAAAATACAGTTGATGCAGTACCTAGAGCATTGCTCAGCAGCTTCCGTGCCCAGCACCCCTCGGGACTATACTCAGTACCACTCATCAGAGTTTTGGGAAGTCCCTAGATTGTACCCTGGGGACCGAGATGTTAGCCCGCTTTGTTGAGGGGTATGCAACCTCGACGTCAGCACAAAGGATACAGTGGCTCCAAATAGCAAGGGGTGTTGCAGAAGACCTCACCCCCCTCTCCCCAACTGAGAGGTTCCGGGTACCCCAGACTAAGGTCCGGGTCCCCAGCTCTGTGGAGGTGGTGAAGAACTATGTGCAGGCATGGGCACAGTCAGAGAAGCGGGTCCCAAACCCCGCCGGAGGGCCAGTGAATCAGGCACTCCCAAGAGCTGAAACTTTAATCCCAGAGTGTCAGCTGAACGCCAATGTTGCTGAGGGAGAGATCAGCCAAGCTGATTCTGGGGATCGTGCCTCCCTGCAAGCTGCCATGAGGGCGGAGGATGGTGCCATGCGGGTGCCAGGCCTCATGGCTGCCAAAATGGCAACCAGCTGTGTGCCAGCATGGCCACAGGCAGAGTAGTGGGTAGTGACCCCCGCTGTAATTCCTTGTACCCCCCGAGCCAGTAACCTCAGTCTGGGACAACGTTCCATAGTTACAGAGTTACAGAGAGGAGATGCTGTCAGCTGAACTCAAGCAGCCAGTAGCCGTGGAGCAGCAGCTGCAGGAAAAGACACAGTCAGCGATCCCTGCAGCCCCTGCCAGCGACACAGCTATGGAGCTTCCAGATGGGCAGCAGTCTACAGCCATCTGGCAGGAGGACCAACCAGTCCACAAAGATTTGTTTTTGCTTCCGGAGTTCCAGGCAATCGGCAGGCGATCGGCCTGGGTGTCCCCTGCAACAAGATACTTCCTGGGCAGCCTGATAGGGTCTGGCCCAGGCACCGGTTCCCAGAGACAGGGAGACCGGTGATGGTACATAAAGAGGATGCTCTTGTGAACGCAGTCACAGAGAGCCACAGTTGGGCAGTTGCCCAGGCAGGGGTGCAGTCAGCACCGATGCCCACTAAGGGGGTTTTTGCTCACCAGCTTTTGGAGCCCACCCCCCAGATCATTGCTCCCCTGCTTTTGGAGCCCACTCCCCAGATCATCGCTCCCCTGCTTTTGGAGCCCACGCACATGGAGGAAATCGAAGGGACCAGGCAGGTAAGTCAGACCATGCCCGACCATGTGTATAATGTTCTCCACTGTGACCTTTTTTCTGATTGTGTGACAGACAGGGAACTACCGGAGCTCAGTGAGTGGTACCAGGAGATGGTGCAGGCAGATGCTGATTTGCTGCCGACCATAGTAGGCGTTTTGCCTGGGTACCAGCCCCTGGAGCTCCTGCTAGTTCAGAGACAGCAAGGGGCCAGTTAGTGGTTCCTTGGAGGTTTAGGGCAGGCTCCATGGAGCAGGGGGAGACAGCTTCCCAGCTTGCAGCTCCCCTCTGGGAGTGGAAGCGAAAGGTGTTAGGGAGACCGAGGGTTCCTGCTAGGGTTGAGTCAAGCATGACCCAGTGTATTGATCGCCCGGTAGACCCTGGGGGTCAGCAGCCCCTCCATAAGACTGAGTACAGTGTCTTGATGGATTGGGAATGGATAGAGAGGAAGGTCAGGGACATGCAAGGGTACTATAGGGATTTAGTGACCCACTACAGTGTTCTAACTGACCCCCTGACTAAGATATCTGACCAGAGGGCAATAGTGCTTGCGGCCTGGTTCCCAGAAAGTGGACCAGCATTTCAAGGTCTGCAGTGGACCCTTGCCATGTTGAACTTGGACAATGGAGGGGGCAAGGGGTCCAACCATGCTGGAGGACTTTAACAGTCAGAGAGACTCGATTTCTTCCCTGCACCCTCAATTTTTTTTTCAGGCTCAGCAAACCACCTGATGATGGTGACTGTCCTGGCGCCTTCACATATACAAATGAGTGATTGGTTTGTAGGTGAAGTACTGTGAACAGGGTGGGGCTCTATACACTCCAACCTTCTAGTAACCCTTTAGGAGGGGGGTTACAGTTAGAATAAAACTGACCCCAATAAAATAAAAACCTATTTGTTATTAAATAGGAAGCAAATAAGTGACTTCAAGATGCCGCCACTAACTGCTTCTACAACCGCTCCCTATAACTTCTCCCCGAATTGCTCCTATAACTCCTCCCCTAATTGTTCGTATAACCATTTCTTATAACTCCTCCCATAACTATAACAAACAACACTAGATGGCGCTCTAATGCTTTAACAAGTGCAAGTGAATACTACTTAATAAACAAATGAACAGGTATATGATAAGTATATAATATACAAGTGCAAAGTGATAAATTTAAATATAAATATAAATAATCACGTGCAGTGTAACGGTACAAAAAGACATTCAAACCCTTAGACGGACTGTTTCTAGGTCCAAGAAATCATGAGCACAGAAGAACCAGGGGAGCGATGGTACCTTAAAAATAAAACAAAAACTTCATGGTGCAATATTGTTATAACACAATGATGTGGCTTCCAAGCAACTACCCAGAGAGCTGGAATGGAGCTTCAGCAAGCAGATAACCAACAGGGTAAACAGTCACAGACTGGAGCCAGTAGGAGGAGGTGCAATCTCAAGCAGAGAAAGACACACACAGAGCCAGGAATAAAAGCATACGATTTATCCACACACAATAAAAATGAAGGCTTACAGGATCCCAATGGGATAACAGCATAAGGATGTAGGTGATCTCAAAATCACATCACGCCGCCGCTGCCGCTGCACGCCGCCAGACTGTGTCTCTGTCAGGAACCGATACGTCACTTCCGGTGTTCCAGCCGGTTGGAGATGACGTCACGGAATCCCCTTCTGAGTCACAGTCTGTACTCATATTTCTTTTGGGAGTTGACTCTATGCTTACCTGCGCCTTAGCCTGTCTCTTTCCCTGTGTAGGCTGTTTTGTTCTCCAATTGTCCCTCTCAGGGCTTTTCCTAGATTTTTTTGGTGTATATTTCCTAGGTTTTTTCCCTTCCTTAGTCTTATCTATTTTAGGTAAAGCTTTAATAGGGTTTTTTTTAGGGTTTTTTTTCTTATCGTTATCCTTTTCCTTTTTAACGTGTGGTTGTTTTAAGAGAATTGTATAAAATTTCTGTGACTGCTTTGTTACCTCTGGCCAAATAGGGGAATTAGTTCATCTACCCATTGGTTAGGGATGGTTTATATCAATTAACCTTTAGGAGGAGGGGTTATTGATTGTTTTAGTGGGTATATAAAGACCCTTTTAGCAGGTCACTGCTACTCCTGACGAAGTCGTCATTCAGAACGGCGAAACGCGTAGAGCGTGCCCCTACGATTCAGAGGGAGAGAGACTGCTGGGGATTCCGTGACGTCATCTCCAACCGGCTGGAACACCGGAAGTGATGTATCGGTTCCTGACAGAGACACAGTCTGGTGGCGTGCAGCGGCAGCGGCGACGTGATGTGATTTTGAGATCCCCTACATCCTTATGCTGTTATCCCATTGGGATCCTGTAAGCCTTCATTTTTATTGTGTGTGGATAAATCGTATGCTTTTATTCCTGGCTCTGTGTGTGTCTTTCTCTGCTTGAGATTGCACCTCCTCCTACTGGCTCCAGTCTGTGACTGTTAACCCTGTTGGTTATGTGCTTGCTGAAGCTCCATTCCAGTTCTCTGGGTAGTTGCTTGGAAGCCACATCATTGTGTTATAACAATATTGCACCATGAAGTTTTTGTTTTATTTTTAAGGTACCATCGCTCCCCTGGTTCTTCTGTCCTCCCATAACTACTCTTATAACCCTTCCGTGTAACTCTTCCCCAAACTGTTCCTAAATGTTCCCTGTATGTACCCCCCTAACTTCTCCTATACACACTTCAGAAATCACTTCCTAATGTAAAACGCCTTGATACATTGACACAACATGAAATCAACCCTCTGGTGTTAACCTGGTGCCCTAATAACCTGTGGTGACATTGCCCTATTCATGTCCCAAAACTGAGTGCCTGAAGTATTTGTTAATAGAGTTTGTTAACAGGGTTTGTGGTTGTGAAATTTGGTCCATGCAGGATTGACCTACTTTCTAGATTCCTCCACCTCCATAGAAAGAGAAGCTTGGGAACGTTATGTACTCTATATGGAATGGAACATCTCTTATTTTAATTGAAGCATCGTAAACATAGCCCACACCTTGCAAAGCCTGTTTGCAGATACCTGAACACCTTGAATTAGGTTGTAGGATACAGTATGAGAAAACCTATTTATGAAACACACACTGGATAATGAGACCCTTTTCAAAACAGTTGCCACCTCTCTTTAAGGCAACAAGGCAACATTAGCAAATTATTTTGTAAAAACAAGGTGTTACTGTACACAAGTTCTTTTGCAGTAAGACATATTGCATACATATTTAAAGTGCTGTACAAATACAAGTACATTCCAGACAACGGCACCGCATTAAACAATAATAATTAAAGGTAATTTTATATTTTGTTCAGGACAGGAACACGGATACTATAACACTGACACATTGGGACATAGGGACATTGAGTTGGCTAACGACAGTGGAGTCATAACACAAACCCATTGTATCGGAGCACAGGGCAGGTTTGCAGCTTCTTAAAGTAACAGGATAGGGGGTAAAGTTGATCAACTTAATGAAGCCTAAATTGGATCCCAGTGTAGTACGAATGCTAAGAGTATACAAATGAGTGATTGGTTTGTGGGTGAAGTACTGTGAATATAGTGATTTAGGACAGGGGAGCGCAAACTTTTGGAGCTGCGCCTCCCTGCCTGCTCCGCCTCGCCCCCCCCCCCTATCTGGTTTGGCAGCGTGACCCGGTTGCCATGGAGACCGGCGTGAAACGTCACTCCGCATGACACCGCGGCGTCATTTGACGCCGCATTGCCATGGCGAAGTGTCACAGCAACGTATCTTAACCACGGTAAGTGAGTTGCAGAGGCCTCACACGATCCCCCGGCATTTAATTTAAATGCCCCCCACTTTGTGCACCGCTGATTTAGGAAAAACAAAGACAAAGGACTATAGGGGCCTATTCACTAAACTTCGATAACTTTTCAAGTGATTTTGCATGTGTAGCTATTCACAAAGCTTCGATAATGTGGCAAAATCGCTTGAAAACAGCTTTTTAACAGGTGTTAGCACTCTTGCTATAACAAGCGTGTGGTAGCTCAAAAAATGCCCAAACTCGCAATTTTTTGCCAGCAACTGCTATTCACAAAGCTCTGAGATGCAAATCGCGGGTTAAACACTCACATTTTTCTCTTTCTACCTAAAGGGTGGCGAGATCAGAATCGCGATTAACATTTGATGGAGTTTATTTTATTTTTAATAAATAGGATTGAATCCGGGGGTCTCCTGAGATGACCCGCATTTATTCCGCTCCGGAGACCCCCTGCTTTAATCCTAGGTAATAAAAATAACATTATAGCCCAGCTTCATTATCTTAGGGGCTAACTAATATTCATTAATGTCACTGTATTTGTAACCATGGACAACAATATGAACCAGCGCCTATTGAGTCCATGCATATGGAGCCCTTGCTCAGAGCTGAGCTGATAGCTATACTGGAGGAACATGATGATGCTCTTGCCAGTGCTAATCCAGCAGGAGCTGTTGCCTTTGCGGAGAGCGGAGGAAGAAAGTCAGGGGGACCGGGTCAGGTCGCCCTGTTGGCTCAAGGGGTACCCGTGCTCAAGGGAACCCCAGTTCATCGTTCGCTTGAGGAGCTTGTGGCTAAGGTAACCCTCCTCGGGCCAGAAGCTACTGTTGCAGACAAAATACAGTTGATGCAGTACCTGGAGCATTGCCCGGCAGCTTCCGTGCCCAGCATCCATCGGGACTATACTCAGTACCACTCCCCCAAGATAACTCATCAGAGTTTTGGGAAGTCCCTAGATTGTACCCCGGGGACCGAGATGTTAGCCCGCTTTGTTGAGGGGTATCCAACCTCGACGCCAGCACAAAGGATACAGTTCCTCCAAATAGCAAGGGGTGTTGCGGAAAACTTCTTCAGGGGAAAGGTATTTGTAACCATGTATTATTTGTCATCTTAACACGATGTCCAGAACATACTTGAAAACGAGCGGTAACTCTCAATGTATTATTTCCTGGTAAAACATTTTATAAATAAACTGCTAAGGTAATGAAAGGGTTCAATAGCAGCAACTGGCTTGTTGATGGCAGAGGAGATGGGTGAAGCTTGAAGTTGCCCCAGGGTGGGTGGTTTAGCCTCCCGGGAGGGTTTCGGGAGGAGGTAACCCCTGGGTTTAACCCCTCTCACGAGGCCTAATCACCCACCCCGGGGAAACTACTCCCTTCACCCCCTACCCCCTTTACCACCAGCACCACCACACAGGAATGGGCAAACGTGTTATGAGCCAAAATGTCAAAAAGCACTTTTGCCCATTCAAATATACAAAGCAGTGCAATAAAATACAATACTATATAAAAAAATGAACTAGCTATTTGATCCAATGATTGGCACTGTGGTTAACTACAGATGCAGCGGCCGTTATTCGAACACTTCACGCGGTGTATACTTCGGAATACCCATGTCATGGCGCGTGATTTCTTCCAACCGTACTGCCTTTAGACGCGAGTGCAGAAAATGGCATTTTAGTGTTCTGGTTTTTAAACACCTGAAATTGACACAGTAGCACAATACTGTACACATTACAATTCATTCATTTCATTGCACACAAAGAAACAGAATCCATGAAACACGTGTGCCTGGGGTGATTGGCCGCGTTAATGCCGCATGGAATACAGCAGAGCACACGAAAATGGCAACGTGATTTGTTCGAATAACAGCCGCTGCATCTGTATGCCCTCAATGGGGGCATAGATAATCACATTGGCAACCAATGGGCAACTTACTACCCACCCCCTCTACCCTCAACAACCCCCTCCTCCCCCAAATAAAAACACAGTAATTGGAAAAAGTCCTATTATGCAAATCTGGATAATAGTGCATTTTACCATTAAAAATAAACCATTATCAAGCAACCCTATAGTAAACAAAAGTTGATTGTATTTTAGTTGTGTATTTTTTTTACGGTCACCCACTGGCTGCAAATGTGGATATCTGTGCCCCTGTTGAGGGCATAGATAATCACACTGACAATCAATAAGTTTATTGCGTATTGTTTATTTGAATTTATTGAATTTAAATTTCCTTTTATTGTGTATTTTTTATATTTTCTCAACACAAATGGGCAAAAGCCATATTTGGCTACTAGGACGTTTGCTCATTGTGTATGTGGTTATGGGGGTAGAGTGGGTAACCACTTTATTAGCTTAGTGGTTGTAATGATAATGAAGGTGTTAACGCCTCCCACCACCCTTTACCCTATAATAAACGTTACATTTTAGATTATGTGGAGTGCAGTGTAGTGAATAATTTTGAGTGACTGTACTCTGCAACTCTTCGTCTTTGTTTGTTCACAAAAGTAACACCTCAAATCAGATTTGGCAGAAAACCGGCACAAAAGAGAGTCTGCATGGGGGTCGTTACTCATTACCATAACGACTCAACAGGCGTCTCGAAGGTATGTCTATTGCTAATTTATTTAAATGACCTCAACATGGGCCTGCACACCTTATATACCATCTGTCTTGTATTAGAGTTAGATTAACAGCTGTTCTTCTGATCTCCTCTCAATTATGCACCTACGTATAGAAACCAGGCGCTAATCAGACTCCACTATAAGAATCCGTCCAAAAAAGTGGGGTTTGGCGCTCATAAACAGAGTGTTATACAGTGATAAATAGAATACCAAAATAAAATAATACAATCACTGATGGGTTTAAACAGTGCACTAGTAACTTATATAAGTGAAAGCGCAAATGTGTAAATAAATAAATAAATAAATACAGTGAATTAAAGTGAAAAAAATCACAGCTTAACCCTATGAAGAAAAGGTAAAAATTCTCTTCTAGTCGAATTATACGTGTACCTTTGGGGAACGCAGGTATTACCATATGTGGAATAAAAAAATAATATACATAGTGTAATATGTTCCAAGAATGTATGTGACTTCTAGGTATCAGCAAAATCTGGACTCACACTTTCCCAGATAATAGAGAGCAGTTTCCAGACAGATGTGGCTTGGAATATCCAAAACTTCTAAGCTCAGGTAGGTGGGTAACAGTGATCTCAGTGTGATGTTTCCTCAATAGGACAATGATGACACTTTAGTGCAACACTGTTTGTGCAATAAAGAAATATATTAAAACAAATGGTATTACACTCACATTTGTACAATGTAGCATCGACACGTAGAACTAAAGATGAGTGGCTTGTTTGGCAGCTCCGTTGCTCGTGGTCTGCCTGGCTGCCGGTGTGCGTTGCGTCAATACTGGTAGCGGGCCGCGTCACTTCCGGGTACGATCGATCCCAATTTCGTGGCAGCAAAGGTGCAACTATCAATTCAGGGAGAATGCCAGTGGAGCCTACTCTCATCGGACTCAGACTCTACGCGTTTCGCTTGGCACAGCTTCTGGTGTGACATACTCTAAATCACTGAGTAGATATAGTTACCAATCAGTAGATTGATACATTTATTCCCTTCGTTTTATTTGTATTTTATTTATATATTTGTATTAAGAGTCCAGTTTTGTTATTAAGTTCTTATTAATGTGTTTTTAAATTGTATTTTATCATATTGTATCATGTATTAAAGTCAGTTGTCATTATATTGTATTAGCTGCTAGGCAAGTGTATGATATTTACATGTAGTATTAGTTCCACCCACCAGCCAATTAGAGCTCACTAAAGCAACTAATGAAAATCTTAGAAATTTTCCAACATCCAATCTGTCACGGGACTATAGGAGTGCTCACCACAAACCGGACTGGACCGCGAGGCCGAGGTGGGGATACAGGAAAACCACCGCTCTACAGCCGCGTGAGCGGATCCGGTAAGCAGAGTAGTGTGGATAGCCTGGGTCGGGGCAGGAGAGTGTAGAATCGTAGAGGTACTTGCCAGAGTCGGGGTCGGAGAGATCAAGAGTAGTCGAAGGCCAAAGCCAAGGTCAGGGAGAGGAGAAGGTAGAAGTCCGAAGGGCGAGCCGGGGTTCGAGGGTGCCAGAGGTCGGGAGTCCAGATTCAAGCAAGGGTCTGTAACAGAATACAAAAGCAGACTGCGAAGTGGCTTGTAGCAAGCACAACAAGAGACTGACTATGCTCAGCAATCAGCTCTGGGCTGGTAGCACTAAATACTGATAGGAGCCAATGAGAACTACCATCAGTGAGGTCAGATGAAGGTAGAGCGCTGATAGGCTGAGGCAGGATGCAGGGCAGGTGTGGGAGGAACAAGTACATTGGCGGCAGTGGAGATGGACATAGTGGCGTTCGCGCATGCGCGCAACGCGCGCGACGGAAGAAGAGGCGGGAGCACGCCAGGAAGGAAGGCAGAAGCCGTCGACGCGCGTGGGGTCTGCCCCGGCGGCGCGCATGTGCAGGAGCAGATGGAGGGAGAGAGGAGAGACCACGGGACCGGACGCCGCACGCCCCGGCGGCGGAGGTAAGAGCCGAAGTGGGTGCCGCGGGTGGCGGCCTTACACAATGAGAGCCAAGCAAGGTATATATAGATGTATCTGTAAGACGCTGCAGATATGACTCCTGAAGAAGCTGTGCCAAGCGAAACATGTAGAGTCTGAGTCTGATGAGAGTAGGCTCCACTGGCATTCTCCCGGAATTGATAGTTGCCCGTTCGCCGCCACGAAATTGGGATCGATCGTACATGCAGCTAATGGGTGTCAGCCTACGCCTCTGCTAAATAATCAGTGTGCATCCCTCAGTACAACAAAAGACAAAAATACCCAATGCTACATCCAATATGACAAAATACATAGTTAAATAATTCAATGTTAGTATTCTCATGAGTAAGGGTCATTTAGTTAAACCCTTTGGCCAAAGCGTTATACAGTAAGCCAGCAAGCCACGCCATGGCATAACCATTAACCAGGTCCTAACACTACCTGTGAAAATGCTCAGTTACCTCTGCTGGGGGGAGAATGACCTCAGTGTGTCTGTCCTGCACAGGAAAATAAAAAAAACCTGCTACTAATAAAGTGCACCCTTTTATCTACAAAATGTGCAGTTCCATTTCCTCTTTTATTCTCTTTTTAGAGTTCAAATATTGGATCAACATTTCAAAGATGAGATCACCAATACTACTGTATACCACAGGCTTTGAATCCATTGAAATCTGGCACAGAACCACTTCTTATCGTTACGACACTTAAACCCGTGTTTAAACTCTAAAAGATATAGTATAAAAAAAAGTAAAACCTTTGTTAACAATAAGACACAAACAAGACAGAAATATGACACCAGATAACCCCTTTGACATCTTATTGTGCTCGGTGAATTAATAAAGACATACAATACAATAGTGAAAGAATTAGGAATGTACACGTTTTTATTGCAGTCTTAAGGAACCCTTTGTCTCAACATACATGTAACTCTTTTGTCATTCAATGTTATTGTCCCCCCGCTCGCTTGGTACTGCGCTACGGAATACGTAGGTGCCATACAAATAAAAGATAATATACTATTAACAGCAAGTTATTACAAGGTCAAGCCAAGTTCACTAGACTGTAACGGGACAGAAAAAGGAGGGTCCCTGCTCAACCAAAAGTGTATGATGTATGTATTCTTTCTAGAGAGGTGCTATCAGGGTAAGACACACTGAGTAGTGTGCACCTCCAAGGGTCCTTTCCCCTTTAAGTGTTTTCTACTAGGCTGTAAGCACAGAAATCTGGGTGAGCTGACCGCTTGATAAGTAACTGGCTGCTGTGATACTGTGTCTCGTATGCAGCCTGCAGCCCCTAGTGACACCGTGACTTGGAAGGGGACAGGCACGGGACACGATGAGCTGCTGTAAACGTGCAATTACAGGTGTGCAGATCAGAGCTGGGCACTCCCTTCCCTGCCGGCTGCTCTGGTATAAATAGAGTGGAGCAGGGTGGTGTGTACAGCAGATCTTCGCTTCTCTACTCCCTTGGTCTTTGGATGCTCTGCTGACCATTCCCACTCCCCTGCGCCCCAGACTCACAGTTCCCCCCCCCCCCCCCTTCTTCCCTTCTTTGCCAGTCTCGCATGCCATGGATCTCTCCTCTTCTTTGTCGCTGTGGGCTCACGGGTCGGTCTGGCTTTTCTTTGCCTGTCTGATGTTCTTGAAGTTTTCCAACTCTGACATGGTTCTCACCCCAGCACTGCCGGTGTACTTGGTGCTCCTTGTCCTTCTTCACTGGTTTTGCCATGTGTGTCTTCCGATGGCACTAGGGGTCCTGTTCCTCAGCTCAGCCTGCTGGTACGTCCAGGGTATTGTGTCTCCGAAGAAAATGCTACCAGTGGCTGGGAAGGCAGTTTTCATCACAGGTAAGTAACCTGTGAATAGATTTTTTTAATAGAATCAGCCCAACTTGAAAAGCAAAACCATTTTGAAGGAAGCACCCTATAAATGGTAATATCCTATTCAGAAACTCCACAATTTGGCACATAGAAATAGGTACACTTTATTTGCTACAGTATGCCAATGTGGCATAGAGAACCTTTCAGGCAAGTGACCCCACTGAAGGAGGCACAAAAAACACATCAGATTTACTATATGCAAAAATTATATTATCAAAAAAAATGTGTATTTAATGTATTTAATTGTATGCACAGTACTTATATACACACAATAGACGTGGTGTTACATTCACACCTATCCAGATATTAGCAAATAAGTCATCAACCTTTCAGCCCTTTCATTATCTGGAGCCTCAGCAGCCAAGAGGTACAATACACACAATTTACTTTGATAGGTACAGGACATAATAAAACAGGAACAGCACCTGTTAAATAGCTGCAGTTACAGGGCATGGTTGTTAAGGGTGACAGCGAAACTATTTAGCACTTCTGTTAATGTTAGAATGTATCAGGACAGATGTTATATATAAATGTATATGATTTGGAATATGCACCATGACACTTTAACCAGTGAAAAACTATTGAACTGTTCTGTGTAAACGCATCTCCACGTGGCTTTATATATATTTTAATCAATTGCACATGCGTGGCAGGAGGCATGAGATTGATCCTTCCACACATAGGACCAAATTCATCTAATGACAGGGATACTTGAACCACTACCAAATCCATTACGAGTATATGCTGACTGTTTTGAAGGCTTATTCATTGGGTATATATATAAATTTATGAACAGAGAGAAGTAAAGGTGCCCCAGGCTATTTAGTGAAACCCTTTTTCATGGAATTTGCAAAGCTGCAGAAACTTAAGGCTATTTATCGATTATCTGGGTTAAAAATGCGTAAATATTTTTGTATTAGAATATTGAAAAAAAATGATATTTTTAATCAACTTTTTCAAATAGAATTGGGCAAAACAAGTTATTTTTTTTTACGACGGTTAAGTTCAAATGGGAACTCAAACTTTCATAACTGTGTCACTTTTCCGCCAGCCAAAATTCAATACAAATACAAAAACAAACTACACATGCCCTAATTCTGCGTCTTTTGTGGCCCAAGTCGAGCTAAGTCATTTGCTTAATGCAGCAAGATCAGGGGAAATAAAAACTAAATGTAACAGGCCCACTGGATGATCATTTGTTCGTCATTACTCAGAATCCTTGTCTGCAGCCTGATTAGAAGCAGGGGGTCCCACGAGATGAACTTCTCTATTATCCACTCCTGGGACCCCTTGATTCCAGCATGGCACCTGCCAATAGTAACCTGGAAAGGGGGACATTGTGGCTTCCTATTGGCCCGCGTAACAAGGTAGATTTAAACCTCATTGTTTTGTTTCCCCGGGAGGGAACTGAAACTCTGGCACCTTTACTGGTAACCAGAATGGGCCCCCGGAGTTGAAAATAATGGGGTCCATTCTGAGATCCCCATGATGGGGAGGAGGGAGTCAAAAAGGCAACAAAAAACCTCCACCGTTAGCATTTAGCCAATAAAGAGTATCCCTTGTGAGCACATTCACATGTTGAAAATTGCAAAGCCAGTACAACCAACCTCACACTGATGAGACCCACAAGGTCAAAACAGCTGTCTGTGAGTGGTTTGACTGACTTTGCATCTAATCCCATGATGTGCTTAAAAGTTGTGTGAACAGCAGGCATTTGCTTATAAGGGGTCCATGTAAAAATGGATTTCAGGGAAAAGGTGACACATTGTGTGCTCATTTGCATGTCATTTCCCAGAATCCCTTGCTGCGGTGGGAGCACTGTATATTAGGTGATATATGTATATGACGTGACAAATGAAACCTATATTATTTTTTTGTCCAAAAATTCTTGCCGAGAAAGTTTGCTGAATTAATTTTTGATAGTCAATCATTTTTGTTGGGTCACTGATATTTCTATAATTTTATCGGCTTGTGCCTGGAAAGTCGCATCAAAGTTAATCATTTATTGTGCCCTCACTGTTTTGACTGTATGTAAGCCCCTCTATTGTGTCTGGAGGGTTAGGAGGACTCGACTTCCGTAATAAACTGTTGTGATCCGTAACCTTCTGATATAGATCTGTATATAGCAGGCTGTGAACTTTACCCACTGTTAATTCAAGATAGTTACTTGTAGTAATACCATATGGAGACGTAAATGTGATAGTTAGATGGGCCATTAATGCAAGTCTTTATCTGTATACTTTAAACATAAATTGGTGTAATTTTTAGAATAAATAATTTACCATGTAAAAACTTGTCCCCATCTCCCTCCCCTTCCCCCCTTCTCCTCTCTCCTGTATGTCATTGTCACAAAGCTAATTAAATTGTTAATTTATTTCCGTTTTTAAAGATTGGAAGGGCTGCCCCTTTATACTTGTGATGGTAGGTGTAGATTTGGCTGCTCTTAAATAAAGTTTAAGCCCGCCATTACCCCTACCTGTCAACAATATGATGTGTTTATTTATATATGTACAGTTTATTGTACAAGTCATACATATGTTATTCTTAAAGTATTTAAAACAGTGATGTACAGCTCTGATCAAGAGGGTGGACCTGCAGAGGTTAACTATCTCTTCCAAATGGAGCTGTAATCACATGAGAGTTTGGTATTGTAGGCCTGGACACTGTGATGGGATTTTAGGCCCATTGTTGAGGAACCAGGGAGAGGTCGACCACCTGCTGAGTGGAATTGTTCTGCAAGAAAGCTGTAAGCCCTGGGGCTATACAAGTATTGTATGACTGTGGAGGGGAATTGTGTGGGCATTGTCCTGTATCTGCTTATATCCTGCGGACTATGTTAAGGATAGGAATGACCATATTTGGGCAAGCCATTTGGGCCTTCCTGGCCCACCTTTAACCGCAGTAATCTTATCAACCAGGTCTGGAGCCGTGTGCAGAGACCAGGACTATTGTTCCTATACAGACTAGCTGGCATCTCCCTGATTGGCATAGGGGTATCAATACTCCTTCTCCCCAGCCTCAAGTGCATCATTCTGGACCTGATAGCCTTTGTGAAGGCTGTGTGCTGACAGTGCTGAAAGAGATGATGGAGTCAGCAGAAGGGAACCAAGGAGACCCAGTGCAGGGGTCTAAAGGATCCTGTGGAACAGTTTTGGGCTGAGCTGTTTGGAGTGAAGAAATAGTTTGGACAGCGGCGCAAGTTGGGAATGCGTATCAGGGAATGCTTCCAGACAGAGGTCCCTGCACCTAGGCCTTTATGATGTTCCCCAAGTTGGTTGAATTTGTGTGTGTTTTATGTACTGGAAGTTTGTGGAAACTTTTCCCAGTAAATTAACTTTTGTTCACCTCTGCAGTTCTGTCTAGTGTACTGATCCCTGGTGTAATTGTCCTGGTCTCCCGTGACAATACTGTACATACAGTTGTGTGAAAAAGAAAGTCCACATACATGTGATTGCAGAATGGTGCTCAAAATACTTGGACCTATATCATATATTAAAGGGAGGTGAGCAAAACACTGGGTAATGAATAATAAATGATAATGAAAGTACTAAACCTACAAGGGGGGGCTCTAGAACACCCTGAAGGTGGGGGTACGTGTGCGGAGACACTTCCCCCTCCTCATTGGGTTGGCCCCAGGTAAACGTACTCACAAGTCCCCCATTAGCTCTCTCTAAAGCGTGCAGCTGTATCCAGTTAGGAGAATCCAATGCAGAGTGTGTGCAGCGCACAGCAGAAGAATGAAGGAGAGCAGGTCTGGCAAAAATAAACTCTTTAATGGAAAGCCATAAAATAGGGGGTTGCAACCCTTCTACGCGTTCCGTGCAAGTTGTGCACTTTATCAAGAAGTGTCATACACGATCCACAGAACATTTAAATACAGCTGACTGGCGTTTTGGCGCCAAACCAGTGACGTCACCAATAGAAATAAACCAATACGCATCGCTCCTCTAACATATTCGCTGCACAATCAGGTCTAGGAGGAGCCCCCGTTACATAGCACAGCCAACCCACGGCCCCAGGGAGTTACACTCACCTGTAGCCTATGGCAAACCAAGTCATGCATAATAAGAGACTCTCCGTCCTGTCGGCTCGCGCATGCGCAGACGGACGAGGCTACATCTAATAATCAACTCCCCTCCGTCCTAACAGCTCACGCATGCGTGGATGGATTAAACACTAGCCAGTCAGCTGTATTTAAATGTTCTGTGGATCGTGAATGACACTTCTTGATAAAATGCACAACTTGCACGAAACGCGCAGAAGGGTTGCAACCCTCTATTTTATGGCTTTCCATTAAAGAGTTTATTTTTGCCAGACCTGCTCTCCTTCATTCTTCTGCTGTGCGCTGCACACACTCTGCATTGAAAAAGAAAGTACACCCTCTTTGAATTCCATGGTTTTACATATCAGGACATAATAACAATCATCTGATCCTTAGCAGGTCTTCAAATTAGGTAAATACAACCTCAGATGAACAACAACACATGACATATTACACCGTGTCATGATTTATTTAACAAAAATAAAGCCAAAATGGAGAAGCCATGTGTGAAAAACTAAGTATACCTTATGATTCAATAGCTTGTAGCTATAACTTGAAGTAATCGTTTTCTGTATGACTTTATCAGTCTCTCACATCGTTGGGGAGGAATTTTGGCCCACTCTTCTTTACAACGTTGCTTCAAATCATTGAAGTTTGCAGGCATTAGTTTATGCACAGCTCTCTTAAGGTCCAGTCTCAGCACTTCATTCGGGTTGAGGTCTGGACTTTGACTGGGCCATTGCAACACCTCGATTCTTTTCTTTTTCAGCCATTCTGTTGTAGATTTGTTGGTGTGCTTGGGATCATTGTCCTGTTGCATGACCCAATTTCGGCCAAGCTTTAGCTGTCGGACAGATGGCCTCATATTTGACTCTAGAATACTTTGGTATACAGAGGAGTTCATGGTCGACTCAATGTCTGCAAGGTTCCCAGGTCCTGTGGCTGCAAAACAAGCCCAAATCATCACCCCTCCACCACCATGCTTGACAGTTGGTATGAGGTGTTTGTGCTGATATGCTGTGTTTGGGTTTCGCCAAACGTGGCGCTGTGCATTATGGCCAAACATCTCTACTTTGATCTCGTCTGTCGAAAGGACATTGTTCCAGAAGTCTTGTGGTTTGTTCAGATGCAACATTGCAAACCTAAGCCTTGCTGCCATGTTCTTTTTAGAGAGAAGAGGCTTTCTCCTGGCAACCCATCCAAACAAACCATACTTGTTCAGTCTTTTTCTAATTGTACTGTCATGAACTTTAACATTTAACATGCTAACTGGGGCCTGTCGAGTCTGAGATGTTTTGCAATTTCTCTGAGCATTGCACGGTCTGACCTTGGGGTGAATTTGCTGGGACGTCCACTCCTGGGAAGATTGGCAACTGTCTTGAATGTTTTCCACTTTTGAATAACCTTTCTCATTGTAGAATGATGGACTTTAAATTGTTTGAAAATTGCCTTATAACCCTTCCCAAATTGATGAGCAGCAACAATTGCTTCTCTAAGATCATTGCTGATGTCTTTCCTCCTTGGCATTGTGTTAACACACCTGAATGATCAAGACCAGCAAACTGCTAAAACTTCAGCTTTTAAAGAGGTGGTCACACTTGCTGATGATCAATTAATCAAGGGCATTTGATTAGCAGCACCTGTCTGCTACTTAGCATCTTAATTCCTATGGAAGCAGTAAGGGTGTACTTAGTTTTTCACACATATCTTCTCCATTTTGGCTTTATTTTTGTTAAATAAATCATGACATGGTGTAATATGTCATGTGGTGTTGTTCATCTGAGGTTGTATTTAGCTCATTTTAAGACCTGCTAAGGAACAGATGATTGTTATTATGTCCTGATATGTAAAACCATGGAATTCAAAGAGGGTGTACTTTCTTTTTCACACCACTGTATCTTACTAATAATAATTGTATAATGTCATTTACATTATGCTACAATAATGTGATGTTAAACCTATTCTAATGAGATGTGGAAATGAGTTAGGTTTACATATGATTACCTTTAAACATACATATTAACGCCAGGGAACATCGCGTTCATTCCTGTTTCAGGTAACAGAGCTTTTTGGATCTGGCACATTGCTGTGTATTCCATTCACCCTGCCCTTGCAGACCCACAGATATAGCAAGTCTGAACATCTTCGGCCCGCAGTCGCGGCACCAAGAATTAACACTGCGGGGGTTCCCATTCAGAAGCATTCACCCCCTGCAGCGGGATCGTGGCGGACTTTGTTCCCCATGACGCAGACTTTTACCTGTTCGTCTGCAAACTGGTTCCAAACAAGGGGAAAAAAAAGTCACCCCACCGTAAGTGATCAGCAAAGATCCTGCTTCTAAGGGTTCACTAAATGGCTGCCTTGCACTGACGAGTGATTCGTCTGTGGGTCCCGCACAAAGAAACGCAGCGGCTGCTGTTGAGGTATCTGTTTGTGGTCCCACTTGCTGGTAATATCGGGTAAGGGCTGTGGTTTAAGACTTGATCTCCCCTGAAATTTACGGGAATGCATTGGAGGTGAGTACTCATTGCGTAGTCCCTGCTGTGGACTCTCTGATGAGGCGTTCTTCTGTGGGTCCGATCTCTGATATGCAGTGGGGAAGGACTATCCTAAGATCACATTTTCCACTAAAACTTGTTGGAACGCAATAAGGAATTTGCCCATTGGGATTACCCAGCTATTTGGATACATTCACGGAGCCTAACTGGTTCCTTACCCCATAATAGGACTTCATACAAACTTTGTCATTACAAACACAGTGACTGATACGAGGGAAGTTCTGCTTTGTAGGTACTTTGAGTTCAATGCCACATTGGACAATTTTGTATTTTACACGTAATTCTTGTTTCCTATCATACCCACTCTGTGAGGCTGTGAGTTATTATTTTTATTGATTAAAGTTCTTGGATTGTCCTTTAACACTTTCATTTTTCACTCTTTGGAGCATGCACTTTCTTTTTTGTTATATATATATATATATATATATATATATATATATACTGTACATATATATATACTGTATATATATATATATATATAATATATATATATATATATATATATATATATGTAACGGTATTTCTGGCCCGGCCTGACCCACCCAATCTCACATTGGCCCCTGTGGTCTAACCGGACCCCATTACAGTGTGAATATGCCTGATGGTGCACCTGCTGGCTACAGGACTCCTGAGTCTCCCGCATGATGGTGTGTGGGGAGAACCCGTCTAGACAGGCAGCTGAGGTAGTGTGTTGAGTCTCACCTAGTTCCAGTGCAGCGCCTCCACCTCAACAGGGCCCCTGCGTCCGCATGGGGATGATCCTGTTGAGGAACTCCTCCGTGGTGCTCCTCTCTGTACACTCATTCCACAGATGTACACGAGAGGATTTCTGAATGAACACATCTTTATTGAATGATGTGGGCTAGCTGCCCCTCGCAGTTGAGACTTAGCCTCTCATGATTCTCCTCGCTGCTTCCCTTCAAAGGTGATTCTTTCCTTTAATAGGGATTCCCTATCCCCGCAGGGATCACTATCCTGTGCCAGGTCCCTGACACAGTCTCCTCTGGAGTTACCGCAACTCTTCCTCTCAGCAGAACTCAGGTCTCATACCAAGACTCTCCAGCCACTCCTGCTGGGCTTGAACTAGAACTAAGAACTATACAGCAACTGTACTCGCCTTGAACTCTGACAGAACTAACTCTTGACACAGTGCTGTGCCTTATGTAACTTCTGAGGCTGACACACCTCTGACATCACTAACCATGGAGTCAGAGCATGTGACCAGTCCCATCCATACACAGGGCACCCCACCAGGGTGTGAGGGAAAACCTCCATGATTACTGCTGGCATGCCCACACTTACCAGGCCTTACTGCCAACAGGAGAGATGACTGTAGGCATTTTACATGACCGCTACATTCTCCCCCTGGTGAATCCCATCGTCCTCGCTGGGACCTAAATTTGTACACCTTCTTCCAGGAAGCACTGTAACATAGGACATAATTATGTTAACATTCACATACAAATTTTCAGAATACCATAACAATGACTACAGTACATTCCGCCAAGCCCGCCCCGACCAGCAGCCACGAACCCGCGTAATGTGTTAGTACCCCCTAAAAATAGTGATCTGGGTCAGGTTTTCTCACCTCCCTGTTACCCATTTCCAGGACCGTGACATAGTAATGCCGAGGCGATCCTCTCTCTGGCCTATAGGTCACCCTATGTTTGTGGACATTTCTCCCTATGCTCCACACTCGCATCAGGGTGTCTATCCTTTCCTCCGCCTTCTTACCTACAATGGCGCTCCCCCTATTGACTAAGTACAACTCTATAGTCTCTTGGAGCCACCTTTCCCTATTGTCCTCAATTTCATCCATCAGGGGCTCCGGAACATAGGGATACTCCAACCCGTGGGATTTTTTATACCGGACTATTATAGCCCTCTCCGTCCTACTGACCCTGGTCAGATCAGCATTACCTGCCCTCCCAGGTAACACCCATGATAGGGGCTCATCAGGATCGACTGGATCTGACAGTGTGTCGGGACCCATGGGCGCTATGTCTCTACGCTCCAGCTGGAACCACCTCTTCTGTAATTCCCTGTCCCTCTGCTCGGGTGTGAACTCTCCCTCTTTCCACCAGAAATCTACCACGTCCTCCCGCCGGATGAGGAACCGAGTACGGTCCATCCACGCGGAGTACCCTTCAAATAGCGGGGCCCACCACCGGGTCTCCTTAAATGGGTTAGGCCCTGGTTCCCTGTCGTCGTCAAATGAAAATACCCCTGACGACCTCGTGGATCGCGATGGGAACCACCTCGAGGACCCCGGAGCCTTTACTGCCGGTTGGGGTGCTGTATCTGCCACCCTCAATTCTCCCTGTCCCCTTGAATCGCCCTCCGTAGCGCCACTGCGCTGCCTTTCCCCAGTCCGTCTTCCCTCTCCCCCTGGTGAATTGTCCACGTACTCCAGGCTAGGCGGTGAACCCGGTGACCGTGTGATGGGGGTAGGGGTATTAACTATGGCGGGGGTTTGGGCATAGGGGCACGGAACGGGACCCCACGGGGTTACGACCCACTCCTGGCTGTCCGTAGACTGGTCCAAGGATGATGTCTCACCCTCCTCAGTCCTGAGATCGTCTCTCCAATTTCTGGGCCTTGTAAGTGATCGGGGACCTTCCCCCGATCGCCGAAGCGTCGCTGCTTTTTCTTCATGGGTTCCGCCGTCGCCACCGGAAGTGAAGTCCTCCCCGGAACCGGAAGCGTCGCCATCTTGCGTGGGACCCCCATGCGGGATCTCTTCTTCCACGACGACATCCGGTTGCTCCACCGTCGCCGCCGGAAGTGATGCCGCCACTCCACGTGCGCTCGGGGCCTGGCGCGGCCCTTCCAGCGCTTCGCCGTCTGTTGTGACCAGGTAAGAGATAGGGCTTTTTGGCTTACCCGTCCGCAGGGGTGTAGGTGTCTCTCTCCCGTCTCCGCCAGGTCCTGGGATGGCGGGACTCCGTCGGTCGGGTCGCCGATCTGCGGGGGACGTCCTGCCACTCACCCCACGGGGTGTCGTTCTCCCGGTCTGCCTTTTCAGCTCCGTTTTTACTACCGCCAGCTCACGGAGGTCCTCATCTGAGTAATCCCCTCGCCCGGACTTAGGGGTCTCCGAGCGGGGTGACAGTCTCTTTTCCCCGAACGCGGGGGTTGGTTCAGCCGCCTCAATCGCCAGTGACCCAGCCGACTTGACCGGCTCCAGTCCCTTGTTTCCGGGACTCGCGCGGTTGCTCCATAGCGCACCCGGGGACTCGGCGGAGCGCCTTGTCACGTCCACCGGGGGGTCAGCAGGCTGTATAGGAATGAATGTGGGCATAGGCCACAGGTACAAAGTCCCGCAATGAGGGCAACGTGCCGCTGTATTGACCGTGCCTCCGGGCAGCCCGCATTGTAGGCAGAGCCCGACCACCGTCTCGGTGCCAGCCACCCGTACCACCAGTAGCCCGCCGGGTACTGAGTAGGGCTGGGTGGAGACCATCGTGCCCACAGTGGAGGAGCAGGCCATTCTTTGTACAGGAGCCACTTCCTGTACAGGTCTCTCCTTCTCAGTGGTTCCTCGCAACTGACTGATGGAAGTTGCTGGATCCGCCACTCCCTGCTTCGGCTCCTCCCTTCTCTGACAGAGCTGAAACCCGCCCCCAGGGGTTGCAATTATGGGCGGGTCCCACAGGGGAATATCATGCCCCTTAATTAAGGCCGCACCTCTCTCAGTCCTGGTGGGCGCGGTTAGCGTTTTCGCGCCAGTCTCCTCCTCAGAGCTGAGGTCCTTTCCCGCGGCTAGCTCCCGCCTTTTTCTTGCAGCCGCTTTTTGTGCAAGATATCCCTCTTTCTTGCACTTGCCTTCCGCGGCCGGAACTACTTTCTGTAGTGGCGCCGTCTGGATATCAGTCCCTGGGCCCAGTGGGTGCATTCCCACAGGCCATAGTTGAAAGTCACTCCCCCTGGTAGAAATCAGGGGAGGGTCCCATAGACTAAGCGGTTGACTCAGCACAGGGGCTGAGTTAGTCACTGTCCATCCCGGCGCAGCCATAGCTTTCGCGCCATGCCCCCCATCAGGGCGGGGCTCTGCTGTTCGCGCCATTCCCGGCCAGCTCTTTGCAAGTCCTGCATCAGCCATTTTTTCTGCGACTGGCCCATGCGGTTTCCCTAGCAAGCGGGAACCGCCATTTTGATTGACTTTTACGCCCAAAAAGTCCATTTGTTTGCTCTCCTCGCGGGGTTCTCCCCCAATTATTACAATTTCCTCACACTCTTCAAGGGTGGCCCCTCGCTGTCCCAGACAGGATAAAAACGGGGCAGCCACGGCCTTCGCTCCGCTGCAGAGCAGATTGGTCAATGATAACTCGGCGACAGTCTGCTCTTCAGTGGGTTGCACGCCACGGGTGCCCTCCCCACCAGCCTCTGGTCGCCATTTTATGTTCTCCGCACCACGCGGATCCTCCATCTTCTCGTAGCAGTTGTCGTACATGGGGCTCCGCTCTGCGGGGCAGCCTCCACATCAGTACAATAAAGATGTTCAGATGCACCACCACATGTGTACCCGAACTAGGCTTGACTCAATGTGCACTACCTCAGGCTAGGCTCACTCTCTCAGTGTCTGCTGTGACTCCTTCCTCCCAGTCTGTGCTCCCTACGGTGAGTGTCTGGAATGGGCTAGGTACTCTGGCTTCTGCCATGCAGTACTTGGGGCGTCTACCTGTCTTGGTCAGCCTAGCGCAGACCCTCTCCAGGACTCCTGACCATGTTAACAGGCTATCCCTTCTGGCATCCTACCAACTAGCACTGCCTCAAGGTGACTCGGTCAGCTATAGCCCGGCTCCAGACCCCTCACTCCTTTCAGGCCCCTAGGTTGTCCCTGCGAACTGACAATATCCCGTCAGCCCCCTGACCACCCCTAGGTCCGTCCCTACGCAGCACAAAGTGGCAGCAGACACTCTCCCTGTTTCCTAGTGTGCCTAGCTAGAGCCTGTCCTGTTGACAGATCTGATCTCAGCAGCTCGCCTCCAAATGTAACGGTGTTTCTGGCCCGGCCTGACCCACCCAATCTCACATTGGCCCCTGTGGTCTAACCGGACCCCATTACAGTGTGAATATGCCTGATGGTGCACCTGCTGGCTACAGGACTCCTGAGTCTCCCACATGATGGTGTGTGGGGAGAACCCGTCTAGACAGGCAGCTGAGGTAGTGTGTTGAGTCTCACCTAGTTCCAGTGCAGCGCCTCCACCTCAACAGGGCCCCTGCGTCCGCATGGGGATGATCCTGTTGAGGAACTCCTCCGTGGTGCTCCTCTCTGTACACTCATTCCACAGATGTACACGAGAGGATTTCTGAATGAACACATCTTTATTGAATGATGTGGGCTAGCTGCCCCTCGCAGTTGAGACTTAGCCTCTCATGATTCTCCTCGCTGCTTCCCTTCAAAGGTGATTCTTTCCTTTAATAGGGATTCCCTATCCCCGCAGGGATCACTATCCTGTGCCAGGTCCCTGGACACAGTCTCCTCTGGAGTTACCGCAACTCTTCCTCTCAGCAGAACTCAGGTCTCATACCAAGACTCTCCAGCCACTCCTGCTGGGCTTGAACTAGAACTAAGAACTATACAGCAACTGTACTCGCCTTGAACTCTGA
This sequence comes from Ascaphus truei, assembly GCF_040206685.1. Taxonomy (NCBI): domain Eukaryota; kingdom Metazoa; phylum Chordata; class Amphibia; order Anura; family Ascaphidae; genus Ascaphus; species Ascaphus truei. The sequence goes on along the minus strand of NC_134501.1, from coordinate 29,888,909 downwards.
CAGAACTAACTCTTGACACAGTGCTGTGCCTTATGTAACTTCTGAGGCTGACACACCTCTGACATCACTAACCATGGAGTCAGAGCATGTGACCAGTCCCATCCATACACAGGGCACCCCACCAGGGTGTGAGGGAAAACCTCCATGATTACTGCTGGCATGCCCACACTTACCAGGCCTTACTGCCAACAGGAGAGATGACTGTAGGCATTTTACATGACCGCTACATATATATATATATATATATATGTACAGTATATATAATATATATTGAAACACCTTTTTTGTTTCGCTATGCTGATATGCATGTGACTCAACAGGAAGGCTTAATATTAAGTGTACAGTATTACTCAATAGCGGACACGCTGTAATTCATTGGCAGTGCTTATAGTTAAGCAACAAAGCAGCAATTACTGTTCATTTACATATTAAGAACATACTTTTCAGAGTCATGAGATGTGAAAATGCTACACAATTGGCAGTGAAGCATTAATAGGCTCTCAGGGATACACTTTTTTTTAAATAGCCAAAGTTTAAAATGCTAATTCTTCTTGTTAAAACATCACATTAACTAAGTATTCCTTTGCTACTTCACCATGGTGGCCATATTTAAGTGGTTCAGGAAAACATGATTTTACAGCAGTATAGCCACGGACAGGGGGGAGTGCAGAGACATCTGCCCTGGGCCCAGGGTCCAAAACCAGAAGTTAGGCCTCTGCCGGAAGAGGGACACATCTTCTGCATTCGGGTGCCTTGGCCGGCCTCTACCTACCTGTCAGGTAGGGCCCGGACGGAGACCACACCCCCTGCTCCGCAGGTATGGAAAAAGGAAGCCGGTTTAAGCTCAAGGGCAAGCACTGAATGTTACAACAGGGCAGTAACAAGTTTTGAATTTATGATCGGGTATCAACTTAGAGGATAAGGTCACTTTTTATCTGGTGTAAAAATAACAATTGCAAAATAAGTTGAATATTGGAGGGACAAGATGAGCATGTATAGGATATATGAATGACAGATATCATGTGTCACGTACGGCACTCAGCTAGCCCGCGACTTGCATACAGGACAAGGGTTAATACTCACACCCGTAAGCTTTCCCACTTTTCACCTCCACAAAGGTCCATCAAATGGACAATTTCTCCTCTACAGGATCCAGGATCAATACACAACCCGCAGGCTGCCCCACCCTTCACCTCCGCACAGGTCCCTCAAATGAGTTGTATCTCTCCTCATCCCAATATACCACTGCCACGAACAGCACACAAATGATCACATGACTTAGATATGTGTAGCCCAGCTCCCCGCTCACCTCTGTGGCGTGTAGGGAAGGCTGCATGGTGATCGGATCGCCTGAGCACCCGGCGACAGGGGACCGCCCTCTTAAGTATTTTGCGCATGCGCAGTGAATGGTTGCGCATGCGCAGTAGGTCAGTGGCGGCTGTGACGGTAGGGGGATAACCAGGCTCTCAAAGGTTAAGCCTGTTTGGTTACTCCTAATCCGTAATAAGGGTTCAAGAAGAGTCAGCTCTTGAACCCAGTACTGTGTAATGCATAAAATGTATTGTGCGATAATAAAGTATTTGATGTGTTTTTACCTTTCCAGGAGTGCCAGAAAGTAGAGATTGCTGTATGAGGGTTTTGCGGAGAAAATGCTGTCAGAATGTGCCTAGCTAGTAAGGGTCCAGAGTTGCTGGTTCCCCTAAAAATGTAACCAGGAGTCAGGTCTAATTCCTGGATACATGTAGGCACATGTCCCAGCAGTATCTCCCCTTGAAAACGCTTTCGCGCCTCACCACTAGAGGTTCCCTGCTTCAGCACAGACTAGAAAGGTAAAAGGGGCATAGGGATGTGAGGTGTCCCTTAAACAGTCAAGGGGTTCCTAGGTTGATGAGGATACCCAGTAAATGTCCAGGTCACCCAGAACCGGTATAGGGATTCTGAGGTGCTACAACCGTACATATAAGGTTGTGAGGGGATTCTTAGAATCCATACTAAGTCTATGCAACAGTGTGTGGGGCATATGACTAGTGAAAAATAAAGTGCAGATTTTTATTCTATTTCCCATACCAGGAAGACTTGGGTTTTTAAAGTGTATATTTTATTAACCAAGTGTGTTAAGTACATATATGTGTGTGCACAGTAAAATGAGGCACAAGGATGAAAAGTATCCATGTAGCTGAGGGAATCCCTAGATTAAGGGGGGAACCCCAGTTAGTGGCAAGGTGTCCCAGAACCTGTATTGAGTTTGTGGTCTATGGAAGTCCCCTGTAAAGTATAGAAAAACCTGACCAGTTTAGGGGCTTTCGGGGTTCCCTGTGTCGTATAAACTCCAGAGTTTGGTAGTGTAAGCTTTAGGTGGGTTATTGGGCTGAAAATGTATTCCTTTTGTTTACAGGAGTTCAGGGGGCCCAGCTACAGGTGGTTCCCTGATTCTCTCCGGTGTGCAGGAACTATTTGTGGGTTCACTGGGTGAATTACATTGGGGCTGCACTGTGTCCCCCAGACTCCTGGTTTTCGAGACCAGATATCCCCAACTAATGTCCCACACGTATATAAGGTTCCCCAAGGTTTATACTTTATTAAAGGATGGTTCATAGGGTGTTATCCTGTATGTATAAAAATCCATGCAATCAGCCTAAGCATTTGCATAAGAGGCATGATGTCTGCCTAGCCATCTGGCCTCAAAGGGGACCTAGGATGTCAAGAGGTGTCAGGCCATTTGGTAGCAAGGAGGGGCAGAGGAAAAGGCCCCAACAGCCATGTTGGTTCTATCAGACTCTGCCGAGCCTTCCCTGCAGATAGCCATGCCCCTTTCTCTGACATCATCAGCCAGATGAGCCCTGCTCTGATTGGGTGCTGAGAATGTTCTCACGTTTCTGATATGGGTAGTTTCTGTGAATGAAACTCAGAAGTATTATAAACTCCTGCGCCAATCAGATTTTGAGTTCTCCAAGATTCTAAGCAACAAGGGAATTCCAGCCCTCTGGAGAGGGGGGGGGGGGGGATGGCGCCTGGAACTTCAAGCGGATTTCAGTTACATGACGTGGCAGGCTAAAATCTCAGTCAGGGGAGAATCCTTTGGTAGATTCCGTGCACCTAGGAGAGTATAGTTTTTTACCCCAGTTCCCAAGCAAGTGTGTCTTTTCTTATGTAGTTTGTGTAACATTGTGTGTTTGCCTTTTCCTGTTAAGAAATTTACAATTTATTTCATTAACTTGTTTGACTCAATGTATGATCCAGATAAAAAGATGTAAATTGCCTGGTCTCCTGTGACAGCAGCCATTTTAGGAACGGCTCCACAAGGGACTACATGCCCCAGGAGCCTCCATGAGTAGGGAGATAGATAGGTAGATAGGATGGCGCGAAACAGAGCGCACCAGTCGTGAGAGGGACAGCGAGGGAGAAGGTAGTGTCCGAGTGCCAGTGGCTCCAGGACTAGGCCAGAATCCCCCACAGGTCCCAGTTAGGCCCAGAGCCCCATTAGCACAGTATTGTAGGGAAGGCCCTAAGATGGGGACGCTCCCCTTTATCTGTTATAGAGAGAGTACTGCTGCGCCGGTGACCAGATGGCCACGCAGTGCCCTGCGGTCTGGGACCAGGCCATAGGCCATTGACTCTAACGGTGAGACACTCCAGCTGGAGCTCACCACACGTGGTGTACTGGATAAGGCAGAGGGGGATTTGCAGGCCCCATGTCGTGGGACCTGACTGATCCTTTACCAGACGGTGACATCTTACATATCACGATCCACTTACCTGTTGGAGTAAGCTGTCAGACGGTCTTCTGTCACTGCTGGTTTATATCCTACTTCTTGTAAGCAGGTTCTTCGTAAGAGCCAAAATCTATCCTTTAATTTCACACTGTCATGGCTGTATTGCACTAGAATTTTCTCTTTTATATTTTGGGGTGTTCCGGATATATGCTCCCTTCAATAGTTGGACGCATCTACTTGTTATAGGGAATTTGTACCATTCCCTCTGGAGGTTGAGATTTTTGTCTATATTCTTCTTACACATATTCTATTAGATCACTCACCATTTTTCACTTGTATTTAGTGTCTTAAGCGCCGTTCTAAATCACTTGGGTTCACTTATTATCATACTTGCCCAGACTTAAATACAATTCTTTCCCATTGAACACAACTTAAACCCAGCCCCTGTCGTAAATCAGTTATGAGATTGATAGTTTTATGACAGAGGAAAACACCTCCCACCAAATGATGTTTTAAACTTATTTTCCCTATCTAAATGTTCTCACAACTTCACTTCTGTAATACTTACACACGTGAGACACATCATTACATTCAGGCACTCATGACGGACACAATGAGACTAAATATAACAGTGTAATCCTAAAATTAAGAGATATTAATATCTGTCTCTTAGTACCTGCTAGGCCTGACGTATCTGTAATCATTATGTGCGACTCGGTTCCACGAATACACACATGTAATTTTTAGCATGTTCAACCGAGGACATCACATGATATTTAATAAGGTCCCTCTTGATTTGATACCTTCTTTAGCCATGCCCCTTGCCATCCATACACCCCCTGCCGAGAAATTCATTGAAGCTCGGTCTCCTGTGTACAGAAATTTGTCACAGGGGCTATATTTTACACCTAAGTCTCCAGACGTTGCCCTTATCAGGACTCTACAAGCCATATACACTAGGCCTGCAAAAAGGTGTTAACATACAATAAAGCCACTCTTGTACTTTTCACACCCAACTTCAATCAAGCCCTTTTGAAGCCCCCACAGATTCCTGACAAGACAAACCACAAATTTTGTATTTTAAACTCAAACTGTAGCTCATTAAGCCCTTAAGCACCAGAGGGATTAAAATACCTAATATCTCATGACATTATCATGACATCATGTATCACACAACTTCTCCTAGAAGTAGGATACACATAAACTAAAATATAAACAACCAAAATACATATAAATGCTGATGGCAAGTCTTCTATGGACTTTAATACACCTGTATCGCTCCCTGTATTGTATAGCTAAGTGTTTTTGGATGTACTGTATATAAGTCAACAGGTACTCTTTCAAATAGTGCTTCACTCTTTTTGCGAAATGTTTTGTGCAAAGATAAGGTTCCATTTCAATCATTCAATCCATTTCAATCATTTGCAACCATTTCAGACATATTTAACCACTGGGAAGGTCTGTTCCCTTAAAAATACAACAGCGTCTTTCGTATGATGTGTATGGGGAGTCCAAAAGACAGAACATCCCATAGGCAGGGTGGACTACTGGGTTGTTAGTGTTATCCCAATGGGAACTCTTTGTTCCATGGATTGTTTTGGAGTTGTAGCCTCACCTGTTGTACAGCGAGTTCTGCCAACTTTTCCCTCCCGCGGTTGACTGATCTTAAAATGAATGAGTTGGCAGCTGTTACTACAGGAGTAACCTGCATGGCTAGAGACTCATATCCATAACCATGATAAGTCCTGTGTCCTGCTGCTCGTACAGACATATATAACTTACAGAACTAAAAGATCCAGTCCTGATAAGAGACCAATTAAGTCTGCGGATACATTTGTAAGGATGAGAAAAACCTGTTTCATTTGATTGAGAATCCAATATGATGTATAAAGGTGTAGACCCAGCCGGAGTTTGTGGAGGGCTATATTGATGTGGCTTGCAGGCTTATAATGCTTTGGCCAAAGGGTTTAACTAAATTACCCTTTTTCAAGAGAATATATAGGTATTTCACTGAATATTTTTGTCATATTGGATGTAGCTTTGGACATCTCTGTCTTTTGTTGTATACATTTGGCCACGCCCAGTAGCACTCCTTTTGACACTTTTATATACACATATATATTATGTGGTATGTTTTGGGGCTTCTGTAGCTTGCTTGGATTCTGTGTGGAGGGCTATATTTACTTAGCAGTGCTACCAGGATTGTAAAAGTAGGGGAGCGCTGGACCCTGAATTGTGGTCTGATAGGAAGTAGATTGCGACTTCCATGATCTTCCAAGCTCCCTCTGCTGGGAGAAATGAAAGAAGCTCCGCCCTTTAATCTCCGATCATCAGACACCTTATTCCTCCTCCCAGCTGAACAAGCTTTCAGCATTCATGCAACTGAATAGGCTATAGGGTTTCTTCATGCACTGACGGTGTCTTGTTAAGGTGTAACACTACTTAGTAAATATGGGCTTTGTGCTGAGTAGAGTCTTCCACACACTGGGTGCCCACCCTTTTCATAATGGGTCCCCTGACAAGTGAAGAAGCATAACATATTCAGTGGGAATTGTGTCTTTATAATGGGCAGTAATGGCTGACCTTACTATGTCTAAGCCGTCTTTATGGGGTATAATGGTGTATAGGCTTGATACATCTAGACTAACTAATATGTGATCTACTCCACTAAGTGGGATCTTACTTAGCTTGGTTAGACAGTGTATGGTTTTAATTTAAAATGTCATTTTCCTACTGGATTCCAGTGTTCCGTATTATAAAAAATTAAATATGGCAACACTATCCTATAACCACTCCGTAGTCCCTATAACTCCTCCTCTAACTCCTCCTTTAAACCCTCCCTAACTGCTTCCCTAACTCCTCCTATAATCGCTCCCTGTACCTCATCCCTGAACTGCTCCTATAACCGCGCTCTATAACTCCTCCCCTAACTGGTCCAATAACGACTCACAAATTGCTCACTAACACAAATCGAACAAAGATGACCCATAGCACCTTGACAAGAGCAAAAAAAGCTGTATGGTGCTCTAACACAGACCCAACCAGCTGCTGGGTTTCCTAAGATATAATAGCCATGGTTCCATTCCTTGAAGTATCCCACACTATGATAGACCATCTATAGAATATTACACCACATCCAATACATCAATAAACCGGAAGAGTAACACCTCTTGATTGGTGAATATCAATTTTTTCCAGTAGTGCTTCATCTCTCCCTCGTCGAACCCATAGCACCTTGATACATTGATGCAAAAGGTCACAACATGAGTGTCTACTCAGTATCATAATATCCATTTATAACCCTTGATACATATCCCACCCCAAATTACTTTGACGTTCTTTATGACTGTGACGAGTTACACCAACTGTATAAGTGGTTCTACTTTCTTCTACATGTCTCCCCTGCTTTGTGTCTTTCCAGGCTGTGATTCTGGATTTGGGAAGGCTGCAGCCCACAGGCTGGACTCCATGGGCTTCAAAGTGATTGCCAGCGTGTTGAACCTTGAAAGCCCAGGGGCCAGGGATCTTCAGAAGCAGTGTTCAGAAAGACTTAGAATCATCCAGATGGACCTCACAAAGCCAGGAGATATCCAGAAAGCTCAGCAGATAACAATGATAGAGACAGCTGAAACTGGTTTGTAGAGATACCCCACACCCTAAATACAATGTACAGATGCACTGTAGCTTGTTGTGATATACCCTTGTAGAAACACATATCCCCATACTGTCTCTGTAAGCTGTCCCTACTACCATGTAGATTGCATGCTCTTCGGGGCAGGGTCTCCTTTTCCTAATGTCTTTTTTAATGTATGATGCGCTTATTCCTATTTTGTTACATGTGTTACAGCCATAAAGCACTATCTATATAGATGGAACAGTATAAATAAAGATATACATACATATACCGCAAATAGAGATGTGCAAACTTTTTGCCCATGTTTGCCCATTTTGCCTTTTTTTTGCCCAAGAAAAACGTGCAATTTTAAAAGTCCACAAGCAATTTGTCCATGAAAAGACAAACTAAATTTCATTGCCTCAAATAAGTTTTATTGTGAGAGAGAAAACTCTTGATGTTTGAATATAGATTCGCTGGTGAAATTTGCCTATCTCAATAGAACTCAGACAAGTTCCAGCAATATTTCCAGAACTTTGGGACACAAAAGTTTAAGGGAATTTCTGTGTAGTTGAGAACTTTTTGAAAAGTATGAGTGAATCTGAGTAAGTTTGCGTATCTTAGATAGTGAAAAGAGGTCCACGTAGCTGAACTGAGCTATTTCCAGTTACGGGGATTCCCTGGTTCCAGAGATAATTACCAGTAAAGATACCAGTATCACTTCCTGGTATTTTAATCCCCAGCTTCCTGTGGGCCTATAGGAAACCACAGCAAATAACGTTGCGGCTTCCAAATTTGTCTGCTTTACACTGGAGATCAGCCATTTTGTTTCCCCTGGAGAGAACACGATGCTGTAATGGGCTTGTGGTAAAAATAAAAAAAGTCATCTGCAAATCGTAGTTGATTCAAATATTCACTGTTGATTTTGATTCCTTTTTTCTCCAATCTAATGTCTTGAACAATTATTAAAGTGATGCAGTTAAAAGCTTTGGTGACATGGTGTCGCCCTGCTGCACTCCCTTGCTGGTCCTTATCTTGCTTTTATCTTCTTGTAATCTAATGGTTCATGTGGCATTCGCATACATGTTATTTAGAATATCAATGTGCGCTTCTTCAACATTGTTTCTTCTTAATGCATCTAGAGCTGCCAAGGTGTAGACAGAATCTAATGCTTTTTGAGAACTACAAGTCCTAAATTGAGTGGTAGATCGTCTTCATTACTTCAGGAAATAACTCTTGGACAACTTGGATATGGTTCATTGTGTTGTATCCACTATGAAATCCTGCACGTTCTTTAGATTGGGAAAAGTCCAGGGTCTTTTGTAGCCAATTAGTGAATATCTACGTTAAACATTGTGATTGGAAGTAGACTGATTGGTCTGTAGTTCTTGAGGTCTTCCTTAGTCTCCTTTCTTGTGGATGAGGCATAACTGGCATTACTCCATTGCTCTGGAATTCCCCTGTTCTTTAAGCAGCATGTAAAGAGTTTTGAAAGGATTTTTTCTACTTCTTTCCCAGGTTCTTTGAAGAGTTCAGTTGTTATTCCATCTTCCACAGGAGACTTCCCATTCTTCATGGGTTTTATTGCTTTTGCCACTTTTTCTGGAAGGATGCATGGTACATCATTGGCGGTTTCTTCTCGCTTGTCCTCTGATGAATTATTATGTTATATGTGTTCACATACAATTAGAGATGAGCGAATTAATGGGAAGATTTGGATCCGCAGCGAATTGGCCGGTTCCTTTGGTCCGCAGATTTCAGCGGATCAATCTCAAAAAGGGGGTCGATTGGCGTTTTGAGTATTTTTTATTATTATTGCCAATACATTCCGCGCTGACGGATTTGTAGAACCCAATCCGCAGATTCAGCAATCCGTTGACGGATTTTTAAGAATCCACCAACGAGTTGGTGAATCCGCGGATTAGATTCTACAAATCCATCAACAAATTGTATTCAATGGCAATTTTTGATGAATCCGGACTGCAAAACAGATTTTTGGGGGGAAATGTGGGAAACGGGAAAGTATTTTCTTATTACAGTATTTATTAAAGTGTTCCCGTGCATTTTGAGCAAGCTGAAGCAATGTTTATGTTCTAGTTGAAATTCTCTGCTGTTATTCCTGTGGTTATTGATTTTGATTGTTTTGATCTTCTTTGTAATCAGTTTACTTCTTTCCAACTTCACATTCAGATGTGAGTAAAGGCACTGACTCTGAACACAGTGACACTAAATTTGAAGTATGGGAGCCTTGCTCAAATTCTGGTATTAGCTCCTTGTGGTCTTGGGCAAGTTTATCTCCCTGTATCACTCCTGGTGTCCTTGAATGATCACGGGATCAGGTCTCAGAGTGCAGTCCGGAAAAAGGGTGCTGGGGACGAACGGTTTTAGAAGGGAAGTATGAAAAACATTAGGGATTTTCATGGCTTGAGGTAGCTGAAGGTGGAAGGCTACAGGGTTCACCTGGTCCAGAATCGTGAATGGTCCCAGAAATGTAGGTGCCAATTTTGGGGAAGGGGTTTTCAGATGAATGTTCTTGGTTGATAGTCAGACCTTATCCCCTGGCTTGTATCTGGGAGATGCTTGGCGGTGACGGTCAGCCTGGAGTTTAAATCTTTTCGTGTCCTTTTGGAGAACCGACTGGATCTTGATCCAGGTATTCTGTAGTATGGAGATTTGCTCGTCAGCGCCTGGTACTCCGGAGGGAATGTTGGATATAGGAAGACGAGCAGGGTGGAAGCCATAATTTATAAAAAAAAATGGGATCTCCTGTGTGGAATCATTCCTTGAAGAATTGAAGGCGTATTCTGCCCAGTGTAATAATTTGGACAAGTTGTCCTGGGATTTAGATACGAAGCATCGTAAGAATTGTTCCAATGTCTGGTTGACTCACTCGGTCTGACCATTGGATTGTGGGTGGTAACCCGAAGAAAAGGATGAGGAAATACCAAGTCTTTTGGTGAATGCTGTCCAGAACCTCGAGACAAAATGCGAACCCCTGTCTGACACTATAGAAGTGGGAATCCCAAGGATCCGGAAGATTTCTTTTGAAAAGATGTCGGCCAGGGCGGGTGAGGTGGGTAATCCTTTAAGGGGAATAAATGCGCCTGCTTCGAGAAGCGATCCACCACTACTAAGATGGTATTCATGCTGTTGGATCATGGCAATTCTACAATAAAGTCAATTAATATGTGGGACCAGGGGCGCTCTGGAATCGGTAGGGGCATCAAGAGGCCGGGGGGTCTTTGCCGGGGAACTTTGTTCTGTGCGCACACTGGACAAGCATGGGTGTACTCACGGATGTTTTTTTCCATATTAAGCACCAAAAGGTATGTTGAATGAGATCAAGAGTCTTCTTGAATCTGGGATGTCCCGCAGAATGAGAAGCGTGCCCCCATTCCAAAATTTTAGGGTGAAATTTGAAATCCGCATAAAGTTTGCCCTCCGGTACTTCAAGACCTCTTGGGATACGTCTTTGAGCTTCGATGATCTTGTCTAGGATATTGAATGAAGCGGCAGAGATTATGAGTCTTTTAGGAAGGATGGTCTCGGGGACCTCCTCAGATTTCTCCTCCGAAGAAAACTATCTGGACAGGGTATCAGCCTTAATGTTCTTAATTCCTGGAATATAGGACAAGGTATAATTGAACCTAGAGAAGAAAAGCGACCAGCGAGCTTGGCGCGACCCCAGACGATGGACACTTTCGATATATAAAAGGTTTTTGTGGTCGGTTAGAATAGCGATTTGCTCTCTAGAGCCCTCTAGAAGGTGCCTCCACTCCTGAAGAGCCATCTTGATGGCCAGTAAATTTCTATTGCCCACATCTTAGTTCCTCTCGGCTGGCGAAAATTTCTTAGAAAAGAAACCGCAGGGGTGGAGTTTGTCCTGAGGAGAAGCTCTTTGAGAAAGTACGACACCTGCTCCACAATCCGAGGCGTCCACTTCCAAGGTAAAAGGCAAGCTGGTATCCGGATGCCGAAGGATGGAGGTGGAAACAAAAGTTCGTTTCAACGTCTCGAACCAACGTCACAAACCAAATGGCATGACTTGGTACTCGTAATGACCGCTACGAGTATTGAAGGCGGTTTTCCACTCGTCGCTCTCCCGAATGCGTATGAGGTTGTATGCAACACGAAGATCCAATTTCGTAAATAACTTGGCTCCCTGAAGCCTGTCGAAAAGCTCGAAAATGAGTGGAAGGGGATAGCGGTTCTTTACCGTGATGCGGTTCAGGCCCCGGTAGTCGATACATGGTCTGAGTGTACCGTCCTTTTTAACAAAAAAGAACCCAGCCCCGGCGGGTGAAGTGGAATTGCGTATGAAGCCCTTCTCCAAGTTTTCCCGTATATACTCCTCCATGGCCTCAGTCTCGGGGAGGGAGAGGGTATGACTTGGATCTGGGAAGTACGGCACCAGGAATAAGGTCAATCGGGCAATCATATGATCTGTGGGGGGGACAACACTTCAGACTAAGTCTTGCTGAAGACGTTCAAGAAATCAGAGTAGGGGTCTGGTAGATTGCCTTTAGAGACAACGGGAGTAGTGGAACTTGCAAGCAGTTGGAGAGAGGTGACACCAGGTGGGGTTGGTTCCTCTGACCTTGGTTCTCAGTGTATAGGCGAGCGGGACGTCCAATCTATGCGGGGATTGTGTTTTTGCAACCACGGCAAGCCTAAAGTAACTGGGGTTCCGGGGGAGTGGATGACGTCCAGAGCCAGGGTCTCATTGTGTGTGTCGGAAGATAGGGTGAGTGGTTTGGTCTCGAGAGAAATGTAGGCAGGGTTTAAGGGTCGGCCGTCGATCCCTAGTAAGGCGATGGGGGATCTTTTCCTTGCGAGCGGAATGTGGTTCTGCTTAGTGACCTCCTGGTCCACGAAAATTCCCTCCGCCTCGGAATCAATGAACGTGGCCGTGGAGGTACGGAAGGTGGGGCCAGAGAGAGTGATGGGGATGGTCAGCTTCTTAGGAAGATCGTTTTTGGGAAGGGGACAAGGAGAGATGGCTCCCAGGGAGAACCCATTCTTACTCACTGGGTGTGGTCGTTTCCCGGACACAGAGGGCAGTTGCGGATCAGGTGTTCAGGGGATCCACAGTAGAAACATAGTCCTCGGGTCCTACGGATGTGTTGTAATGGAGTACGGGTCTGCTGGGCTCCGAGTTGCATAGGTTCAGAAGACTCCAAGGCAGGTAAGGGAGAGGAGACTGGTTTCGAAGCCGCAGAGGCCCTATGGAAGGGTGCAAGAAAAGGCACAAAACGATGGTGTTGGCGTTCTGAGCATCGTACCTGGAGGCACTGGTCCACGCGTATAGCCCTGGAGATTAGTTCCTCCAGAACTCCTGGCCTGGGTGGCGAGCTTGTCTTTCACGGGGTTTGCTAAGCCTTGCCAGAAGACGGCGATGAGGGCGTCCTGGTCCCAACGAGTCTCAGCCACCAGGGTCCGGAATTCCAGCGCGTACTTGGCCACGGGCCGACGTCCCTGTGATAGCTGGAGAAGAGACTAGGAGGCCATTTCCTGGCATGCGGAGGTGTCGAATACCTGCTGTAATTCCTGTCTAAACAAGGCATAGTCATGGGTTATTTCGTGGCGCAGCTCCCAAATCGGAGAGGCCCATGCCAAAGAATCACCAGTCAATAGAGAATATACGTATGCGACTCTCTTACGGTCAGTGGAATATTGAAGGGGCGCCATCTCGAACTGGATATCGCACTGATTGAGAAAGCCGCGGCAGGCTTGTGGATCACCCGCATAAGGCTTCGGCGCGGGTATCTTTGGCTCTGGTGCAGCACCGCCTACCCGTCTAGACTGGGATGGAGAGGGTCCACTTGGTGCTGGCTCCTGGAGTGTGAGATTGGTTAGCTGTTCGGGAAAGGCAGCGATTTTGCTGGACATAGTTTGATTCTGCAGAATCAGGGCTGAGATAATTTGGTCTAAACTAGGTGGATGTACGTCGGTCTGGTCTGCACCGGTTGGGCTCTGCATAATGTCACGGCAGCGCTGCCCGCAGACCAGACCCGTCCCTTTCACTGAGGTGAGACGTAAGATTACATGCACCCGCAGCAGAAGGAGCGTGTCCAGAGTGTGGTCATTGCTTAGCCAGGCAAGGAGACTATAGCTATAGTCAGTGCTTGACAAATCACCAAAAAATCTACTCGCCACACAAAAAAATCTACTCGCCACCTAGTACCAAACGTATGCTGCTTGGGTCAATAGTTGCTCGCCACGATGTCAAATCCACTCGCCCGGGGCGAGCAAATGTATAGGTTTGACGAACACTGGCTATAGTACTTGCCGGATCCGGAGAGTAGAAGTGTCGTAGTGGTTGCCATAGCCGAGATCAGGGAGCAGAGAGGTCCAGGAGGTCAAGGTACAAGCCGAGTTCAGGGGACGAGAGAAGCAGCGTAATCAGGGGGAAGCCGGAGTCGAGAGCCAGAGAGAGTCGTCAGCCAAGCTGGATCAGAACCTAAGGAGCACTGTAACAAAGACACGATTAAAGCACACATACACCAAAGCTAAGACTATGCAGAGCAAGGTTTGCAGGGCAGTACAGGGGTAATAAAGGTAGGAGACCCAATAGGAGCAGAGGGCAGGACCAGAGTGTGCTGAGGAGCCGCAGCTGACTGCTGCAGGTATTTAGAATACTCTTGGCACAGCTGATCCGGAGGAGGAACCCGGCGTGAGCTGTGTGGAAGCCGGGGGGCATGGTCAGAGCCTGAGAGGGGTGAATAAATTATAGTTGGGAACGCGCGCTCTTAAAGCGTGTGCCGCGCGCGTCCTAGCAAGATAGCGGCCACATGTCCCGGCACCGGCTGTGAAAGGACAGAGTTGCGGCGGAGGTACTGGTGAGTGGGCGCTATTGAAGGGACAGAGCGATTGCGCCGTGGCCCGTGGCTCCTTACAGTGGGACAGTTATTTGGTACATGTAGCAGCGGTGCTGAGTAGGATCAGGGAAGCAGAGCTAACACTGAAACCGACAAAGGGCCTCATGAAGTAAGCGCCGAAAATGCCCTTTCAGCAGGGGTTTGAACTCGCCATGTTTTTGGCGAGTTGCTCTCACAGTATGCAGAAAGGCCTGAATACCTGCGAGAGCAACATTTCCAAACATGAGACGATCTGCCTGCCGAGATCTGCCTGCAGCAGAGAGAGATTCTCCTCACTCTGCGCAAATCTCGCCAGAAAAAAAAATATTTTAAAATAAAAATGTTATTCATAGTGTAGATGTGCAGGGGGTCTCTGGAGCAGAACCACGTTGGTTTCAGGTCCGGGGACCCCCTGCTACCCGAGATACAGGCCCCGAGATACAGGCCCCGTTATGGGGTTCCGGTATCCCTCTGCTTTGAGATATCCTGATCACGTGACAGTGGGATGTAAACAAAGCAGAGGGATACCGGCACCCGATAACGGGGCCTTTATCTCGGGAAGCAGGGGGTCCCCGGACATAAAACCAATGCGGTTCTGCTCCGGAGACCCTCTGCACATCTACACTAGTCTCAAAACACACATATCAATAAACAATAATTCATTACCGCTATGGTAATGAAGCAGCATTAAGATCATTTTTATTAATAGTGTGCGGGAGCAGGGGGTCTCCTGAACTGAACCGCTTTGATTTCTGGCTCAGGAAACCCCTGCTTCCTGAGTTACAGGACCCAGTGTGGGGCATCGGGTGCGAGTGTCGCCGCCATTTTTATAGCGTCCACGCGTGACGTGTGACATGTAAACAGTGGGATACTGGCATCCGATGCTCCATATCTGGGCCTGTTACTCGGGAAGCAGGGGGTCCCTGAGCCAGAAATCAAAGCGGATCAGCTCAGGAGACCCCCTGCTCCTGCACAATATTAATAAAAAGACATTAAAGCCGCTTCATTACCTTAGTGGCTATTCGCTTAGGCAATGAAGGGGTTAAGGCACAATTGCATGTTTATTGGGGACCATTGCCCACAATAAACATTGCAATATACAACACACCCACCCCCTGTGCCCCCAACAACCCCTATACCCCACTAACATACATAATATATCTTAATTTTTTTGGGGTGCACAGGATTTATACTACAGGCCGGCGGTGGTCCCGCAGGTGGCCGGGGATCCCCGCTTGCCTGCAGTACCAATTCTGTGCCCAAACAAAATAAAGAAATAATACATAAATACTTTTAAATAAATACACCCCTCCCCCCCCGCCCCCTAACACATACAGTACAGTAATAGGCAAAATTACTATTATCCACATATGGACAATAGTGCATTTGCCCATTTAAAATACAATAATCAGCAGAAATAAAATAAATACATCTTACACTCACCCTTGCCAGACTGCCACGATGAAGGCCAAGACCCCGTACATGCCCTCCGGTGCTGCAAAAAATACACAAGAATAAAAAGTGACAATCTAATGTCCCCTAACCCCTTAATCACCTTAGCGGTTCTTAACCACTATAGTAATTAAGGGGTTAACCCACCTGTCATGGTAGACCAGGTCTTACCAACAAATTAATACCAGGATTCTGGTTTGAGCACAACAAGGAGGGCAAAATAAATTGTAATTTATTTATTTTCAGACAAACAGACAAACTTCACAATTACACTGGATAAAACACTTACTGGGATAGGGAAACGAAATAAAATCTCCACGGAACTAATGACTTCCAAACAAAGTCTCTGGACACCCCTGCACGCATGCAAGTGGGTGCGCGATTTGAGCCTTGCGACAGTCCTTGGCTAGGGGCACAATTTGCCACCCCTATATCTCCGCCAAAAGGAATAATTTCGTAAAGTCCTTACAGGATTCGTACTGTGGGTCTCTGGAGTATTTTATTGGTTAAGTGGCAGATGGACTTCCGTGATCTGATAGATCAAGAGGTCCTGGTCAGAGGCTACGGGAGTGTCAGTTCCATTATTCTGGATGCAAATTTGAGGGAACTGCAGATTAAGATATTGAACCGTGTTCAATATTGTTTCTCACCACAGCACAACTAAACAAATTTCAACACATTTGGGTGTAAAAAGTGCAGCAGTACTAGCGCCAATATCTCACATTGCCTGTGGTACTGTAGAAAAATAAAGAAATTCTGGAATAAAACCTTAAGGTTTCTAAACAAACTGCTAAAAACAAAGCTTCCCCATGACTTTAAACCAATCTTATTTGGATATATGGAAGGCTGGAATACCTTGACGTTCAGTTTGCCATAGCTGGCGGGACTGATTCTCCTTTTGGCATGCAAGTTGATTCTGGTCAACTAGTTAAAACCATACGCTCCAACAATTGGACAATTAGAATCTTATCTGTTCGCAGTTATGAAGAGGGAACAATTTGACTCATTTGGAGACAATATGAAAAGAACAGACAAATTCCTGAGTAAGTGGAAACCCTTTTTGGACACACTGCCCCCCGACACACTTAAAGAGGTTATGGACCCCTTTAGATATTCAGACTGGGTGTCCACTGCACTGCTACACAGGTCTTGGGATAGACTAAAAGAACTATAGGGTGCTGGGCGCGGAGGAGTTTACGGCAAGATGTGAAGACCTGCAGAGCGCTTTCTTTCTTCTTTCTCTCTATCCCCTTCCCCCCCACTTCCCCACCATTATTATTTTTATCATTTAAAGTTCAACAGTTGGTAAGAAAATATAAATTGCTGTGAGCTTATGGTTGCCTGAATGTTCACAATGTTTTTCTCACATGTCACTTCCATTAGTACACTTTGGTCCTAGGAGGGACTGACCCCTTAGGGATGCCAATTACAGTCTTTAATGTTTCTTTGTGAGCTAAGATGGATTGCGTCCTTAATGTTCCTCCTTTTGCTCCATAGGGCTCTGGGCACTGGTGAACAACGCAGGTTATTGTGCTCACTTCGGAGATGCCGAACTGTCACTGATGTCCACGTACAGAGGCTGTATGGAGGTGAATTTCTTCGGCACATTGGGAATTACTAAGGCTTTGCTGCCTCTCTTACGATGCTCCAAAGGAAGACTCGTGGCGGTCAGCAGCCCTGCAGGTAATTACATCCTGAGTCCTGTATTTAGGTGCTGTGAAAGGCTGCAGTATTGAGCTATCATTAATTAACCTTTTGGGTGCTTATTGAAGTCACTACCAAGTCACAAGGTCTCAAATGTCATGGGCCCCATGATTGAGTAGCCATGTCATGGGCTTCTGCTTGTTTGCTAGAGGAGACCTCCTGTGAAACGCTGCACGTTATGTGATCAGACGAGGAAATTGAAGAGGAAACTCCTCATTCATTGACGTTGATAGAGACGTCCCATTGGGCGAGACGTGCTGGAGACGCTCGGATGCTCTGGTGGCCCCTCCATGTCACACAAAAGGAGCTGGAGGAAATCCAACCCCTCCCCTGTCCATATCGGCCAACTACCTTAAATAATATTTAAAAATAATGCAGCAAGGAATCCACTCTCGTACTGTCCGAGAGTTTATTCCTGTTTTTTTTAACCCCACATTCCCCTTGCAGCTGTGTGTGGAGCACCTCCCCAAACGCTCCTATATAAAAGAGACTACCCAGTGTTTTTATGTTCCCAGTGGTGTATATTGATTTATTTGTGTGGGGTCATATGGCTTGTTGATTAATAAATGTTCTTCTTGCTACATTATAGTGATTGATTTTATTAGCTAATTCCATTTAGTGAGTCCATACACTAATCCCTGGTGCGCTTTGCGTGTATCTTTTTCGAATATTTGAAAATACTCAAAAGTTATCTAGTTTTTGTAAAATAAAGTGTCAACCATTTAGATTTGATGCTTTAAAGGGAAAATCCTTCTTAGGACCAAAGTTAACAGTCCATTGACATGTTTAAGGGGTCTTATCTGAATAATGGTTACCTTTTTTTTCTGTGGGTGTAAATACATACTAAGGGTGGATGTAAATATATACTAAGGGTGGGCAAAAATATCAAGTCAATGTATGCAATTCAAGGGAAAAAACTCCAACGCACAGCCCTGAACAAAATGGGTCCCACACCAAAAACTAATAAAAATATATCAAATACTTTATTCTTCCATAGTTTAAAAAAACGGAGGTAGGTACCCTCCTACGCGTTTGGGCAATCCACCCATTGCCCGAAACGCGTAGGAGGGTACCTACCTCCGTTTTTTTAAACTATGGAAGAATAAAGTATTTGATATATTTTTATTAGTTTTTGGTGTGGGACCCACTTTGTTCAGGGCTGTGCGTTGGAGTTTTTTCCCCTTGGATCTCTCTGCATTCTCCTGGCTGCACGCCCACCAAGATCTACAGGATTGGGGCAATACAAATTGTGAGTAGTTATTCCTCTTTCTACCTACCTCTGGACTCCCCCAATGAGGCTGTAGGTCTGATTTTCTTTATATTTCAGCCTTCAGGGTTAGAGTTCTTGTTAATGGTATATGCTATATTATGAATACATACCTCACTAGCCCCAGTACCTATTTTTTCTACATTATTACTCACAGGATTTACACCAGGATTGGACTTTTATGTTGGAGCGCATATCACTAATTGACAATGTATGCAATTCCACTGGCAGAGTGAGTGTGCGTGTGTGAGCAAGTATGTGAGTGAGTGTGAGGGCGAGTGCATAAGTGAGAGACCTGTGCAGAAAAAATGGGAACACTGGAGATACCTGAGAATTATGCAGAATTTGGGTACATCACTGTATTTTTCTGCATTGGCAGGGGAGCTTTCTTTCCCTTTTCTGGCGGCGTATGGATCATCTAAGGCCGCCCTGGGCCGGGTGATGGACACTTTTCGCCATGAACTGAATCCTTGGGGAGTTAAAGTGAGCATCATTCAACCAGCTTCCTACAAAACAGGTTGGTAACACCCACTGTAATTGTAATTCTTCCTTTAAATAGGGGATGTGGGTGGGGTCCAATCCCAGTAGCAAGGGGGGAGGGAGAAGCGTGGCGGCCATGAATGGCCAGGGCCACTTCCTCTACAGATAGGGTGACCAGACGTTCCGGTTTTGCCTGGACAGTCCCGTTTTTTTCTCTCCTATCCCGGTTGCTGGCCCGTCCCGGATTTTCTCCCTGGTCCTGTTTTTTGTGCCGGCGGCGGCAGGTAAGTATTTTCAGAGTTCCGGGCCACAGGGGATTGGATGGGATGCCGGGGGCGGGGCTTTAGAATGCCGGGCCGCAGGGGATTGGATGGGATGCCAGGGGCGGGGCTTCGACAAAAAAGCATGGGAGATGCAGGGGGTGGGTATATGGAGATGATGTTGATTTTACCTGTGCGGCCCAATTTTTTTAAATATGTATGGAGGGGTGGGGGGTCTTTTAAAAATGTATTGGGGCGACGGGGGTCTTTTTAATATGTATTGGCGTGGCGGGTATTTTTATTATGTATTGCGGGGTAGGGTTTTTGGTATGTATTTTGTGGGGGGATTGAGTGAGCAGAGTGGGGTAATTGATGGAAGGTAGGGGCAAGTAAGAGGAGAGAGGGGGAGTGAGTGAGCAAAAGAGGGAGTAAGACAGGGGAGATAAATACATGCGAGGCGGGAGGGGGGGGGGAGTGAGTGAGTCGGAGGGGAGAGAGAATTTCATGGGAAGAGGGCGGGAAATAGAGGGGGCTCGTGTGGTGTGAAATTAACCTAAGGCCGCGCTTATAGTCAGGGACGCAACTTGGTTGTACAAATACTGAAAGTGCTCAGAGATAGAAGAGAGGACTTGGCCCACCTCAGGGGGTCTATGTTTGTTGGGCTCAGCATACTGTAACGCTTGCGCTAACCACAAACAAGACAAGACCCCGGTACTGAGGTGGGAAGGTATTAAGCACACTCCTACAGCAGCGGAGGCGTGCCTGGAATGCGGATTGTCAGCGTAGCCGTGTCTGCGTAGGAGAGAGTGGATTAGTCCGTATACTCACCGGGGTCTTGGGTTATATAGAGCAGCGTAGTTGAAGTCCGTTAAGCCGTGGTCTGGGATTGGAGAGTTGAGAAACGTCGCAGTCCGTGTAGCCGCAGTCTTGGGTTAGAGAGGTAAACGTAGTCGAAGGTAAGCCGAGGTCGATATCCAGAGAAGTTTCAATAACAAACCGGGTTGGTACACGAGGAGACAAACTGCAAGACACGACTGAACACGACAGAACTGTGAGGCACACAAGGCTACAATAGATTATGCTGAGCAATCCAGGAGAGTGCGAGCAGGGTATATATAAGGCAGAGCAGCCAATAGGACAGGGGGCGGAGCGGAGGCGCAGCCCCAGCAGGAGTCGTGATAGGCACAGGAGACAAGTGGCTGCCTGATTACGTGCCGCGCAGCTGGGGGGCGGTGCACGTCGTCACTTGAATGCGCCGATGACGCGCTGTGCATCCGGGGGGCGGAGCTATGCTCCGAGGCAAGTCTAGAAGAGCTGCATGTGCGCGCGCTCTGTAAACAGAGTGGTGGTGCGCACACATGCTGATGCCTAGATGGAGGACTGAGTAGCAGCAGGTAAGGATTGAACACGTCGCAAAGGACGTGTTCCCCGATTCCTTACATATGGTAACCGTTAAGACTGCTATGGGGAGAGCTCCATTTTAACCTCCCAGACACTTAATTTTTAAACCGCTTATATCTCCTTAACAGGGCATCCGATTTTTTAAATAAAAGCAGCATTAGAATGGGGATGAACACCCCCCCCCCCCCATTCCCCACCCCATAACAAAAAGAAAGTTTAACAAGTTTCGTACAAAGATTCAATCATCCTTAAAGCTGTACGTATTCCTGTGTGAAAAAAATAATGTTTCTGTTTTCTTCACTTCCATGCTCTTCTAATCTTATTTGCACATCAGCACGTTTAACCCATTAAACACGCCACTGATGTGAGTTCATTTTGGTCCTTGGAGGGACTGACCCTTTAACCGGATACCAGTCGGTGATTCCTTATACCAAAATCTAAACTCACCTTTTGGATTACAAAATCACAGCGGGTCTGGGATAAGACAACATGGCCGTCAGTAACTTCACTTCCAGTTTGCCCGTTGGAGCACACAGGGCTATGTGTCCTACTTGGCGTCCTTCCTTAATGTAATTACTCACTCTTACCAACGACTACCATCTTCTGCACTTTCAGTGTTCCCTCAGCTGCTATCTTTGTAAATCTCACAACATACCACTTAGATTGTAAGATCTCCGGGGCAGGGATTTCCTTTCCTATAGTCTGATCTTGTTTGTTGCACTTATTGTACTATAAATCCCTGTACTGTACTGTATCTCTTGCAAAGCGTAAAGTACAGCTGTGGGAACTATATAAGTAAAGATATACATACAGCACATACATGTAATTACTTTTCTAATATTTTCTAGGTGCACATGACAACTTAGCACATTGGGAACGGCAGCATCAACAACAGTTGGCAAACCTACCCACCGACCTGCTTCAAGACTACGGGGAAGAGTACATCTCGGAAACCAAGAACTTGTTCATGAAATACGCAGACACAGCGAGCTCCGATTTCGACCCCGTCATAGACAGCATCACGGACGCCGTCATATCCGAGAACCCCAAAGTGAAGTACTTCACAGGGAATGAGTTATGTCTCATGTACTTTATCGGGAATTACATGCCTCATAGTATCAGCGACAACTTTTTCAAAGGGTTATTTCTGAAAAACGGGATTGTGCCACAAGCCCTTATGAAACAACAGAGTAATGGTAAACTGGATTAAATACTCTGTTGTTTTCCTATGACATAGGGAGCCATGGAGGCTGTGGTTCAGGCTAAAACGTAACTTTTTTTTACCCCTCATACAAGTATCAAGACCATTGTGGAGCAAACTTGACTCAAAGTGGTACATTTTTATCTTGCATCAACGTATCAATGTACTTTGCTCCAGGTTTGCCTCGTATGTATCAGTTTGTGATTTGGGAAGTTATAGGACGAACAACATTTGTGGTCCATTTAACCATTCGTGGTACATTCACAGCTGCATTCGATCTGAACCCCTTCAGTGTTCATCTGCGTCGCCCCAAAGGTGGACGGCTGATGGGGCTCCCCAAGAGCTGACCCCCTCTGCACAGGACCAGCGTGCTAAGGGTTAACATTTGCTTGTACTTTGTGGAACATCAACCCCACCCACTGGAATGGTAATGAGCCAAGAGGACAAAAGACTTTGTATTCGCAGCTGCATTTGTTCTGAACCCCTTCAGTGTACATCTACGTTGCCCCAAAGGGGCACAGCCTTTGGCACAGTCGAAGGGCAGCTAAAGGGTGTGAGCCTTTTGCTGCCGTTCACTGATGTTTGGTGATATTAAAGCTTCTCTATTTCAATCTGAAACTCACCAGCCCTGTATCCCTTGTACCCAATTTTCCAAATCTATCTATCCATGAAATGTCTGTGACATGACTGTATAACTTCTGTTCTTTTAATGTAACTATGTATTGTTATAACTCTGTGCCCAGGACATACTTGAAAACGACAGGTAACTCTCAATGTATTACTTCCTGGTAAAACATTTTTTATAAATACAAAATAAAAATAAACCCCTTTAAATCTGCATCGAAAACACCATCAGGTTTTGGGTGCTGTATATATCCCTTCTTAAAACTGTGGGTTAAATTAAACAAGCAAAAAATACTGCAGTGTATTCTATCAAAGTTTTCATTGCATACTCTTGTTGTAATATGCATTTTTAAACATGAGTGGTTATTTATTAACGGAAAACATAATATTTATCAGTAAAATATTTGCATTACAAGCCTAGGTACAGTGGAGAGAAATCGATAAATAAATATACATTGTACTGTAACCCTGCATGCAGCACCGAGAAATTTATGGAATAAAAGTTTTTCTTTTTTAAATTGTGAGCCTCCTCCTGCTTTTTTGGCAGTGCGCTGCCTGTTTTCCCCTTTTTTTTCTGGTAATCTCTACTGGTGGATCGCACGCCGCTTGGAAAATACCGCATAGGACTGCACTGAAGGATACAAGAGAACAGCCAACTGTGAGTTACTCTGTGGACTTATGTCTTTATATTAAGTCAGTGCTTGGGATATTATCTGTACTGTATGTGTGCCCATGAGCTCTAGGTACTAATCCCTGTCCCTTGCAAGGGATGCTGCACTATATCTTAGACAGTGCCAAGGTCCAGGCGGAAATTTACATGTCTAAACAAGGACCCCTGTTTTTTGAAGCGCCGGCTGCCCATACTCCAGTCTGCTCACTGTAGTCATATACAGTATCAATACTATTGTGGCAGACCTGGCAAGGTTTAAATAAGTATACATCTAGCAGGTACACTGCTGCAGGATCTTGGGATATTTCCCTATTGGGATTCCCAGTGTCAATGGTGCTAAGCTTTTTGCATCCTGTATGCCCATAGTAAAGAGCAACATATACATTGCCTTACTTTATCTATATTCTGAATAGGTTTGTGAAAATATTAATTGTCCACCTACTCATGAAGTCACTGACTGATCCAGAACACCCACTTAGTGTTTGCATATAGGATCATCCTTGCATTTAAATTATCATTTTAAAAACCAATATTTTAAAAATGTGGATACTTCTCAATTAAGAATTTTTAATATTCAGAAATCATCCAGAAGGTGTCAGAGGGCCCAAACTGGGTTCCTTTTTCTTCCACTAGTTTATGCATATACCCTACCCAGGGATCACCATCACCAATTATATCCCAGCCGATGCGGGGGTACCCCATCCAGTACATTAGCATTTTTTATGGTTGAAAGTTCACATTATCTTATTGTATTTGTTCATTGCATGTTTAATCCACTCGTGGGACCATTTTTATCATAAAATTATACTGCTTCTCAGTGCGCCTTTCCACTTTTTCTTTCTGTCCCATTGTGAGCTCCCGTCAGGGTGCTCCGATTACAGGAGATCATGGAGTTCTCCAAGCGTTGGCAGCAAAAGTCTAGCAGTTCTACTTTACAACACTTTGGGACAGCACGAGCACGAACTTCGGCTGTATTTATTTAATGGAAAATATTACAAAATGTGTAAATTCTATTGGTCAAAGTAAATTTGTATAGCATTGGTGCTATGTTTCAATACTAAACAAACAAGGAAAGAAGAAGAATTTGCCAGAGACTCCACTGCAAACTGAGGATCATAGGTTTCTTCGCATCAGGCTGATGAGGATCACTGCATTTTTGCATCGAGTTGGTGCAGCAGCTGACCAAGGACAAGTTCATCCCATCCAAAAAGTAAGAAACACATTGATTGGATTTTATGTAAATTGTGTTTTTTTTTTAGGATGCCCATTGACTGTCAATGTGCTTATCTATAACCTGAAAGGGGCATAGATAATTTATTTATAAAATGTTTTACCAGGAAGTAATACATTGAGAGTTACCTCTCGTTTTCAAGTATGTCCTGGGCATAGTTAGTATGACAAATAATACATGGTTACAAATACAGTTACATAAATGAACAGGGTATACATTATATACAATAAATTGCATGCAGTTAGAGAAGATGTATATTATAGGCTTATGTAACAGTTACAGACCAGATTAAAACGTGAGACAGTCTTAGTTTTGAAAGAACTTAAACTGGTGGTGGATGTGAGAGTCTCCGGTAGGTTGTTCCAGTTTTGGGGTGCACGGTAAGAGAAGGAGGAGCAGCCGGATACTTTGTTGAGCCTTGGGACCATGAAGTCTTTTGGAGTCAGATCTCAGATGATAAGTGCTGCATGTGGTAGGGGTGAGGAGCCTGTTCAGATAGGTGGGTAGTTTGCCCAGAAAGTATTTGAAGGCAAGACAGGAAAGGTGAACTTTGCGCCTAGACTCGAGTGATGACCAATCTCGTTCTTTGAGCATTTCGCAGTGATGTGTGTTGTAGTTGCATTGGAGAACGAAACGACAAATTGAATTGTAGAGGGTGTCAAGTTTGCCAAGGTGGGTTTGGGGTGTCGATAATTGGCATTAGCATCTGCTGTGCAATACACCTTCTGACCAGCAGGCTTAGGGAGGATTTGTTCCTGTAAAGTACACCTAGTTTCGCATAGGTTTTGGATGTCAGGGTATCAATGTGCATTCCGAATGTTAAGTGGGAGTCAAATCATATGCCCAGGTATTTAAAACTAGTAACAGGAGTTAGGGTGGTGTTAGCGTTGGTTCTGATCTGGAGCTCAGTCACTGGAAGCTTTAAAAATTTAGTCTTGGTCCCAAATAACATTGTTACAGTTTTGTCGGTGTTTAAAACAGTTTGTTTTGGGAAATCCAGTTTTCGAGTCTCAAAAAGTCAGACTGAAGTATGTGTTCAAGGTCAGAGAGGCTATGGCTGTGTGCATATAGGATTGTGTCATCTGCATCCATGTGTATTGAGGCTTCCTTACAAGCTGTGGGAAGATCATTGATGAACACTGAGAAGAGTAGGGGCCCCAGAACAGAGCCTTGCGGGACGCCACAGGTGATATCCAAGGGGTTGGCGTTAGAGCCTGAGATGGACACATGTTGGGCTCTACCTGATAGGTAGGACTGAAACCAGTTTAAAGCATGCTTCCCTATTCCAGAGCTCTGGAGTTTGTTAAGCAGGATAGTATGATCAACAGTATCAAAAGCCTTTGCAAAATCTAGGAATATTGCACCAGTGAGTTGTCCCTGTTCCATTCCACACTGGATTTCATTGCAAACTTTTAGCAGGGTAGTTACTGTGGAGTGTTTGGGGCGAAAGCCTGATTGGAATTGGCTAGTGAAATTTGTCTTGTTATAGTAATTGCTTAATTGCCAATCGATGCACTTTTTTGGCAAATTTAGTTTTTATTTAAAATGTCATGTATTTTATTTGGTGCTTGTTATTTTTTTTGTAGGTTGCCCATTCATTGCCATTGTGGAATTCCATGCCCATATTGTGGGCATGGTTACCACTATGATAATCAATGGGTAGAGGTGGTAGTTGCCCTGTGGGAGGGTGGTTAGGCAACCCAGGTGAGTAGTGGGAGGGTGAGAGATCCCCTTGATTACCATAGTGATTAACTGCTAAGGTGATTAAGGGGTAGCAGGTCAGTAGTTCGTTTTTTTAATGTTACGGTCGGTGCCCACGGATGATGAGGACGGCCTTCATCCTGGTAGGGATAAGTACAAATGTAATTTACTATATGCTGGCTGGGTAATGTTTTATTTTTAAATGTGCTATTATCCAGATCTTGATAATAGGAATTTTGCCCATTACTGTACCATGTGTTGGGGGTAGGTAGTAGGGTGCCCATTCAATGCCATTAGGATTATCTTTGCTCCCACTGAGGGCATAGGTAACCACACTGTCAATTAATGCTTGTTGGTGTTTGTATTGTATTTTAATGGTCTATTGGGGTAGAGGCGGTGCGTAAAGACGATAGTTGTCCCAGAATGGGTGGTTAAGCGTCTTGGGTGGGTAGTGGGAGCATTAACTCTTTCATTACCATAGCGGTTAGTACCGCTAAAGGTAATTATCTGGTTAACCCCTCCCGCCACCTTCCCAGTAGGCCTAACCACCCACCATGGGGCAACTACCCCTTTCGCCCACCCCTTCTACCCTCAATAAGCCAGGTTCTCTGGCTTAACCCCATTCATTACCATAGAGGCTGGCCGCTAAAGAAAATAATCTGCTTTTATTTTAATAACCGTATTGAAGCAGGGGGTCTCCAGAGCTGAACTGCATTAATGTCAGCCTCGGGGAACCCGTTTCCCGAGTTACAGGCCCTGTTATGGGGTGCCGGTATCTCCCTGCATTGTTTAAATGTCCCGGTCACGTGTGCCGTGGGAGGATTTAAACATACTGGGGCCTGTAACTCAGGAAGCAGGGGATCCCGAGGCTAAAATTAATGCAGTTTTGCTCTAGAGACCCCCTGCTTCAATACTGTGTTATTAAAATAAAAGTCCCGCGATCGCCTGTTTGAGGCACTCAGGGAGAGTAACTGATTCAGTCTCACTCTTACTGTGCGTCTCTTACAGACAGGAGCAGCCTGGTAGGATTCACATAGCACGAGTTCCATTAAGATGCAGTGCTAATCCTGTTGGGTCATTACAGCCTGCTATGGACATCGTTGTGGACAGTCAACACTTTACACATTGTGCACCAGCAATGCTCTAAGGCAGCTAAAAGACAGAAGAGGCTACATCGGTATATCCCTCTGAATGTGGACACGTGTGGAGAGGGACACCTCTGCGTACGCTGAACAGGTGCACACCTGAGCACGGAGGGGGAAAAAAACTGCCTTGTGTCACTGCTGATCTGTAAGATGGGTTATTCACTCCTTATGTTAATAGATTATAAATCTATGCAAGTGCAAAACATTTTTTTTTCTGACCGTATAAAATCATTGATACAAAATATACTATATTTGCATTCCTTTGGACAAGGTTTTGATGCCTTTATTGGACAGCCAATTGTAGAATGCACCACCGTGGACTGATTATTTTGACCAACAATACTCGCTGGAGAAAATACATTATAGTTTAAGCATTCGCCGTTTGCTTTCACTTGTATATGTAGTGAGGATATTAACACCTGTTAGATATTTGTGCAGGGTTGTTCATTTAACCCTCAGATGACATTTGTGCATAAACTTTAAACAAATCAGTTTTACTGGCATGACAAAAGAACATTTCAGTTTTGCCAAAGCATGAATAACAGGGAGTAGGGAAAAATGATTACCCAGTACACAAAAAACACCTTTATATACAATAATCACAGTTAGGAGTAGCAATAGGATAGTTTTTCCTTTTTGGTTACTTTGTCCGCAGTAGAGCAAACCTCACTGCTTAGCGACATGTACTATACCCAGAGTAAGATACTTGATTAATAAGGTTCTTTCATTTGCTGGGGGCTGCAAGTAGAAATACAGTTAGGTCCGGAAATAATTGGACACTGATACAAGTTTTGTTATTTCGGCTGTGTACCAAAATAAATTCAAGTTACAGTTAAATAATGAATATGGGCTTAAAGTGCAGTGTATCAGCTTTAATTTTAGGGTATTCACATCCAAATTGGAAGGGTTTAGGAATTACATCTCTTTAATATGTAGCCCCCTCTTTTTCAAGGGACCAAAAGTAATTGGACAATTGACTCTAAAGCTGTTTCATGGACAGGTGTGGGCTATTCCTTCGTTATTTCATCATCAATTAAGCAGGTAAAAGGTCTGGAATTGATTCCAGGTGTGGCATTCACATTTGGAAGCTGTTGCTGTGAACCCATAACATGTGGTCAAAGGAGTTCTCAATGCAAGTGGCACAGGGCATCCTTAGACTGCAAAAATAAAATCCATCAGAGAGATAGCAGGAACATTAGGAGTGGCTAAAACAACAGTTCGGTACATTCCGAGAAAAAAAAAAACGCACTGGTGAGCTCTGCAACACAAAAAGGACTGGACGTCCACAGAAGACAACAGTGGTGGATGATAGAAGGATCCTTTCCATGGTAAAGAAAACCCCTTCACAACATCCAGCCAAGTGAAGAACACTCTCCAGGAGGTAGGCATGTCATTATCCAAGTCTATCATAAAGAGAAGACTTCACGAGAGCAAATACAGAGGGTTAACCACAAGGTGCAAACCATTCATAAACCTCAAAAATAGAAAGGCCAGATTAGACTTTGCCAAACAATATCTAAAAAAAGCCACCCCAGTTCTGGAACAGCATTCTTTGGACAGATGAAACCAAGATCAACCTGTACCAGAATGATGGGAAGAAAAAAGTATGGAGGCTTGGAACGGCTCATGATCCGAAGCAAACCACATCATCTTTAAAGCACGGTGGAGGCAGTGTGATGGCATGGGCATGCATGGCTTACAATGGCACTGGATCACTAGTGTTTATTGATGATGTGACAGAAGCAGCCAGATGAATTCTGAAGTGTATAGGGATATATTGTCTGCTCAAATTCAGCGAAGTTGATTGGAAGGCGCTTCACTTTACAGATGGACAATGACCCAAAACGTTCTGCGAATGCTACCCAGGAGTTAAAGGCAAAGAAGTGGAATATTCTGCAATGGCCGAGTCAATCACCTGATCTCAAACCGATCGAGCATGCATTTCACTTGCTGAAGACAAAATTTAAGGCAGAAAGACCCACGACCAAACAACAACTGAAGACAGCTGCAGTAAAGGCCTGGCAAAGCATCACAAAGTAGGAAACCCAGCATTTGGTGATGCCCATGCGTTCCAGACTTCAAGCTGTCATTGCCTGCAAAGGATTCTCGACAAATTATTAAAAATGAACATTTTATTTATGATTGTGTTAATTTGTCAAATTACATTTAAGCCCCTGAAATAAGGGGACTGTGTATGAAAATGGTTGCAATTCCTAAATGTTTCAAACAATATTTTTGTTCAACCCTTTGAATTAAAGCTGAAAGTCTGCACTTCTATTGCATCTCGGTTGTTTCATTTCAAATCCATTGTGGTGGCGTACAGAGCCAAAATTATAAAAATTATGTCAGTGTCCAATTATTTCCAGACCTAAATGTATACTTATTTGTAACTTTTCTTTTTATAGATTGTGAAAGTCCTCAGACATCCCGATTTGCATGGATTCCACACACTCACGCAGCAGCTGATACACATCTTGCAGCAGAGGCAGCTGGTTAAAACGATACCCTTTTGAGTACCAGTTCTCCCTATTCCAGGGAATTCTACCCATTGAAATGTACACTAGCAAGTTTTTGGTGATTATACTTCTGGTTTAAAAACTTCCAAATATATTTAATGCATTGTAAAACATTAAAGAGACAACATGGTTAATGTGATTGTTACAGCCACAAAACATTGCTAAATGTGACTTCAATTAACTACATGCATACCCCGCATTAACATATGCAATGGGACCGGAGCATGTATGTAAAGCGAAAATGTACTTAAAGTGAAGAACTACCTTTTTTCCACTTTACAATGCATGTACTGTACTGCAATCACCATGTATGTGCATAACTGATGTAAATAACGCATTTGTAACAGGCTCTATAGTCTCCCCGCTTGCGCACAGCTTCGGTACAGGTAGCGAGCCGGTATTGCTGTTCAGGACGTGCTGACAGACGCATGCATGAGCTGCCGTTTGCCTATTGGGCGATATGTCCTTACTCGCGAGTGTACTTAAAGTGAGTGTCCTTAAACCGGGGTATGCCTGTATATAACAAATAGGTCAGTATATCATAACATCACAGGCACTCATAAGAAAACTATGACAAATCGTGATTAATATATTTTACATAAGTAGAAAAATTGCATACAAGTTTAAAAAAAAAAAAACTATTAGACAACACAAATAAAGTGATAGAAATGTTTCTACTTATGTCAAACATATTGATTAGAAAACAAATTGTGATCAGATATGAGTGCCGATGATTTTATATGATATACTGTAGTTATATTGAGTGTTAACAGTGATTCTCGTTGTTACCTACACCTAGTCGGTATTTGATATTTCCCCTTTTGTCTCTGGTAGCGCTGGCCGTCAATTTTTAAACTAAAACAAATATGTATCAGAAGATGGAAAAACACTGACCTACCTGTCTGTCTTTCTCCTCCCTCATCATCCTCACCGCCCCTCCCAGAGACCAAGACTGGTGACCTATAGCAATTTCATATGCGTTTTAAAAAATATACTTTCAAATCCACAGGATTTGCCACGTGAGCACTTTACTGCAGGTTGTTGCCCTTTTTAAATACAAATTAAAATGAAATGAAGTGGAGCTGGGACAAAAAGCTATATAGACAGAAGGTTAGTAATTTGCCACAAAGGACATCACCTGGAGCTCACTTCCAAGATAGGACCTTTAGTTGCATGGGATTATTGGATTACAGTTCTCCCGTCACATGGTAAAACCACCATTATACCTCCCGGTGTGCTGGAAAACCGTTCTGGCAGATCTGATCTCCCTCAGATCTTCCTTAATGGAGCACACATCAGATTGCCCTGTAAGGCTCTTCCACTGGAGGCCAGTGGGTGGCTTGCAGGGCCCTTAGCTGTATTAGCAACTACATTGACTGTCTTGCCCACGCAAATTTCAAAGTAGAACATTTTTCACACTGAAATGCACATGGGAGTTCAACATTTGTAAAGCATTTATAACGTCTGTACAATAAATTACTTTAAGTATATTCATTTGCAAGTCTTTAAATGTATACACAATTATATTACAATATTCTTGCGGACCTTCTGCTCCAAACCTTTTTCTGATCGGGACAATTTATAAAAATGTGTTGAAGAGCCCTGCCTCCATGTTTAAATTACCATATAGACATCTGAAAAGATTGTTTTTTATTTTATGCACAAGTCAAACAAAAAAAAACAATAAATACAAGGTTTATTTGACGGCAATCAGCCATAGCACAGGGACTTCTTACATGGAGGCACGTGAACAGTGCTGTGATCGCTCTGTCCACAGTGGAGGGGGGGAGGAAAGGAAGAGTACATAAAAATGGGTCATATTTATGAATAAGGACAATTCCATAAGACAGTCTGTGCTGGAAGATAGCTCACAGCTCATTGAGGTTTGTGAGTCATCTTAATACATATGGCCCAATATCTGGTCATACTAATAAGCAGGAAAGAGAGACCTACACATTTCAAGTGTAGCATGCAGTTTCAGATGGAAAAAAATAAAAATTATTCAGACTATTATTATCAACACAACGCTAAAATAGAATCTTGGACTTTAACTGCAGACCAACAGTGGTCCCAAGTATTTGATAGTGGTACACACAAAACCACTCAGTATTTGGATCGGAGGACTTCGCCTTTGCAAATCACTGCCAGCAGATCGGTGCTAGTATGGTCTGTAAGAGGGTGCTTTGTATATCCATGTCTAATATAAACAATCTCTCCCGGTGTCAGGCGTCAGCAATGGACTATGGTTAACCACTCGGATACTGAAAAACCACATTACACATGTATAAAAACACATGGCTCACACGGAAATGCTCAGCAGAAACGTCGCCCCCACAGTGATCATAACCCAAACCTTTTAAGAATCCCTGCAAGCTTTCCTGCTAATTTGCATGTCCATATAAATGTATCTTTTCCATTTTGATACTTTTGGCAACAGTAGTAAAACTGCTTTACATTAGTTGCACCCACTCTTCCAAAATGTTACATATGTAAATACATAGTTTGAGTGCTTCCATCACAATATTTTCATATAAAAAGGCAGACTGATTACAAATATTAGGAAGCAAAATAAAAATGTAACTCCCCTCTGAGTGCTCAATCTTAAAAATACATCATAGGCCAGGGGTGAACAAACTGGGGAGCGCAGCACTGACAGAGGCCCGGAGCTCTTCCCCACAACATTTATATAAAATGCCGGGGGAGCACATAAGGCCTCTGCCATTCTCTTACCTTCCCTCCGGCAACATCTCCATGACAACGCGGAGTCAAATGGCAACGCGACATCACAGGACGCTGTCAATGCCGGAGAAAAAAAAAGGTAAGGGGGGGGGGGTGAGGGAGAAGAGGAGCAGGCAGGGGGCGCAAACAAAAAAAGCTTTGCGCATCCCAGATATAGACCAAGCTCCCCTGCTACCCCAGGAATTCCTTCACAAATCTTAGATATCCTGCAGCTGTGTGGGATTCAGCAACACCTTTTCTCCTGGTTTGAACGCTGGCATACCAAAATAAGGACAACTAGCGCAGCGGAAGGCATCTCCCAAATAACACTGCGGGGAAAAAAGAAAGAAGGGTTAGAGAAAAACATACAGAGAATCAAGGTCTCAACCAGCAAAGTCCTTATCTCTCCCTTACACATTACACCCCCCCCCCCCTCTTATCTCGCACACATTCCTTCCTGGGTGTGATACTCACATTACCACACGCTGATGGGGTTGCTTTTGGCGGAGCGCTATTTGCCTTTTCGTCCACCAGCTCCTCTGCCAACCCGCAAGTGCTGTATGGGAGACAGACACTGGATTACACCCAGTAGCATTAACCAAGCACACTCCCAATGACACAGTAACCGCATTAAATTGTTCCCTTATTGCTGGTACTCTTGCTCTCAATATGTCCTGTAGATTTCAATGCACGATTCCTTGAGCTGTAATAGTTTTGCACCTGATGTCATACTAGATCCCGTACTCAGAAACTGCTGTGCCCTTTCTATTTGATCCTTTGCACTTTAAGGGGCCTATTCACTAAACCTAAATAAAATCAGTGCACTTGTGAGTGACATTGCATTGTTTCAACGTACTCTAAAAATGTTTGTGTCAAAACGGTATTCACCAAGAAAAAAACAATTTTTTTAAAAGTTCAGTCAAAAAAATGCAACATCATTATACTTGTTTTTTTCTCCCCCCTAAGTGTTATCGCACTGAAACAGTTTGTTTAAAATGCAGACTGGAAGAGCTACACAGAGATGCTGCGTCTCCATGCACGGCTCTTACAGGCGATCGTGCAGTTTAAATATTCATTTTAATAATAGTGCACATGAGCAGTGTGTCTCCTGCCCTGAACTACATTGATTTCAGCCTCGGGGACCCCTGCTTCCCGAAATACAGGCCCCATTATGTGGTGCTGGTATCCCCACCCTGGGGGTTTAAATACTGCAGGAGATACAGGCCCCGGTATCTCTGGAAGTAGGGGGTCACGGAGGCTGAAATTAAAGCGGTTCAGCTCCGGAGATCCCATGCTCCAATAATGTTATTAAAATAAAAGACACACGATCGCCTGTTAGAGGCATGCAGGGAGAGGGAGACTGAATCAAACAGTTGCAGCCTGGTAAGATTCACACAGCGTGTGTCCCATTCACACGTAGGGACCCCCACTGTGTTAATCCCGATGGCCATTAAGTAACTTTACTGAGACTACAAGCACAGATGGGGGAAAAAAAAAAAAGCTTGACCGCAGCAGATTATGTGAGGCAAGTGCGACCGACCATAATGCTGTATCGCAAAGAGAGCTCGTAAGATAGAAAGCCAGATCGAGAGCGAAAAAAAGAGCTAGGGCGCGCACGATCTCGAAAGCACGCACAAGAACTTGTGACGGTGCTCATCTCAAATCAGGAGGTGGTGCAAGATCGAGAGAGTAACAGCGAGAGAGAGGAAGCGCGCGACACATCGAGAGAGCAACATCGAGCGAGCGCGCGCCACATCGAGAGCAACATCGATCAAGATCGATCGTGAGCAAGATCGAGAGAGATTTACTGCCTTGTTTTGCCTTGTGACTGATCCGTTAGAAGGTGTTAAAAAACCTGGTCTACCATGACAATCAGGAGATCTATTTATGCCCTGTAATAATCTTGTACCCACTATAAAACGTAAGCACAAGGGTGCCGACAATTCAAGGGTGGGAATCCCGCATCCACAGCGTTGCTATTACAGCAGTGGTTCCCAACTCCAGCCCTCAAGAACACCCAGCAGAAAAGGTTTAAAGGATATCACCGGTTCAGTACAGGTGGCCCAATCAGTGTGTCATTTTGACTAAACCACCTGTGCTAGGGCAGTGATGTCCTTAAAACCCGACCTGTCGGGGGTGCTTGAGTACTGGAGCAAGAAACCACGATCACAGGTCTCAGCAGCTCACCAGTTCTTGCAAGCTTTGCGTTTCTTCTCGCCTCCTTCCCCACAGCCACTCGCACGCAGGGAGGATGGGAGAGGCTTCTTCAGGTCCTCCTGATCTAGCAACTCATCAGAGTCCAAAAGATCCTGAAAAGGGAAGTGACAGGACAAGTGAAAAGTGTAAAACACAGACACAAATGCAGGGCAAGAAAGCATTAGGAAGCAGCCGAGCAGATTCTCGCTCTTTAAAAAAACAAAAAAAACACAACTAGATTATAACGGGCTTCTTTAGAAAGATTACATCACACTTGTATCTTGTAAAAAAGGAATACGCAATTCTTCTTATTGGGGCCTGGATTCAAGCACACTTCTGTTTATCTGCAGGACTAAAACAATCAAATTGCAAACTAAAACCAAGCAGCCATTTTTTATAACTGGAGGTTTTTCAATCTTTATCCAATGTATTTTATGCAATAAGACCGTTAATAAAATAATGTTTACCAATGAAATATTAAAAGTTTACAAAAATGTCCATTGGCTGCATTTATCCTATGTAACATCCCACAGCCCTTCGTTCCCTCTCGTCTCAGGTAGGAGGAGGGCACATTTGCATGTGAAAAAACTTTAAACAGTTATGTAAACGGCTTGAAATCATATATCTGATCATCAAATGCATATGCAAGTAAAACTTACTTTGAAAAACACCAAAACAAAAATACAATTGGTGTCCCTTAAAATAGAAAAATTATTATTTTATTACTAATTACAATTATTCTGAAGTATTACAATTGTAAAGTAAAAACCAGATAATATAAGCCTGGGAAACACAGGTTATGAAGGATACCAATAACTTTACATAATGAAGAGGTTTCACCAGAGCCATAAAGCTGAAAACCTTAGTGGCGAGAAAAGCATGTGAATATATATATATATATATATATATATATATATATATATATAT
Organism: Ascaphus truei; assembly: GCF_040206685.1. Taxonomy (NCBI): domain Eukaryota; kingdom Metazoa; phylum Chordata; class Amphibia; order Anura; family Ascaphidae; genus Ascaphus; species Ascaphus truei. The sequence continues at coordinate 29,853,233 of NC_134501.1, read as the reverse complement.
ATATATATATATATATATATATATATATATATATATATTATCTGGCTTAAAGTATTAGGGACTCATATCATTGTCTGAGAAGTGTCAAGAAAGGAAACTTTATAGATAAAAGGTCACCTCTCCTTTAGAATGTGTTTTCATAGTAAATGGAACATGGGGCCTCTACTGTACTTTTTAACTTGTTTAATAATGACCGTGAGGTTGGCAGAGAGAGCAAAGTCTCCGTCTTTTCTGATAACTAAATTAAGTACGGTAGTAGAATCAGAGAATGCGATTTCTCTACAGAAGGATAAATTGGTAGGGTCAGCAGGTAAACGGCAGGTGTTTAATAGCTACAAAAAAGGTTGGATATAATATGAAATCAAGCATTAACCATAGTAATTATAGTAAGGACCCCATTTGTGAAATGGATCCATGTCCTTACAACAACAACAAAAAAAACTACAATCCTCTATTTTTTTATTAGGATTAATAGTGCCTTTAGGGACCCAGTAGCAATTTTGAAAAAGCCTCATTACAAAAAAAGAGTCTCTATACATATTTACTTTAGATACACACTACCACTTCTTGTGGTTTCAATGAGGAATTGTTATTCAGGGTTTTTTTTTTTAATAAATATTTTGTAACTGATTTTTTTTCTATTTTTGTTTTCCTTCTCCTTTGCCAGGTTTTGTATGTTACCAGACAAGATTTAAGACAAAGTCTTCCTGGTGAAACGTGCACTTTTAGACACGAAGGATACCCGTGCCGCTCTGCCGACACCACTCGGAATAGTCTCTCCAATTCACCTCTGCGACTGACCATCATAGGGACTCTGATCCATCCAACTGCTAATTTATGTATAACACTGTGTCGAGATCTTGGTCTGAGTAATTAATACTCTTCTTTTAGGGACCTGGGTCACCTGCATCTCCTTCACGTTCGGTACTTGAGGAAAGCAATCATCTGTCTTATACTTTGTATAAAATTGCAAGTCAGTCAGTGGTGGCACAGGATATGTAGGATCGAGGTAAACTTCACTTCTTGGTCTCTTTTAATGCTTGGTTATATGTATATTTGTCTTTTGCATTGTTCAGTTGCACTATATACTGTATTTGCATATATTTATTTAGTTTTTGTTATTCTTTTGGAGTACCTCTGGAAGAAGGGGGCCTGGGATTGCCTCGAAGCGAGGAGAGAGTTCAATTCTAGGACTCCCATTGGTGACCACTGCCATGGGAACCAGGCAAATAGAAAATGTTTACTTAACTTTCAGTCATTTTATTTTCCTGGAGTGTCCATCCATGGCAGTGTTCACCAACTCACACCCAAGAATTATTATGTCCAAGATGATATTAATTTTTCTAGTTATATATTTCAGCTTTTGTACCAAGACTACCTTGGGGAGGAAATTAGGGGCACTTCATTTGTATGGTCCTCCAAGATGTAAATGTTTTATGTCCCAGTTCAGTTCTGGGGTGGCACTTAACCATTGGTGAGCACTGCCATGGATGCACTCTCCAGGAAAAGAAAATGACGGTAAATGAAGCAACAAGCTTCTATTTTATGGTCTTCCGTTTATTCCTCTGGGATTTGTAATATAGAAAGGAGGTGACTGCACAGGAGAAGCGGATGCTGCGATGAGAATAGAAAAGTAGCTGAAGATACAAGGGAGCAAATGTACAAAAGGAGAGCACATTTTGGCACTGACCACATCCTCATCATTTATGTCGTTGGCCGACAGGGTCCAGAGTTTCACAGCTGCTGGATCGACTGAAGGTTTTGTAGAGGAAACAGAAATAAACATTAACCCAATTATAATCAAACTCCCGAAAGGTTAAACAATGATGCAGCTAAATGTACTTAAACCAATTGTCCAGTACATTATAGAGAATTGTGTGCAAAGCTTTTAGTATATAAATTATCTTTTGATTGTCTTTAATCTGCTTTAGAATGATGCAATGAATGAGGTGTACAATACACAGACACGAAAACATGAATAAATGTATGAATTACGGTTGGGTGATATCAACACTGCCCTGCAATAACGATATATATCGCGATATCTATCAGTTTGGAAGAAAAGAAAAACGTGCCAAGACACATTTGAGAAGTGTTTTCATTCCCACAGCATACAGAAAGGCAGGAGCCTTTCCAGGACTTGTTTAACTGCTGGTACATTTGACTGAAAAGTGGAGAAAAACCATTTATTGAAACTAGAAAAAGCTTATAAGCAATTTGCAGTCAATGCACAAAACTAGCGATATTTATTTTATCAGTCATTCCTAACCAATGGTGACACTCATAGCTCTGTTTTATGATCAGATGTCAGGATAATACAACTATGCACAGATAGAAATGTATCTTATGGTAAACTCTTGAGAGCAGGTACTCTGTTATTTGAATGCATACTTTTGTGCCTCATGTTTGAATTCCCTTCTAGTCTACTCTCTATTCTAACGCATTTTCAGTCAAATAAATGCTAGAGAATTATAAACAGTATTTTTATGACGGAGCAGGGTCTGAATTAAACAGGGGTAACTTTTTTTTATCCCTAGAGATCAGTTCTCTGCATTCCAGCAGCACTGGGACAGACTGTGTAACTTGCGCACAATACAAAAACAACCAAAGGATGGGGGAAGAGAGTGGAGGGAAAAAAAGAAATAGAATTAGTCAAACCGTACAGATATTTCCCAGCAATAATGACAGAGAACTTCCCTTTGAACACCATTAAAATCCAGCAGATTAAAAAATAAATAAATAAAAAAACCACAGTCCCAAAATGTACAATGTGGAAATTAAATGTTTAGGTAAAGGATATTCATCTTCACACCCACGAGGGCTCCGTTGGAGTTATTGGGCTGATAATCATCACGTAAGCCCCTACTCTCTGTTCCCCAAGATCTTTTGGACTAAGCGAGTGCCTTGGTTCACTGAGGCTTGCCCTCTGGTAGTGTTGTGTGCTGTGGGAATAATTGGATATTGTGATCCGGTCTTAATTTTATGTATGTTGTACATGTATTAGTGTACATATAAATTGTGTTAGTATATACTGTCTCTGTGTTTTCTCTCATGACCCCCTTTTTGTTTTAACTTCAGCTTTGGTTTAACCTGCTAAACATACACTAATGTACAGCAGTGCCACAGGGTGAGGGTGAGAGAAGGAACTAAGGAGGGGGCGAGAGGAAGAGGAGAAGGGCGAGAGGAATCAGGAGGAGGGGGTGGGGGGAGGAGAGGAAGGAGGAGTAGGGGGGTTGAGGAAGGAGGAGGAGGGGGTTGAGGAAGGAGGGGAAGGAGGAAGGAAGGGAGTGCATGCTCAGCGGCGAGTAGCATTTTTTTTAGAATTTGTCCAGCCCTGTGAATATGTCATGTTGCGGCTATAAATTTCTTGATACATGGACCCAACTTAAAAAGTTCTTAATATAATATTTATGTCAAGGTCCATTGTCGGAAGTAACTGAAAGTTCGGTGTACACATGGATTATTGGGGGTCTTGACAAATGTTCTATTAATTGCAAAATGTTTTTGTTAATACAATTTAAACATGTGCCATATCCAATTTTCCATTTTAAAATATAAACTTTCTAGTATTTTCCATTTTCCTTTTCAACACCCGACCTTACACCTGCTGTACAAACCAACCTTTCTGAATGTCTCTCTGCTATATCATCCTGGATGGTCCTCCGCCGACTTAAACTGAACATGGCAAAAACAGAGCTCCTCATACTTCCTCCCAAACCTGGCCCTACTACCTCCTTCCACATTACTGTTGGAACTACAATCATTCACCTAGTAGCCTAAGCACGCTGCCTAGGGGTCACACTCTACGCCTCTCTCATATTCGCCCCTCACATTCAAAACATATCTAAAACCAGTCGCTTTTTCCTCCGCAATATCACAAAGATATGCCCTTTCCTCTGTTGCTCGACTGCTAAAACTCTGACTCAGGCCCTCATTCTCTCCAGTCTTGATTACTGTAACCTCCTGCTGTCCGACCTTCCTGCCTCCCCTACAATCTATCCTAAACGCTGCTGCCAGAATCACTCTACTCTATCCTAGATCTGTCTCAGAATCTCCCCTCATGAAATCCCTCTCCTGGCTTCCGATCAAATCCCGCCTCTCACACTCCATTCTTCTCCTCACTTTTAAAGCTTTACACTCTTCTGCCCCTCCTTACATCTCAGCCCTAATTTCTCGTTATGCACCATCCAGACTCTTGCGTTCTTCTCAAGGATGTCTTCTTTCTACCCCCTTTGTATCTAAAGCCCTCTCCCGCCTTAAACCTTTTTCACGGACTGCCCCACACCTCTGGAATGCCCTTCCCCTCAGTACCCTGACTAGCACCCTCTCTATCCACCTTAAGACACACTTACTGAGCAGCTCCTTCTCACATGATGCAAGAATTCCAGAGATATCTACCTGTCATTTATACTTTTTCATTGGTGAAATACAAAATTACTGCCATTTCCTCCTGTTGAAAATTGTTTTGTCGTATAAAAAAAGTCACAGTTGTAATGGGGACTTTCAAAAGAAATTAAAAAAAAAAAAAAATCGTAACAGGTACATAGACCAATATTTACAAAGAGGAGCAATGCCACAAGACACAACATGGCAGAACAGCATATACCAACGCTAGTATAAGAACAAGCTGGAAGGCATGTACTAGAATACGTTGTATGGCATAGCACCACCTAATTAATATTCCCCGATCTGCACGGTCTCAGTTTAAGGCATAACCCCTTATATTGTGACCAGCACATCACAACAAGGTTTGCTGAATAAATATATTTCAGGTGTTAAACCATCAACGAGCATAGCTCCCAAATCAAAAGCTCAGTCCCCAAAAAGAATCTATTGTTTCCGGTGTGTCTCAATTTTAACTTTTGCAATCAAATGTAACAATCTTTCATTAAAGAGACACCTGTCACCCGTTCTCTGCAGAACATCGCACTGCCAAATGTAGAAATACCTGGGGCCTGGCGTTTGGGGAGGGATAGCTGCCGTGAAGATCCTACTTCGTAGTTGGGCTTCCTTCCGGTGACCCTGAGAGTGATGAGGTCATTGCCGTTGTAACCTAGGCGCTGCCCGACTCCCTGTACCTGCTGTGGGCTAAGCGGTTTCTTCAGTAGCTGGCGAGGGTAAATGGAGAGGAAGGCGTTACAGGGGTGGGGGAATTGGATTGATTTACATACATCTTTAATTTCTTGCCCTGGTTTTATTTTCGTGTAGCTGCTGTCGTGGAGGCAGCAGGAGTAAGAGAAAGAGACGCGAGATAAGAGACTTTTAACCTGCTGGTTTGGACACTGAACTTTAATGCATTCTCCTCTTGCTATTTACAGGACTCTGTCATTTTGAGCTTAAACTCTGTATAGTGATTGTGGGTGCTGCTCTGCTGGTTGGGGAGACAAGGGACCAGGGAAGTACCTTGTGGTCCTTTAGACCCAAGGGAACGGGCTTGAGGAAGGGGTTATTCCCCGAAACGTTGCCTCTCTGATTACCCTCCCCCTATTGGTTTTATTATTCCCCCACTATCCTTGTTTATTGGTCACTCCCAATCCCAGTGTTCCCCGTCCCTTACCACCCTTTCTGTAGGGTTGTTGTCTATCCACTAGTGCCACATCACTCCAGGTTTAGCTTTATGATCTGTGCTTACATTAAATAATTCACTTTGACATTTACCATGTTTGATCTGTTATTCTCTAGTCAGCGAGTGCTGGAAATTTAGTTTATAATTTAGTTTCACACAGCGTAGGTGCTTCAAAGAGAAACGCTCTAGAGGACATCTGTATCCCATGTTTGTGCCTTTAGCTTAATAAACTTTTCTCGGAGATCACGTCCAGCCTTTGCATTTTTTGCTGTGCACCGGTTTGTTGCGCATCGGATTTCCCTCTGATCTTGCCATTCAGGAATCTTTCTACGGACTGTGGACCATGAGTCTAATGAATATGTCAAACGTTATTGCTCGATTCTTATGCCAGCTGAATATTTGTGCGTGTGATGGGACCCGTGGGGTTGATGATGTGAAGGTAGCACTGTTTGATCCGTTTCTGCCCACCATCTTCCCTTTACCCGTGGTCCATTCACATGACATATTTCCAAACTAACGGCCATTATTGCTTATCCGCATGGATTTATATGGATTCCTGCTAAAACATCATTTCCACACACAGCCGCTGTTGATTACAGCGACAAATCATTGCCATATGGTTTTTCTGATGCACCAGACATAGGACTGGCTTCCTGCCTACCAAGTCAAACATATTATAAACAGGGACCAGAGACCCTGGTAGAGATTAATTTTACATCTGTTTGCATAATATCACAGGTGGTGGGAGCGTATAGATTATTGCAATGGAGTAAGGGGTTACTATTAACTCATTGAAAGCACTGTGCAGGGTGAAAAGGAGAGTTGGCTAGAGTAGCCACGTTGCATATCTAAGTCACATGCCCACTTGTATGCTGTTAGTGACAGATGGAATATGGGGACGGATTGAGGGGAGATGTTAATTTGAGGGAGCTTTGCAAAAGGTTAAAAGTGGGGCAGCTTGTGAACGGTGTATTAACCCTTGTCCCGTATGCAGGACACGTGCTCACAGGTGTGCAGTACGTGACAGAATGCATGAAATAATATATTTTTTATAAAAATAAATTCCACTCGCTAACTTTTTTTTTTTTTTTTTTAAAAAGCACTGTTTGATTTAAGAAGAATATATACACCTTAGTTTCTCCTGCAATTGCTAGTCCTGCTCTGTTTAACCATGATTTCCAAATCTTTGACAGTTTCCATTCCTAAAATAAAGAGTCTAAAATCTGGGACCCGGGGATAAGTTGGGTTAAAATGGAATTTCTGGATCATAAAGACACCACTCATGCCAAACAGAAGTATTACTGACCCAGTCTTTACGTTTTAACATGGTGAACAAGACTGCATTATACCACCATATATACAAACGGGAAAAGTGATTTTCATTTGAAAAACCATCTGCACTGGGCAATAATCGCGTTAAGTTTAAACTGGACAGGAAATTGGCTCCCTGACATCATTCTGTGACATGAACTATGGAATCCCAACACCAAGAAGCTCATATATCCAAATCTTCAGACACTTCAAATGTTGAAGCTCATTTATGAACTAAGCTTTTAAAAACTAAATTCTGCCGCAATTGTGCTTTCAAAGGTATATTATAGAACAGCGGCATAACTACATTTTTTGGGCCCATCGCAAACATTTTGAAAGGGCCCCCTAAACAAAAAACGAAATACATTTAGTTTCCACCGGGCTCCCCAGGTGAGAGGCCTTGCGAGCACCCCCCCTCATCCGACCCACATTTACACACACCTCCCTGCTCCACTCACACATGTAAGGGATAAGGCTGAGCTTATAGTCAGCGCGATTGTGCCAGCGCACGCGACAAGCACAAATTGCATAATACCCATGAGGCCGCCCCTAGTGCGTGCTTTGAAGAGTAAAAAAAGTGGTCTTTTCAAGCGCGATGATGTCCGCGTCACGTGAGTGGCTCAGCCAATGAGAGTGAACCAGCTTCGTGACACGTCCGCCATGCCACCATCACCTCCAGCTCAGTTCACACAATCGCTGGGGCTGCAGGCGTGCGCGAGTATGCGGTCCGTCGCACGCACAGGTAGTTTAATCTTAGCCTAAGGCTGCTCAGATGGTGTGTGCTCAGCCATGCAGGGGTGGGCAAACAGGCAGGAGGAGTTACCCGTGTTCAGTGAAGGCCCAGCACTGGTTGGCTGTCAAATGGTGAATTTATTTAAAGATTGGCTTGCTGACATTCAAAGCGCTACATGACCAAGGTCGCAGCTACCTCAAAGAGCATCTAGTCCCCCACAATGCAATGAGTTCACTTCCGTCTGCAGGTGAAGGACTCCCAAGAGTTCCCAGAATCTGCTCCTACTCTTTGGAACAGTCTGTCTCGTACAGTTTGACAGGCCTAGTCTCTGGAAATCTATAAAAAACCAGGCTCAAGACCTACCTGCTTACCCAGGCATTTAATTAATGAACCACAACCTGTCCAGCATTTAATAGCTACAGCACCATCCCATCCTGTATTGTTTCTTTCCTTGTGTTTGGTCTCTTTTATAACATTAAAATGTTTTTTTTCCCCCTCCCTTTTTGTAAAAGAAGTGGTTTAAGTCCCATTGGGAAAAAAGCTCTATATAAAATAAAGTTATTATTACGTGCAGTGCATATATACCTGTGTCACTTCGGTTAGCCCGGATAGTGTGAGAGCAGAGGAGAGACGTGCTGGGGTCCGGAGCTGAGCACCGTTATCTAAAAGATAAACAACTTGTTAGAAGGACTTTAAATTGCAGTTGGAGAGAGGATGATTTCAAGCCTAAATATTAATCACGCTATATTCTCTATATACACACATTCAGCATGTAAGTAGCTAAAATAAACAATTTTGTATCAAGTTAGAAATGATATTGGAAAATGATTTGCAGACTGTAGAGATAAGCTGAAGACAGGCAGGTGTAGAAATGTGTTGTGTGATTTTCGAAACTTGGTATGTTTAAGGTCTGTGGAGTTGAATAGTATATTTATTTATAACATTTACCGGTATATATAGCGCCCTTATACAGAGTGCTGTACTTTAGTTAGTAAAACTTGTTTGGTTGGTGGGCAGGGGACGGAACATTATGGACCGGGCTACGGGTTGGGAGCTTTTAAGAGCTTGCTTGGTCGGTGGAGAGGGGTTGGGGGCAAGGTCATGGGTCTGGCAGCGGGGCCAGTGGTGTCAATTGGATCTATGAGGTGGGTGACTTAGAATGGTTTTGGAGAGTGTTTAGGAAGGGGAGATCATGGGTGTTGGTGAGGGAGGGGATTGGAAAGGAGATTAATGGGGGGGGGGGGATCATGAATGTGATGGAAAAGAGGAGTTTTTAGTTGCCTTCTGAAGATATAGTTAGGGAAGGGGCAGACTGGATGTGGTGGGGGAGCGAGTAAGGCAAATGATCGGAATCGAGAGTCTGCGAGTGCGGGTTGTCAGGTATCGATGAGGACGGGAAGGGGTGTAGCAAGAGAGGAGTGTTGAAAGGTAAGGAGGAGCAAGACCATGGAGAGATTTGTAGACTAGGGTGAGAAATTTGAAGAGGGGACTTTGTTGGATGGGTAGCCATTGGAGTTGGCAGAGGAGAGGGGTGGGCAGAGCGGGGGAGATTGAGTGTACAAGCTGCAGCGTTTTGAATTTGTTGGAGGGGTATGGAGGAGTAAAGGGGGAGACGGAGGAGAAGGGAATTACAGTAGCCGAGATGGGTGAAGGAGTGAATGAGAAGTTTGGCCAAGAAGAGAGAGAAATGAGTGGACACGTTTTTCTTATGTTGTATAGGTGGTAGTGATGGAGGGGATATGATGGGCAGAGGAGGGAAGGATCAAACGTGACTCCAAGGTTGTGAGCAGGAGGGGAGGGAGGGAAGGAAATGGTGGGGATTGGGGAGGATGAAGCAGGAAAGTAGAGAATTTTAGCCTTGACTGGGTTAATTTGTAGGAAGTGGGAGGACATCCAGATGGGAAAGGCAGTAAGGCAAGCAGAGATACAGGTGGAAAGTTCAGGTGAGAATAGTGGGAAAGAAAAATAGATTTGGATGTCTGCAAAAAAAAAATTGGATGTTAAATCAATGGGAGTAGAAGAGATCAAAGAGGGGGGCTGAGTAGAGGGAAAGGAGGAGAGGACCAAGGACAGAGCCTTGAGGCATGTCCACTTAGAGGCTGGTGGGCGGAGAGGATGAAATGTTGAAGGTGACAGAGTAAGGCCTAGGACATGGTGCAGGGAGCGGCGCTGGGCAGTGCTGAGGCTCATCTGCTGAAGCAGGAGCTTTTTCTTGTCCCTGCATGAGCGTCAGTGAGCGCGCTTGTGTGCCGAGTGAGAGGCTTTCGGGAGGCGGGGCTAGCGCGCCACATCACGGCGCCGCCGTCACGGACTGCCATTGGCTTCTGACAGTCAAGTGACCGGCCCTGCGCTTCCCTCAGCGGGAAAACTTAAATTGGCTTGTCGGCTGAAGTTCCGCACGCCTCCGCACGTCTGCGGAAGCGCCGTCTAAAGCCACACTGATAGGGATAATGTTTCCCCTCAGCGCGCCTCAGCACAGTCTTTTTGACCATGTCCGAGGCCTAAGAGTGGTGGGAGAGATAGGATGACAGCGATGAGTGGGCTGTGTCAGTGATGCCAAGGTTGTTGAGCGGAAAGATGAGTGGAGGTGATTGACGGTGTCAAAGGCTGAAGAGAGGTCGAGGAGGACGAGTATGGAGGAGAGTTGAGTGGCGAGCTTGGGAGAGAAAGTTGTGGATGGTGAGGAGTGCAATTTCAGTAGAGTGTGAGGGACGGAAGCCAGACTGGACAATGGGAAGGAGGGAATGGGTGTGGCCGAAGGTGGAGAGTTGGTTGTGAACTATGTGTTCAAGGAGTTTGAAGAGGTATGGAAGGAGTGAGATAGGGCGAAAGTTTGAGAGGAGGGCAGGGTCGGGAGATTTTTTGAGGAGAGGGATGATTAACGATTATTTTGGTTCACTTATCCACTATATTTTATTTTCCACCTCACACTTTTACTCTGTGGGAGCGCCAACCCTCTTACCTCTTCGTATTATTCAGATCGATATTAATTGCATATCTTTGGTGGTGACAGCCTATAGATGATTGCAATTGAGTAAGTGGTTAATATTAACCAATTTAAAGTACCTTGCGGATGAGAAAGGCGAGTTGGCTAGAGTAGCCGTGTGTACTGTATTAACCATGGTTGCATAGCCAAGTCACGTGCTAACATGTGTGCTGTTCGTGACAGATGGCATATGGGGACAGGTTGAGGGGAGATATTGTTCATTTTAGGAACCTTTGCGACAGGCGAAAAGTGGGCCAGCGAGCGCGAGAGGGAGCGCGAGCGCGAGAGGGAGCGCGAGAGGGAGCGCGAGCGTGTGACACACACACAACGTTTGCAGAAGCTTCTCCAACTCCCCCCCCCCCTTCCCATATCTCACAAGGAAAGTTGCTGCAGCCGTCGGATCACCCTCTCCTACCCGCGTAGCTCACAATCCAAGTTCTCCCTCTCCCATCACATATGCCTACCTCAGGCAGCAGGAGCTCTATAGCAGCAGGCACAGGAAGTGCCCAGACTGCTAGAGCGCGCTCCTAGGACGGAGGTGGAGGGAGCAGGGGAGCCAGGGGCCGCAGCGAGTGCGGGCGGCCAGGCGGAACCCCTGGGACTGCTCCACGGTTCACTGGTTTAGATGGATAATTGTATTTATATTTAGGCATTTCTTGACATGTTGAACACAAAGTTATCACCTTACATGAATACAACCAAATCTTTTTATAACTAACGTGTAGCCAAACTTTTAGCCTCTGTATCCATGGGAGGAAGGTGCAAACCGTGCACTGCTTGTGGGATGTAGAGAAGAGAACACGACGGTGGCTGGATCACATCTGAATAAAAATAGCTTCTTTATTCAGGATCTTGATAAAAAAAAAAACAATGTTCACGTGGCGCTGAGAGAGGTATTCTGACACGTATCGGGCTCCCTGCCCTTTGTCAAAGGGAGACTCTAATGTTTTATTTTCCTTGGTGTCTACAAATTTGACTTCGCCCCTATTAGTATTGTCTTCTTATTTATGCCCAGTGGTTGACATATCACCAAAAAATCTACTCGCCACACAAAAAAATCTACTCGCCACCTAGTACCAAACGTGTGCTGCTTGGGCCAATATTTACTCGCCCGGGGGTTAAATCCACTCGCCCGGGGCGAGCAAATGTATAGGTTTGTCGAACAATTATGCCCATCTGATCATTGGACCAAACAGGAAAGGAGAGGCAGCAAACGGACTGGTCATACTCAAACCAAGGCCCGGGCCATAGAGGGGTGAGGAGAGCAGATGCGCGCTAACACGGAGGCTCGCCTGCTTAAGTCAGCGTGATTCCACGGACTTGCAGGCGAGCCAGCGGGCGATCGGAGCCGGGTCAGTGACGTCGCTGGGCCAATCGCTCGCGACATACTGACGTCAATGTCACGGCGCCGTGACGTTGACGACAGCGCGCTGAAAAACAGCTTGGCGCTGGGCTGAAAATTCCAAAGCCTCCGCACGCCTGCGGAAGCTCGCGTGAGCCCCCTCTCAAGGCATCCTCATTGAGGATGCAGGGGCTCAGCGCGGAGCGTCCGCACAACCTCAGCGCTGCTTTTCCTTCTATGGACGCAGCCTAAAGCTCAAGGAAGTCAAATCCTCACATATTTCAGCTGCTTTCAACATAAGTAGTTTTACATTATTTTTTAAATATGTTGAGACTTGGCAGTTTGAGGCATACATCAATATTAACCATTTCCATGCCAAAGGAACCGGTCTGGTGGAAACGACATGTATTATGAAAAATACCAGGTTAAGATTTGTCTCACCAGCTCCGGCGGCCACAGGCTCCTGTATGATCAGTACCCCTCCCGGCCTTAGGATGCGAGCAACCTCAGTCAACACTTCGGTGCTGTGCAGGCACACACTGCCTGGGACCAGGCCAAGCAGAACCACATCAAAGCTGGATCTGGCATGAGCCGCTGAAAAGAAACCAGAACACGGAGAATCACCCGGTGCCAGGTGGTGTGAGGGAAGACAGAATACATGGCGCACACAGATGAGGCAAGATAGCACAACAGACATCACACAACGTCCTGAAATCTAAGGCTGGGTCCGTGGTCAAAAAGACAGCGCTGACCCAGCACACTAACCCCCTGCATCAGACACGAGTGCGGCTTTAGCTGGCGCTTCCGTAGGCGTGCGGAATTGCAGGAGACAGCTCCATTTAAAATTTGCACGCTGAGGGGAGTGGAGGGACGGTCACGTGACGGCAAACAGCCAATGGCACCCCGTCACCGTGACGGGGCGTGCTAGCCCCGCCTCAATTCCCACCCGCCTCTCAAGCGCGCTCGCTACCTCGCCTGCCAGGACACCTAAAAAGCTCCTGCTTAGGCAGGCCTGAGCAGCAGCGCGGCTGGAGGCACCATGTCCGATGCCTGAGGCAAGACAGAAAATATCACAGCATCATGGAAGCTTAGGCCGCGGGCATGGTGCCTCGGGCTGCGCTGAGCCGGGCTCCTGCTCTGCCTCGCCTGCTCAAGCTGGAGCATATTTGCCTCCTGGCAGGCGAGGCAGTGAGCGCGCTTTGGGGGCGGGGCGAAGGCGGAGCAGGAGGCGGAGCTAGCCCCTCGTTTCCCTTGGATGGTTGCGGTCACGTGACCGCTCCTCCGCTCCGAAATTTTAAAACCTGGCTGCCTCCTTCAATTTGCTGAGCATCCGCACGCATGCGGAAGGGGATACTAAAGCCGCGCTGATAACAGATGAAGGGGGTAAGTTCATCTGCTCAGCGCGGCTCAGCGGGGTCTGTGCTACCATGCCCGCGGCCTGAGGCAAGATTGCACGCCACATGAGAGGGAGTTATGTTTCAAGGCAGAAGTGGTGCAATTCTGGGTTTCCAGTTTCAAAGAAAAACAAGTTTGCATTGCTTCCTTTTGGATGGTTTCATTAAAAAAACATGGTGCAGGTTGTCTGCCCCAGAAGTGCACTTTTGCCTTGATACACACATCTCATGACACTATGGTGCGTCTGAAAGAGATCAGGCCAGTACACACAAACTGATCTGAGGCAAAACAGTGCACAAACATCAGTGTCATTAAATGGAGGATGGTATCGCATGTCAGCGTCATGACAGGTCACAGCACTGTATGATGTAAACTGTATGTGTAGTGCTTTCCTGCATAAAATCTGCTGCTCTTTGGTCAAGGATTTCCTCTTCCCCTTCGCACCAGATGACTCACACAGCAGCAGACGCTCTATGTTCTCAACAGAGACTTTCCCCTGCGGTGACACGGCCTCCTGCATCTGCGACACCAACAGCTCCAGAGCTTCTGTGGAGGAGCTGCCATCCCACGTCACCGCTACCCACTGGCCCGTCAACAGAATAACTCCCAGCCCCTCCATTCTGCAGCAGGGGAGGACAGGCACACCGATTAGTAAAGGGTTTATTATAGCAAATGAAGAAGGAATAAACAATTGCTGTAGAAGGATAATGGAACATATAAACACTCACGATCTGTTATATACTGTAAAGCTTAAAGGGGCAGTACCTCCCAGGAGGGCAGTAGCATATTTAATAGGTTAAGTGGAGTTTACAGACATGGTTCAGATAATAATTATGAAGCCGTAGTTAGTCAAACAAATATGAAAACATATGTAGCTGGCATGTTTGTATATAGACCTGGAAAAGAGAAACATTCATTTTTAACAAGATACAAATAAGTATAACAGTTATTTTGAGTGATAATTCTGATAAGTGGTTTCCAAAATATATTTTGACCTAGGAAAGGTTTGTTTTAGAGACCTATGAGCACTGTACACTAGAATTCCATTTATAAAGAACTATAGTGCTGGCTCCTTAAAAGTTATCAAACCCTACATTGTCCAAAAATCGAGGGACCCGTCGCAGCAGACGCTTTCGCCACTAAAGTACATTTACTCAACGGATTTTAGCAGTTACGGTAAGGGTTTTTAGGGCAAGGGCTTACGTTAATATTAGGATTATTTAGGGTAAGTTTACCTTATCTGCGAAACGGCCAGATGTCCCAGCGACTTTGTCGCGGGCGTTTAGCTGCAACAAATTGTCCTAGACCGGTTTCAGAAGGCCAACACAGGGCTGGGTCTGACCCAGAAGACTCTGGATCAGATAACAGTGGGAAGGGTAGATGCTTAAAAAAATGCCATTGTTGTCCTGTGTCAGCAATTGGGTTAATATCATTCCAAGTCTAAGGCTGAGGCCCCACTACACACGCCTGCACGCCCGCTTTGTGACCTGGCGGCGCGTGCAAAGCGCTGTACCGCGATGCGCAGGCGGTGTTCTGAGGTGCGGGGGGTGGCGTGGCCAAAACAGGCTGTGTGGGCACGGCCATAATGAGGGGGCGGGGCCACGACGCCAGCCAAACTATACAAAAAACATGCCGCCCCCCCCCCTCCCCACACGGAGCTCAGCAGACTTCTCTTCCCTCCCTCGCCTCTCTGATTGGCTTCCTGCGACACTACTTGATGCGTCGCCGCTCGGGATCACAAACTGGTTGTAGCGCCTGCCGGCTGACGCGTCACAGTGCGCCTGGGAGCAAGGAGGGACTGGGGACAGGCAGGGAGCAGGTAAGGGGCTGGTGAGAGGCGCAGGAATTTGTCAGAATGTGCCTAGGTAGTTGGGGTCCGGAGTTGTGAATTGCCCTAAAAAAGTACTCGGGAATCATGCCTGATTTTTGGATACATGTAGGCGGCACATTGTCCCGGCAATATCTCCCCTTGAAAAACGCTTGCGCGACTCACAACTAGGGTACCCTGCTTCAGCATAGCCCAGAATGGTAAATGTTGCACAGGGATGAAGTGTCCCTATAACTGAGGGGATCCCTAGGTTAACGGGGGTACCCCAATTAATACCCAGGTAACACAGAACCTATATTGGGTTTGTGGGTGCTCCAACCGTAGATAAGGTTGTGAGGGAACTCAGAGAGTGACCCGGCTAAGTCCAATAGTGTGTGGGGGGAATAAAGGCAGACAGAAAAAAAATACACCTTTCTATTCCCCATAACCAGGGACTTACGGATGTATTAAAGTATATTTTATTAATACATTGTTGTGTACTAATTACACTAATGTACAGTATGGTAGTGGTACTTTCAAAACCAATGCCCACACAGACTGTCAGGGCTACCAAGTTGGTGCCAGTAAGTCTGCTGGACATCGGAGTTCAAAGTAACCAGAGGATGCAGGATGTGTGAAAGCTATTTGGGTAGCAGGGAAGGGCTCAAGTACCCAGGTGCGGAGGACAATGGCAGTCATCTAGGTTGTTGATAAAGTTCCCACGTGATGATTGACTGCTGAGTTTCATGAATGGAGCTCAGAAATACTATAAGAAGCTGTGAGCCAATGAGATTGTAGATCCCCTGTAGTAAGAGCACGAGCAGGCTTTTCAAAGTTGCTTCCGTGCGAATAGCAAAGCAACCGGCTTCGATTTCAAGCCTGAAAAGTCCCAACTTTGCGCCCAAATTCTCAGAACCGAATGTAGCGGTTGCGGCTGGGATTTGATGCCGATTTTAGTTCCAGGAGTTTGGTACTAACCCCCAGTCCAGAAAAGTCCAAGTCCTCAGAAGAGAAGGGAGCGGTGGGCGTGTGGATCTTCACACAAACGTGGGAACCAGGAGATTCCAGGCTAAGTCCCAGTCACTGGGAAATTCTTATTTATTGTTCCCTGCACTTTGGAAAGTCTAGTTTTCGACCACAGACCCCCAACCGAGTGTCTTTTGTCTGTATTTTGTGTTCCATTGTGTGAATGCCAAATAAACTACAATTATTTCATGACCTTGTTTTGCTCAATGAATGATCCTGGTAAAAAGATGCAAACTGCCTGGTCTCCCGTGACAAACCCAAGATATTATTGCATTTTTTAAAGCCAAATGGTAACCACATTAACCCCTAAAACACAAGATTGACCAATATACTTAATATTCCCCACCACTTCCAATACACTGCCATAAACTCTCCTCTACAGATCCTGGTTTTGTTTTGATGGTCCTACGTGCGCTCTCTCTGGCAACTACAATGTATCAGAGAATGCTGGTCGCCATTTTCGTTTTCCCACCCCTATTAATACATATAAAAAGTTATAAGAACATGTAATCAACAGGGTTACATATAACCAGGTCATAAATATACAACAGGGGAACATATAACCAGGTCATAAATATACAACAGGGGAACATATAACCAGGTCATAAATATACAACAGGGGAACATATAACCAGGTCATAAATATACAACAGGGGAACATATAACCAGGTCATAAATATACAACAGGGGAACATATAACCAGGTCATAAATATACAACAGGGTTACAACAGTCTAACGCATTTCATGATATAGCGATCATTTTATACTAGAACATTACAATACAATTCTGACCCATATGAAACAGTTTATAAATATAACACAAACGTACAGATAGAAAATGATATACACACGGTTAACATAAGAAATATCTAGATAGATTAAAAAAAAAATGAAACACAAAAATAATACAATGATTATTTATATATATATATATATATATATACACATACACATTATATAGTCATCTTATAATTAGAATGCGAATACATACCGACACCCCTGACTCTGCTTTTCCTGGTGCGCAAGAGTCTCAGCGCCGGAAGTCACTCTGCCCTTAAGTCACCCTCATGAATATTCAGAAATAGGAGGGAGGTACGGGTGTAATAACGAAGGGGGCGGGGTCTGTGCACAGAGGGGCGGAGTCTATGCACAAAGGGGCGGGTTTTGTGCACAGAGGGGCGGGTTTTGTGTACAGAGGGGCGGGGTCTGTGCACAGAGTGGCGAGTTATGTGCACAGAGGTGCGCGGTCTGTGCACAGAGGGGCGGGGTCTGTGCACAGAGGGGCGGGTTTTGGCAAGGAGGGGCGGGTTTTGGCAAGGAGGGGCGGGTTTTGTGCACAGAGGGGCGGGGTCTGTGACAGACTGGCGAGTTATGTGCACAGAGGGGCGGGGTCTCTGCACAGAGGGGGCGGGGTTATACGATACAGTGCTATTTGTGTCATGAAATTTATCACTCCGTGAGATCACGCTCCTCCGCCGCTACGATGTCTCGCGCTCTCCCCCAATGCCATGCGTGCGCGACGGCTTCCCCCTCTCCTTCTGCCAGCTTCAAACATGGCGGCTGCGTTGACGCTTTGCTTGCCCCTCCTCCCCCCCCCCGCCCAGATGTTGCCAGCTTCCAAGATGGCGGCTCCGATAGCAACGGTGCTGAGAGTGGTGGGATTGCGGCGGGTGCTTCTGCTGCGGTGGAAGCGGCGGCCCGGTGAGGAGAAGGAGGAGGAGGGATTGAAGGGAGTATAGATATGACCCGGGGATAGGAAAAGGGCAGCGGTACCAGGAAGGTGAAGTGAAGGGCAGCAGCGAGGAAGTAACGCGAGAGCGGCTACGGGGTTAACCTCTTCAGAAAAAAATACAGAACTGCGCTAAACAATATATACCAATCAGAATATGGGATGCAATATATCACCGTCTAAACAGAACTGGACTAACTCTCCCTGCAGCTGGCCCAGACTCTCACCCAGACTGGAGAGAAAGTATTACGCCCATAATACAAATTATCTTTAACTGTGCATGCTATGTCTTGTATATAATGTATACCCTGCCCATTATGTAACTGTATTTGTAACCATGTATTATTTGTCTTAACTCTGTGCCCAGGACATACTTGAAAACGAGAGGTAACGCTCAATGTATTACTTCCTGCTAAAATATTTTATAAATAAATAAGTCACAGTAGATAGAAAAAACGACCTAAAGCGCACAGGAGAGAAAGAACCAGAACATTGTGTAGTCTGTAAACACTTAAAAGTACGCTCCTGCTATAAAGAAATGCACTTACAAGATGTCAGTTGAAGAAGGGCAAAAAGCAAGATCATTTGCTTTTTGCCCTTGTTCAACAGACATCTTGTAAGTGCATTTCTTTATAGCAGGAGCGTACTTTTAAGTGTTTACAGACTACACAATGTTCTGGTTCTTTCTCTCCTGTGCGCTATAGGTCGTTTTAACCTCTTCAGTGCTCGACAGGCTGGTAACGCATTGCTTTGCACATAAGTGGTTAATACAGTCACCCTACAGAGGTGTCAATCAGTGAGAAATTTTATTTTTCCACAGAAAATGGTTGATTTAAAAAAAAAAATCTGTGAAAAAACATAAGTCTTAACCCTGGTGCTGTAAATCGGTGAGAGATCTGATCACAGCCCTGCAGGAGTAGCGTTGGGCTGGGGCCATGGTACCGGAGACCGTGCGGACGCACACTGAGCGAACAGACGGGTCTTGTGAGCGGTTTACCCAATGAGGCGAACCAACTCAGTGACGTCACTGGCACACTCCTAGACACGCCCACGGACGGCGCGCGTACTATGGCCAAAAAACGCACTCGCTTCAAGCGGGTCACATCCGTGCACAGGCGAAGGCGCCCTGGCCTTACCTTCCAGTACCACACATTCCCCTGTACACAAGGACGAAATCTGTAGTGAAAGAAACACTTTAAAAACAAATGTTATGATTTTGTTGGTAGAAATCATATTGTGTGTATGTTATATTCTGTTAGTAGCATAGTATGTATTCTGCAGCAAAACTATGTCTCTATTTATTTATTTTTTAAGAAGTTAGGGCCATATTACCTAAGCGGTGGTTGCCCCTTCAATTGGCTGTTGGGTGTCTTATTAAGTATCAGGCATTTTTTTTTTATCACTGCTTAGTACCGGCATGGCGCACAAACCACTAAAATGGTAAATGTAATTGCAGTCATGTTATATGTCACTTGAAAAAATGTGTATTGAGCGCGCTGTCCCTCCAAATAATTCCCCCCTCGGCTGTCCGGTCCGGTTCCACCCTGCAGCTCCTAATCTCTCTTTCCCCCCCACTCTCTCTCCCCCCCACTCTCTCTCCCCCCCACTCTCTCTCCCCCCCCCACTCTCTCTCCCCCCCCACTCTCTCTCCCCCCCTCTCTCTCTCCCCCCCTCTCTCTCTCCCCCCCACTCTCTCTCCCCCCCTCTCTCTCTCCC